>NC_052396.1:10270872-10618765 GCF_009389715.1 Phoenix dactylifera
TCTTCCTCACCCGCCTCCTCCTCCTCTTCTTCTCCATTTTAGATAGGGTTTTCAGGGTGAATATCTAGAAGATTCAAGATCAGATCTGAGTCCTCTACTTCCTTACAAACCTCATCTCTATCTGCTTCAAGACGATTGATCAAGAGTTGATTGAATCCCGGCGGGCAGATTTCAGCTTTCAAGTGTTCTGCAGCTGCTAGCACTGTTGCGGAAGAAGATCCTTCAGGACTTCGCGTGTACTTCTCGTAGAGGCCATTCGTTGGCTGCGAAGTCAAGAATCAGATTCACAACTTTCATCCTCATAAAAGATATTAATCTAGCATTAATCATTTTTATAGTGTCAAGGTCTAGGTCCAATTCTCCGAGGTTTTACCCTCTTTTGGAGCTCCTCACGGAGATATCTCCAGAATCCATTCGATGGATATTCGGAGATTAATTGGAATAGAGTTCTTAAGTTTCAGATCTGATAGTTAATCATGCATAAAAGTTTTAGCATAATTATTTAAACGATCCGGCATAATCCTATATGTCTTAAGGTGCTGATTCTAGATTATCTTGTAAGCATGCATGAATTAAATTGTTATTCGGTTTTTTCCGCTGCGTTTTTAAAACTTAAAAAGAACTACGTATAGCTTGATCCCCCTTATGAAGGGGTACGTAGGCAACCCGACTCAGGTTCAGCCATGGTTTTCAAAAAAAAAAAAATTCAGCATCTAAACACCGAAGAACCTAGGATTCACTTTCAGTGGTATCAGAGCAGTTATGTTTAAACTTTTATATTTTTAATTCTGCAATTAAATCTGAAATCATTAACCATATTTAGATTAGATCTAAAGTGCTTTTTATGATTGATTATAATTGCTGATTATGCATGATTAATGTAATTCTGAAATTTTGGATGATATGACTGCATGTTGGTGTTAGGATAGTAACATGAATAAATCTGAAATCATAATATGTTTAGATTAGATCTAAATAAAGTTTATGATTTATATGATCTCTGATTTTAAATGAACAAATCAGATCTGAAAATAAAAGTAAAAAAACAAATACATAAAGATGTATGGTTGTTGTATTAATTCATGTTGTTTAATGTACATGAACATAGAAACATAATGACTTAAACATGAATTAAATCTGATTACATGTGATAATACAAAAACTCAGATCTAAAAATGTGTTTAAGAACTGAAAGATTGTAATTAAATGTAATTAAAAAGAAATATGCAATGACAAAACTTTCATAAGTCCTAAACTTAATTGAAGAATTAAGTATTATGAAATAGAATTGTAACTCAATTAATTGACATTGCATAATTCTTTGGGCATATGGTTAGCTTGAATCAAGTTCTTAGGATTGGTTAGACCTAAGGGTAGAATCAAATATGGTCTAATTAGAGTTAATTGATCAAATCTAATAAGTAGTAACTAGATTAGGTCAAGGAAAACTCTAGGTTAAATACAATAGTTGTAGATTGATCAATTCCATGTCTTTGATTAGACCAAGATGGAACTTGATTTAGGCTCAGAGGTGTAGCCCGAGTCATTTGAGTAATCAAATCGAAATTGATTAACCAGTCGGTGTCTAAGGTAAGTTTGGCAGTTTTGACCGGGTGGTTTTTAATTGGGAGCTACTCGCACTGATTCGTCTTTGTCGAGTTAATGGCATATTCCTTCCACCGATCTCACTTACCTGGCCGACATGGTCAATCACATTTTGATTGGATCACTTAATGATTCGAGTTAGCCCATGCCCTAAGAAAAATCAGTATGACTGATTTAGGTGTCTCCTTAACCGGTTTGAGTCTAATCTGATTTGGTGAAGTCAGTGGGAGAAATTAGACTAACCGGATCTTCTCATCTATCCTAATTATGAAATCCTCTAAAATTATTAGGTCCTTAAAATGAAATGGTTATGGAGATAACTAGGTCATAGCCTCCCATTAAGTTGGGTGATAATGGGTCCAATGTTTTGATAATTATTGGAGGCGCCACACGCCTGGTACTTATCAAGCATTGGAATTGTCATTCAATATATGATGAGTTAAGTGTACCTTCAATAGGCTGGTCAGGTGAGCCGAGCCACACTCGGCTTGGTCGTCTATTAGTTGATTAGACTTAACCCTATCATTTAATGGTTGGATCTGACTAGGGTATTTCGGTGGAGGCGCTACACGCCTGCCGGAAAAACCTAGGGCAAAATCATCACTAAGAAGTTGCTTGTGAAGCAATTGGTTAAGAACCTACCAATAGGTGCATATGGGTTGGCCGAGCCACACTCGGGCCTATATGGATCTATTGGGTTCTAGTGCCCACTAAAGAATTAGGAGTAATTTTTCGAATTAGAGGTAGAGGCTACCAATTTGTCATAAAATAGTGAAATATCTTTAGACTAAAGTCCAAGTCTACTGTTGTTAGTCAATTCATATACTAATAGCCAAATTTTCTTTTTATGCAGAAATGGCCACTAATTTATCACTTCGCTCATTGTTGGACAATGACAAGTTGACTGGTCCAAATTTCAATAATTGGCATAGGAAACTGAAAATAGTGGCTAGAGCATGAGAGGATCCTTTATGTGATAACGGATCAAGCACCTGAGCAGCCCGCTGCTAATGCATCCAAGATCGTGCCAGAGACACTTATTAGAAGTGGCTCATGTGAACCGGAACACTGTTCGATGCATCATGTTGGCAGCAATGAGTGGATGAGTTTTAGTAGGCATTTTGAGAATACGCAGCTGAAAATATCATTCAAGTGTTGAATGAATCATTTGGGGTTCCTGACGACGTTTGAGAGGCACAAAACTAGTTGTGCCATCTTCAGCGCCCGAATGAAAGAGGGACCTCGGTACTGATCATGTACTGTACATGTTGAGTTGATCGAGCGTCTAACTCCTCTTGGCTTTCCCCTTCATGATCAATTGGGGAAGGATGCCATACTAAACTCATTGCCTGGATCATACCGTCCTTTTCTCACTTCATTTTCGTATGACGAAACCTGTAGTGAATTATCACCAATTGTTGGGGTTACTACAGACGTTGAGAATGATCACCAACTTCTTAAGAAGACGGTGAATTTAGTGGAGGTTCATCCAAGGGTCGCTCCTTTAAGAAAGGGAAAAAGAAAAATAAAATCTAAAAGAAACAGGTGCACCATGCTCAGCCTAGTCAGAAAAAGAATAAAAAGGCTGATCAGAGCAAGGCGGAGTGCTTCTTCTGCAAGAACAAGGACATTGGAAGAGGAACTATCCTCTTTACATTGCATCCCTCGATCCGAACCGGCCTAAGAAAAGTGGGCAATCAGTTGCCAATCAAGGTACTTATATGATAACACCTTGCAATTTTTCTATTTGTGATAATTCGACCTGGGTATTGGATACCGGTAGTCCTTTTAATATTTGCAATTCGTTGCAGGGGCTACAAGTCAGTAAGAGGTTTGAAGAAGGAGAAAGGTTCCTGAATGTTGGAGAGGAAGACCAAGTTCCAGTTCTAGCTTTAGGAATTCTTAAACTTGAATTCAGCTCTCATGTAAATGTCCTTAGTGATTGTCACTATTGTCCAAGTTTCTATTGAATATCATTTCTGTAGGCCTTTTGGCCAAAAATAGTTATGAAATATCAATAAAAAAGGATTATTGCAATGTCATTTGGAATGGAGTTGTTGTAATGAATGGAATTCTGAGTAATGGCATTTACATTTTGTCACAGCCTGTTCATGTAATGTATAAATCCAATAAGCGCCCTAGAATAGATAATGTCACGGATGTCTACCTTTGGCATCATAGGCTAGGTCATATTAACAAGAAATAGGATGAACAGGTTAAGTAAAGAGGGAATCCTTGATGTTAATGATTGTGAATCATTGACAACCTGTGAATCATGTCTTCTTGGTAAAATGACCAAATTCACCATTTATCGAAAAAGGTAAACGAGCCAGTGATTTATTGACCCTTGTACATTCTGATGTATGTGGGCCAATGAGCACAGATGCTAGAGGTGGGTATTCATATTTCATTACGTTTACAGACGACCTTTCTAGGTATGGTTATGTCTATTTAATGAGACATAAATCTGAATCATTTGAAATGTTCAAATTATATCGTAATGAAGTAGAAAAATAAACTGGAAAGAGTATTAAAACTCTTCGATCAGATCGAGGAGGTGAATACCTCTCCAGTGAATTTTTGACATATCTAGGAGAAAAATGGGATTCTCTCCCAATGGACTCCTCCTGGTACACCACAATATAATGGTGTGTCAGAAAGGAAAAATCGAACTCTGTTAGACATGGTTCGATCCATGATGGGGTTTGCTAATCTGCCTATATCCTTTTGGGGATATGCTCTTGAGTCAGCCTGCTATATTCTAAATAAGGTTCCAAGTAAGTCTGTAAATAAAACACCACATGAAGATGTGGACTGGACGTAAGCCGATGCTCTCTCATCTTAGGATTTGGGGGTGTCCGGCGTACGTCAAACATTTGAAAACAGACAAACTTGAACCCAAGTCTGACAAATGTTTCTTTGTTGGTTACCCTAAAGAAACTAAAGGATATTACTTCTACTTGCTGAAGAACAAAAGTTGTTCGTAAGCAATAGAGCAATTTTCTTAGAAAAGGAATTCCTTGGTGAAGGAACAAATAGCTCTAATGTTGAGCTTAGAGAAGTTCAACATGTAGAAGATCCGACACCATCTACTGAACCAGTTGAGTCGGATTTGATTAGATTAGATCCAGAACCCATATTAGATGCACCATTAAGGCGATCGGGTAGAGTACCACGTCAGCCGGACAGATACTACGGTTTCTTGGTCCGGATGGGGATCCTATCGAACTTGATGAAAACGATGAGGATCCGATCACATATATGGATGCAATGCAGAGGTATGACTCTGATAAATGGCTTGGAGCCATGCAATCCGAAATGGAATCCATGAAGGTCAATGATGTTTGGACATTAGTTTGACCCACCCGAAGGAATTAAATCCATAGGGTGTAAGTGGATATTCAAAAGGAAACGAGGCGCAGACGGAAAGGTAGAGACCTATAAAGCCCGTCTGGTTGCCAAGGGTTATCGTCAACGTTATGGTATTGACTATGACGAGACGTTTTCTCCTGTGGCAATGCTCAAGTCCATTCGGATTGTGCTTGCGATAGCAGCACATTTAGACTATGAAATCTGGCAAATGGATGTAAAGACCGCATTTCTAAATGGAGATTTAGAAGAAGAAAGTGTATATGATACAACCTGAAGGTTTTACATCTGCAGATGAGTCTAAAGTGTGCAAGCTTCAAAAATCCATTTATGGATTAAAGCAAGCTTCACGGAGTTGGAATATACGTTTTGATAAGGTAATCAAAACATATGGCTTCATTAAGAATGAAGAGGAACCTTGCATTTATAAATGGGCAAATGGTTCAGTTATATATTCCTTATTTGTATGTGGATGACATTCTTTTAATCGGGAATGACATTCCTGCATTACAAGGAATAAAGGTTTGGCTATCATCTCAATTTGCCATGAAGGATTTGGGAGAAGCATCTTACATCCTAGGGATGAAGATCTATAGAGATAGATCTAGAAGATTGCTTGGATTATCCCAATCCACATACATTGATACTATACTGAAGAGGTTCAGTATGATTAATTCCAAGAAAGGCTATCTTCCGATGGGCCATGGAATTAACCTCTCTAAAAGGGATTGTCCGACAACCCCTCAAGAAAGAGAGAGTATGGATAGAATTCCATATGCTTCGGCAGTGGGATCTATAATGTATGCCATGACATGTACTAGACCAGACGTGGCATACTCACTAGGAGTAGTGAGCAGATACCAGTCTGATCCAGGTAGCAACCACTGGAAGGTTGTAAAAACCATCCTTAAGTATTTGAGAAATACTAAAGATCAGTGGCTTGTCTATGGATGATTCTGACTTAAAACTTGAGGGATATACTGATTCAAGTTTTCAGTCAGATCAAGATGATAGCAAGAGCGTGTCAGGATATATCTTCACTCTTAAGGGTGGGGCCATCTGCTGGAAGAGTTCCAAGCAGCATACAGTGGCAGATTCTACATGTGAAGCAGAATATATCGCAGCATCTGATGCCGCCAAGGAAGCTGTATGGTTGCGGAAGTTCATCACCGAGCTTGGAGTGACACCCTCCATTGATGGTCCAGTGCCTGTATTTTGTGACAATACTGGGGCCATAGCTCAAGCAAGAGAACCCAAAGCACATCAGCGGACCAAGCATATTCTACGTCGCTACCACCTAGTTCGAGAGATCATCGATCGAGGTGATATTGATCTTCAGAAGATTGACACAAAAGAAAATCTGGCTGACCCATTTACCAAAGTTCTCAGCATCAAAGAGTTCGACGAACACAAGTCGAAGATGGGTATTAGATACTGTGCCGATTGGCATTAGGCTAAGTGGGAGTTGTTGGAATTTGTATCCTAAATGTCAATCGTCAGCATATTGATGATTGAATTTTGTAAATGAATTGACAAATTAATAAAGTGTTATTTGGCATTATTCATCATTTCATCTTCAAATGAACTCTTATATGATGAAGTCCTTAGGACTTATGTTATGATAAAGGAGGATTTATCTTTGAGTCCTTAAACTTGTTTGCGACGAAATGATATGTTGTTACTAGGACGACAACATTATCGAGATTAGGTCGTTGTGTGACATATACGTTGGTTGTCCTCTTAACCAAGGAGTGTGGAGACACTGGTATGCCACACAAGTGAAGTGTAGAAGTACATTTCACTAAACGTGACCAATTCCGGAACGCTCTACTGTCGAGAGATGTTCCGAGTGGATATGGGTATAAGTTTGGCCCTCTGACCTGAGACCCGCAACCTGTGACTAGCAAGCAACTCACTGTACTTTGGTACCGGACTACCTGAATTTCTAATTCAGTGACGGAAGGTCACTGGGTGCAGTCAAGTACTTGCGTAGTCAGTTGTGAGTCAAGATGGAATTGACCCCTCCTGAAAACAGGAGATAATGTCTTGTGATTAATTTAGCAAAACCTTGGCCAGGGTAATCCCAGTGAGGAGTCACGGGATATCTAAAGTTAATCACATAATGGATGTACTAATTATAGGGTTGACAGTGAGCTCTAAGTCATCCTGGCATTAGGAGTCAAAGGGATTGAATTATACAGTAACCATAGTTCAGGGTTCCAGAATATTTGCTTCGCATATATTCGACCTATCCGGACGTCGGGTACCATTGCTAGATGGTCACATCGATTAGTGTAGAAAATTGTTCCTATACTACTGGCTTAGGTTCGAACCTATGAGGTCACACGCATAGAAGATTCCTGATTGATCAAGAAAGCTGATGAATGATTAAGAATCATTCAGGGGTAATTTGGTCAATTTGATTGGCAAATTATCTTATAAAATAATTAAAGTAATTATTGAAGGATTAATTAGTAATTAAATTACTAATAAACTCAATTTGATTGAGTAATTGTGCTAAGGATGAGCCAAATTGAATTGGATTCAAGTTTGGGCTCAATCAGGGTTTTGACCTGATTGGATTAGGTCAGAACCAAAAAGGACTTAAGCTGATCAAATTAATTTTAAATTAATTTGTTCTTAATTGGGGATTGACCTAATTGAATTAGGTCCAACACAAAGTAATAATTCAATTTGATTGAGTTTGCATGAGCCAAAATTGAATTGGATTCAATTTGAGCTCAATCAGGGTCTGACCTGATTAGATTGGGTTCAACCAAATTGCTTTGTTTTAATTCGGGTTTGACCAAATTTGATTAGGTGCAACCCAAGGGGATTAGGCTCAGATGATGTGGCAATTATTGGTGACATGGAATTGGATTTCATGAATTTTAAATAAACCAAAATTATTGCATGGCACATGGACCCATTGCTTGACACATGGCGACATTGTTTGTTATTTGAATTTAAATTCAAACATTAAAGCAATGTGTTAAATGATTTTAATCACTCAAACCATCAGCCAAGGTGGCGTCTGAGTTTTTGAATGGATTAAATTCGAATTTCAAGAGGTGATTTCGAAATTATGAAGTGTTTTACCTTGCCGCATGGATTTCAAATTCCTTCCCTCTTGCACATGTGTTTAAAATTTGAATTTAAATCAGATTTGGTTGAGATCTGATTTGGGTTGTTCCTATTCCTTTGCATGTGCCAACTAAAAGAGGTTTTCTGAAAATAAATTTCGAATTTTGAATGAAAATTCGGAGGCCATTAAAAGGGGTCAAACATGGGCACCAAAAACACATCCATTGCAGCCTTCTTCCTCACCCGCCTCCTCCTCCTCTTCTTCTCCATTTTAGATAGGGTTTTCAGGGTGAATATCTAGAAGATTCAAGATCAGATCTGAGTCCTCTACTTTTCTTACAAACCTCATCTCTATCTGCTTCAAGACGATTGATCAAGAGTTGATTGAATCCCGGCGGGCAGATTTCAGCTTTCAAGTGTTCTGCAGCTGCTAGCACTGTTGCGGAAGCAGATCCTTCAGGACTTCGCGTGTACTTCTCGTAGAGGCTATTCGTGTGCGTGGCTGCGAAGTCAAGAATAGATTCATAACTTTCATCCATCATAAAAGGTATTAATCTAGCATTAATCATTTATTATGGTGTCAAGGTCTAGGTCCAATTCTCCGAGGTTTTACCCTCTTTTGGGGCTCCTCACGGAGATATCTCCAGAATCCATTCGATGGATATTCGGAGATTAATTGGAATAGAGTTCTTAAGTTTCAGATTGATAGTTAATCATGCATAAAAGTTTTAGCATAATTGTTTAAACGATTCCGGCATAATCCTATATGTTCTTAAGGTGCTGATTTCTAGATTTGATCTTGTAAGCATGCATGAATTAAATTGTTTGATTCGGTTTTTTCCGCTGCGTTTTTAAAACTTAAAAAGAACTACGTATGGCTTGATCCCCCTTATGAAGGGGTACGTAGGCAACCCGATCAGGTTCAGCCATGGTTTTCAAAAAAAAAAAAAAATTCAGCATGCTAAACACCGAAGAACCTAGGATTCACTTTCAGTGGTATCAGAGCCAGGTTTATGTTTAAACTTTTATGTTTTAATTCTTGCAATTAAATCTGAAATCATTAACATGTTTAGATTAGATCTAAAGTGCTTTTTATGATTGATTTAATTGCTGATTATGCATGATTAAGTAGATCTGAAATTTTGGATGCATATGATGCATGTTTGTGTTAGGATTAGTAACATGAATAAATCTGAAATCATAATATTGTTTAGATTAGATCTAAATAAAGTTTATGATTCATATGATCTCTGATTTTAATGAACAAATCAGATCTGAAAATAAAAGTGAAAAAATAAATACATAAGATGTATGTTGTTTGTATTAATTCATGTTGTTATGTATATGTGATGCATGAACATAAAACATAATGACTTAAACATGAATTAAATCTGATTACATGTGATTAATTACAAAAACTCAGATCTGAAAATGTGTTTTAAGAACTGAAAGATTGTAATTAATATGTAATTAAAAAGAAATATGCAATGATCAAAACTTTCATAAGTCTAAACTTAATTGAGAATTAAGTATTATGAAATAGAATTGTAACTCAATTAATTGACATTGCATAATTCTTTGGGCATATGGGTTAGCTTGAATCAAAGTTCTTAGGATTGGGTTAGACCTAAGGTTAGAATCAAATATGGTCTAATTAGAGTTAATTGATCAAATCTAATTAAGTAGTAACTAGATTAGGTCAAGGAAACTCTAGGTTAAATACAATAGTTGTAGATTGATCAATTCCATGTCTTTGATTAGACCAAGATGGAACTTGATTTAGGCTCAGAGGTGTAGCCCGAGTCATTTGAGTAATCAAATCGAAATTGATTAACCAGTCGGTGTCTAAGGTAAGTTTGGCAGTTTTGGACCGGTGGTTTTTAATTGGGAGCTACTCGCACTGATTCCTCTTTGTCGAGTTAATGGCATATCCTTCCACCGATCTCACTTACCTGGCCGACATGGTCAATCACATTTTGATTGGATCACTTAATGATTCGAGTTAGCCCATGCCTTAAGAAAAATCAGTATGACTGATTTAGGTGTCTCCTTAATCGGTTTGAGTCTAATCTGATTTGGTGAAGTCAGTGGGAGAAATTAGACTAACCGGATCTTCTCATCTATCCTAATTATGAAATCCTCTAAAATTATTAGGTCCTTAAAATGAAATGGTTATGGAGATAACTAGGTCATAGCCTCCCATTAAGTTGGGTGATAATGGGTCCCAATGTTTTGATAATTATTGGAGGCGCCACACGCCTGGTACTTATCAAGCATTGGAATTGTCATTCAATATATGATGAGTTAAGTGTACCTTCAATAGGCGGTCAGGTGAGCCGAGCCACACTCGGGCTTGGTCGTCTATTAGTTGATTAGACTTAACCCTATCATTTAATGGTTGGACCTGACTAGGGTATTCGGTGGAGGCGCCACACGCCTGCCGGAAAAACCTAGGGCAAAATCATCACTAGAAGTTACTTGGTGAAGCAATTGGTTAAGAACCTACCAATAGGTGCATATGGGTTGGCCGAGCCACACTCGGGCCTATATGTGATCTATTAGGTTCTAGTGCCCACTAAAGAATTAGGAGTAATTTTTCGAATTAGAGGTAGAGGCCTACCAATTTGTATAAAATAGTGGGAATACCTTTAGACTAAAGTCCAAGTCTACTGTGTTTAGTCAATTCATATACTAATAGCCAAATTTTCTTTTTATGCAGAAATGGCCACTAATTTATCACTTCGCTCATTGTTGGACAATGACAAGTTGACTGGTCCAAATTTCAATAATTGGCATATGAAACTGAAAATAGTGCTAGAGCATGAGAGGATCCTTTATGTGATAACGGATCAAGCACCTGAGCAGCCCGCTGCTAATGCATCAAGATCGGCCAGAGACACTTATCAGAAGTGGCTCAATGACCGGATCACTGTTCGATGCATCATATTGGCAGCAATGAGTGATGAGTTTAGTAGGCGTTTTGAGAATACGCAGCCGGAAGATATCATTCAAGTGTTGAATGAATCATTCGGCGTTCCTGACGACGTTGAGAGGCACAAAACTAGTTGTGCCATCTTCAGCGCCCGAATGAAAGATGGGAACCTCGGTAACTGATCATGTACTGTACATGATTGAGTTGATCGAGCGTCTAAGCTCTCTTGGCTTTCTCCCTTCATGATCAATTGGGGAAAGGATGCCCATACTAAACTCATTGCCTGGATCATACCGTCCTTTCTCACTCATTTTCGTATGACAAAACTTGTAGTGAATTATCACCAATTGTTAAGGTTACTACAGACGTTTGAGAATGATCACCAACTTCTTAAGAAGACGGTGAACTTAGTGGGAGGTTCATCCAAGGGTCGCTCCTTTAAGAAAGGGAAAAAGAAAAATAAAATCCAAAAGAAACAGGTGCACCATGCTCAGCCTAGTCAGAAAAAGAATAAAAAGGCTGATCAGAGCAAAGGCGGAGTGCTTCTTTCTGCAAGAAGCAAGGACATTGGAAGAGGAACTGTCCTCTTTACATTGCATCCCTCGATCCGAACCGGCCTAAGAAAAGTGGGCAATCAGTTGCCAATCAAGGTACTTATATGATAACACCTTGCAATTTTTCTATTTGTGATAATTCGACCTGGGTATTGGATACCGGTAGTCCTTTTAATATTTGCAATTCGTTGCAGGGGCTACAAGTCAGTAAGAGGTTTGAAGAAGGAGAAAGGTTCCTGAATGTTGGAGATGGAAGACCAGTTCCAGTTCTAGCTTTAGGAATTCTTAAACTTGAATTCAGCTCTCATTGTAAATGTCCTTAGTGATTGTCACTATTGTCCAAGTTTTCTATTGAATATCATTTCTGTAGGCCTTTTGGCCAAAAATGGTTATGAAATATCAATAAAAAAGGATTATTGCAATGTCATTTGGAATGGTGTTGTTGTAATGAATGGAATTCTGAGTAATGGCATTTACATTTTGTCACAGCCTGTTCATGGTAATGTATAAATCCAATAAGCGCCCTAGAATAGATAATGTCACGGATGTCTACCTTTGGCATCATAGGCTAGGTCATATTAACAAGATAGGATGAACAGGTTAAGTAAAGAGGGAATCCTTGATGTTAATGATTGTGAATCATTGACAACCTGTGAATCATGTCTTCTTGGTAAAATGACCAAATCACCTTTTACCGAAAAAGGTTGAACGAGCCAGTGATTTATTGACCCTTGTACATTCTGATGTATGTGGGCCAATGAGCACAGATGCTAGAGGTGGGTATTCATATTTCATTACGTTTACAGACGACCTTTCTAGGTATGGTTATGTCTATTTAATGAGACATAAATCTGAATCATTTGAAATGTTCAAATTATATCGTAATGAAGTAGAAAAACAAACTGGAAAGAGTATTAAAACTCTTCGATCAGATCGAGGAGGTGAATACCTCTCCAGTGAATTTTTGACATATCTAGGAGAAAATGGGATTCTCTCTCAATAGACTCCTCCTGGTACACCACAATATAATGGTGTGTCAGAAAGGAGAAATCGAACTCTGTTAGACATGGTTCGATCCATGATGGGGTTTGCTAATCTATCCATATCCTTTTGGGGATATGCTCTTGAGTCAGCCTGCTATAGTTCTAAATAAGGTTCCAAGTAAGTCTGTAAATAAAACACCACATGAGATGTGGACTGGACGTAAGCCGATGCTCTCTCATCCTTAGGATTTGGGGGGTGTCCGCGTACGTCAAACATTTGAAGACAGACAAACTTGAACCCAAGTCTGACAAATGTTTCTTTGTTGGTTACCCTAAAGAAACTAAAGGATATTACTTCTACTTTGCTGAAGAACAAAAGTTGTTCGTAAGCAATAGAGCAAATTTTCTTAGAAAAGGAATTCTTGGTGAAGGAACAAATAGCTCTAATGTTGAGCTTAGAGAAGTTCAACATGTAGAAGATCCGACACCATCTTACTGAACCAGTTGAGTCGGATTTGATTGGATCAGATCCAGAATCCATATTAGATGCACCATTGAAGGCGATCGGGTAGAGTACGCCACGTCAGCCGGACAGATACTACGGTTTCTTGGTCCGGGATGGGGATCCTATCGACTTGATGAAAACGATGAGGATCCGATCACATATATGGATGCAATGCAGAGGTATGACTCTGATAAAATGGCTTGGAGCCATGCAATCCGAAATGGAATCCATGAAGGTCAATGATGTTTGGACATTAGTTGACCCACCCGAAGGAATTAAATCCATAGGGTGTAAGTGGATATTCAAAAGGAAACGGGGGCGCAGACAGGAAAGGGTAGAGACCTATAAAGCCCCGTCTGTTTGCCAAGGGTTATCGTCAACTGTTATGGTATTGACTATGACGAGTACGTTTTCTCCTGTGGCAATGCTCAAGTCCATTCCGGATTGTGCTTGCGATAGCAGCACATTTAGACTATGAAATCTGGCAAATGGATGTAAAGACCGCATTTCTAAATGGAGATTTAGAAGAGAAAGTGTATATGATACAACCTGAAGGTTTTACATCTGCAGATGAGTCTAAAGTGTGCAAGCTTCCAAAAATCCATTTATGGATTAAAGCAAGCTTCACGGAGTTGGAATATACGTTTTGATAAGGTAATCAAAACATATGGCTTCATTAAGAATGAAGAGGAACCTTGCATTTATAAATGGCAAATGGTTCAGTTATTATATTCCTTATTTTGTATGTGGATGACATTCTTTTAATCGGAAATGACATTCCTGCATTACAAGGAATAAAGGTTTGGCTATCATCTCAATTTGCCATGAAGGATTTGGGAGAAGCATCTTACATCCTAGGGATGAAGATCTATAGAGATAGATCTAGAAGATTGCTTGGATATCCAATCACCATACATTGATACTATACTGAAGAGGTTCAGTATGATTAATTCCAAGAAAGGCATTCTTCCGATGGGCCATGGAATTACCTCTCTAAAGGGATTGTCCGAACAACCCCTCAAGAAAGAGAGAGTATGGATAGAATTCCATATGCTTCGGCAGTGGGATCTATAATGTATGCCATGACATGTACTAGACCAGACGTGGCATACTCACTAGGAGTAGTGAGCAGATACCAGTCTGATCCAGGTAGCAACCACTGAAGGTTGTAAAAACCATCCTTAAGTATTTGAGAAATACTAAAGATCAGTGGCTTGTCTATGGTGATTCTGACTTAAAACTTGAGGGATATACTGATTCAAGTTTTCAGTCAGATCAAGATGATAGCAAGAGCGTGTCAGGATATATCTTCACTCTTAAGGGTGGGGCCATCTGCTGGAAGAGTTCCAAGCAGCATACAGTGGCAGATTCTACATGTGAAGCAGAATATATCGCAGCATCTGATGCCGCCAAGGAAGCTGTATGGTTGCGGAAGTTCATCACCGAGCTTGGAGTGACACCCTCCATTGATGGTCCAGTGCCTGTATTTTGTGACAATACTGGGGCCATAGCTCAAGCAAGAGAACCCATGTTCACATCTAAGCTGACTTCAGAGCATTATTCTATCGTGCTACTTTACTCGTGGTTTCGGAGAGTCATCGATCGGGGTGATATTGATTCTTTCAGAGATTGCACACAAAAGAATAGTCTGTCTGACTTGCCATTTACCAAAGTCCTCTGCCATCCAAAGAGTTTCGACAGATACACTAAGTCGAAGAATGGGTATTAGATACTGTGCCGATTGGCATTAGGCTAGTGGGAGGTTGTTGGATATTTGTATCCTAAATGTCACCGTCAGGCTATATTGATGATTGAATTTTGTAAAATGAATTGACAAATTAATAAAGTAGTTATTTGGCATTATTCATCATTTCCTCTTCAAAATGAACTCTTATATGATGAAGTCCTTAGGACTTATGTTATGATAAAGGAGGATTTATCTTGGAGTCCTTAAACTTGTTTGCGACGAAAATGATATGTTGTTACTAGGACGACAACATTATCGACGATTAGGTCGTTGTGTGACATATACGTTGGTTGCCTCTTAACCAAGGAGTGTGGAGACACTGGTATGGCCACACAAGTGAAGTGTAGAAGTACATTTTCACTAAACGTGACAATTCCGGAACGCTCTACTGTCGAGAGATGTTCCGAGTGGATATGGGTATAAGTTTGGCCCTCTGACCTGAGACCGCAACCTGTGACTAGCAAGCAACTCACTGTACTTTGGTACCCTGGGACTACCTTGAATTTCTAATTCAGTGACGGAAGGTCACTGGGTGCAGTCAAGTACTTGCGTAGTCAGTTGTGAGTCAAGATGGAATTGACCCCTCCTGAAAACAGGAGATAATGTCTTGTGATTAATTTTAGCAAAACCTTGGCCAGGGTAATTCCCAGTGAGGAGTCACGGGGATATCTAAAGTTAATCACATAATGGATGGTACTAATTATAGGGGTGACAGTGAGCTCTAAGTCATCCTGGCATTAGGAGTCAAAGGATTGAATTATACAGTAACCATAGTTCAGGGTTCCAGAATATTTGCTTCGCATATATTCGACCTATCCGGACGTCGGGTAACCATTGCTAGATGGTCACATCGATTAGTGTAGAAAATTGTTCCTATACTACCGGCTTAGGTTCGAACCTATGAGGTCACACGCATAGAAGATTCCTGATTGATCAAGAAAGCTGATGAATGATTAAGAATCATTCAGGGGTAATTTGGTCAATTTGATTGGCAAATTATCTTATAAAATAATTTAAAGTAATTATTGAAGGATTAATTAGTAATTAAATTACTAATAAACTCAAATTTGATTGAGTAATTGTGCTAAGGATGAGCCAAATTGAATTGGATTCAAGTTTGGGCTCAATCAGGGTTTTTGACCTGATTGGATTAGGTCAGAACCAAAAAGGACTTAAGCTGATCAAATTAATTTTAAATTAATTTGTTCTTAATTGGGGATTGACCTAATTGAATTAGGTCCAACACAAAGTAATAATTCAATTTGATTGAGTTTGCATGAGCCAAAAATTGAATTGGATTCAATTTGAGCTCAATCAGGGTCTGACCTGATTAGATTGGGTTCAACCAAATTGCTTTGTTTTAATTCGGGTTTGACCAAATTTGATTAGGTGCAACCCAAGGGGATTAGGCTCAGATGATGTGGCAATTATTGGTGACATGGAATTGGATTTCATGAATTTTTAAATAAACCAAAATTATTGCATGGCACATGGACCCATTGCTTGACACATGGCGACATTGTTTGTTATTTGAATTTAAATTCAAACATTAAGCAATGTGTTAAATGATTTTAATCACTCAAACCATCAGCCAAGGTGGCGTCTGAGTTTTTGAATGGATTAAATTCGAATTTCAAGAAGGTGATTTTCGAAATTATGAAGTGTTTTAACCTTGCCGCATGGATTTCAAATTCCTTCCCTCTTGCACATGTGTTTAAAATTTGAATTTAAATCAGATTTGGTTGAGAATCTGATTTGGGTTGTTCCTATTCCTTTGCATGTGCCCAACTAAAAAGAGGTTTTCTAAAAATAAATTTCGAATTTTGAATGAAAATTCGGAGGCCATTAAAAGGGGTCAAACATGGGCACCAAAAACACATCCATTGCAGCCTTCTTCCTCACCCGCCTCCTCCTCCTCTTCTTCTCCATTTTAGATAGGGTTCTTCAGGGGTGACTATCTAGAATGATTCAAGATCAGATCTGAGTCCCCCTCTACTTCCTTACAAACCTCATCTCTATCTGCCTTCAAGACGATTGGATTCAATAGAGTTTGATTGAATCCGGCGGGCAGATTCAGCTTTCAAGTGTTCTGGGCAGCTGCTAGCACTGTTGCGGTAAGAAGATCCTTCAGGACTTTCGCGTGTACTTCCTCGTAGAGGCCATTCGTTGTGCCGTGGCTTGCCGAACGTCCAAGGAAATTCAGGAATTTTTTCCCCAAAAAAACAACCTTTCATCCATTCATAAAAGGTATTAATCTAGCATTAATCATTTTCATTATAGGTGTCAAGGTCTAAGGTCCCATTCCCCGAGGTTTTACCCTCTTTTGGGGCTTCGTCACGGAGATATCTCCAGAATCCATTCGATGGATATTCGGAGATTAATTGGAATAGAGTTCTTAAGTTTCAGATCTGATAGTTATCATGCATAAAAGTTTTAGCATAATTTGTTTAAACGATTCCGGCATAATCCTATATGTTCTTAAGGTGCTGATTTCTAGATTTGATCTTGTAAGCATGCATGAATAAATTGTTTTGATTCGGTTTTTCCGCTGCGTTTTAAAACTTATAAAAGAACTACGTATTGGCTTGATCCCCCTTATGAAGGGGTACGTAGGCAACCCGATCAGGTTCAGCATGGTTTCAAAAAAAAAAAAATTCAGCATGCTTAAACACCGAAGAACCTAGGATTCACTTTCACCATGCTCATTAAACGTATTATGTGGAATCTTTGTATGCTGATACTCGTTTAATTCTCAAAGTAACCTTTCTCAACTTGCTTAGCATATACGTGCCATCAGAAATTTATGGATGCTGCTTCTTTTCATTTATTTGACCGACAGATGCACACAACTTGTATGTTGGATTTGAATTCTCATTATAGAGCTTCTCTCTCTTGTTACATTTATTGTCCTGTTTAGTTGTTACTTCTTAAATTGTTGTAGGATATCTGACATATGCTAATGCAATATAAATTTTCAGAATTATGTTTAGACATGAGATTATGTTATGGTTGTGTATTCATTAGGCACATTTTGCTTGACAGCCTCCAGAAGGAAAAGATACTTGAGTCAAAGTCTGCAATACTAATCACATCTTTTTATTATATTCTACGATCGGAATATTGATACTTTTATAAATTACTTTGCCATTAAATTACTTTTAATAAATTATTTCTATACTTTTAATTAACTATATTGATTTTTTTTTATGCATACTAGATTACAACATGCCGCGAGGAAAACGTTTCAGAGATATTGAGTTTTCAGCACTACATCCGTGGGATCTACTTCTGATCGTTCCCAGCAGCCCGAATGAGCCCTCATTACTCAGTCCGGGTCCTAGTCCTGCGCACGCGCCACCTGCAGATTGTCCCAGACACGGATGACATGGATGTCCTGGGTATTTTGATTTACAGTTTTTTATATTAATTTCCTCTTACAATCTAACTATTTTAAATCAATTTGCCTTTAATGGACTTCTTATTTTATAGATGGACTTGGGAGAGTGAGGAGAACACGAGGCCCACTCGAGCACGGGACGTATGGACCCTACCTGAGGATGAGAAGATTGTCGTCCATTGCAATGAACTGGGGCAGCCCATCAAGAATGCTGCAAGCATTTTATCCACGTTTTTAGGATCGGTTGCACCGAAAGGGACAATTGTGTCCGCTCAACTATACGAAATGGAATGAAATGCTTCCTTCGTATAAGGTTTGAGCTTCTTAGAGTTGTTGAGGTAAAGAATTGAAGCTGCTTACTATCTTCAATTATTTTTTGGTTTAACATTGATATAACATTTTTGATTTTGATGTAGAAAAAATTTGTCCTTCCTGCAAATAGCCATGATTGGGTGCTGAAGTCCGTCAACCGCAAATGGAAAGAATATAAGGCGAAGCTAAAGGCGGATTGGAAGCACGAGGGCATGACTGAAGAGGAGGTGGCCCGTGTTTGTCCTCCAGATGTAATTTCTCATCAGTGGAGGGAGCTTGTTCCACTACTGGTTTTCTGAGTGAGCTCAGGTTGTATATATTTTTTCAATACCTTATATTGTATTTACTATTATTATAGATTAGAAATTTATACATTGTATTAATTACATTGTTTATTGTTTTTTCGAGGAAGACATATTCCAATATTGGTAGAGCTGCTCGAGCATCACAGACTGTTCCTCATACTTCAGGCTCCATGAGTGTATGCGAGGCGTAGAGCCGAATTCGTAAGTTTTTTTGAAACTCTTTAAATTTATCTTAAATTATTCTATCATATAGCATGTATACTCTTGAAATATACTTTTTTGTTGTAGATGGATTGATAATGGGAGGGAGCCTGGTAGGGTGGAGTTTATAAGATGACTCCACACCCACCGAGATGGCAGCTTTATCCAGGAGGAGTCCAGAGATATAGTTGTATGTATTCCATCTTTGACTTGTGCTGTATTTTTTTTTTGGTTCTAATATTGGCATACATTAATTTGAATTTTTTTTGAGAGATGTAGGATAGGGCAACAAATCTTATTTCAGAGCGCGTCAGAGGGTCATCATCATCCGACGCGACTAATCATATTGAAGCTCAAGTGCTAGCTTGAATTGATGGGCCCAGAGCGTTATGGGCGAGTGAGGGGTTTACGGCGTTAGAGTTACCTCCACTCAGTTATCTTCAGTGGGCACATATACAAGAAATGCCAGAGAATCTAGTAACACTGGCAGAAGTTCGTCATCTTCAAGCAACTATTGAAGAGTTGAAGCAAAACCAAGCAAATTTGCAAGCTCAGCTTACGAATATTTCATCAATGTTACAACGATTTCTCCCTTCTCAGGTAAATAACTATATATATTTGAATACTTTACATATTATCAATATGATATATGAGTAATGTATCACATTATTCCAAACTTCTAAGGTTCTCTTTTTTTTTTTGTAGATTTCTGATACTTCAAACGCTTGTAGAGATGATGATGGAGCTGAATCCCGTCCCTGATGCATTCTAGATTATCTTTATGAGTTTGATATGTATATGTTTTTTATTTTTCAGAGTACATTGTAATTTGAAACTTTGGTAAGCAAATTTTTAATCAGATATTACAATATTCACAATTCGAATGATCTGAGTGTTTGTATTAATGTATCAATGCAATACAGATTCATATTGTATAATGTATGTATCAATGTAAACAGGTTCATATGTGTATAAATTTATGTTTTGTAATTTGGTGTTTATAATATGAATTGGTTTTTTATTTTTTTTCAAAAAAAGCGCAATTCCCGACGCTTTTAAGCGTCGGCAAAGGACACAGTGCCGCACCCACAAGCTTATGCCGATGCTTCAAACAATTATGTTAGCGTCGGCAAATGAGGAATATGCCGACGCAAAGCGTTGCAAATTGGCGACGCTATAAAGCGTCGGAAAAAACCAGGAGCTAACCCGTAGGGGAACTTTTCGACGGGCTATCACCGACGCTAATAAGCGTCGGTAATCCTGGTTTTTGCCGACGCTTTCTCCTGCGTCGGCAAAAACTATTTCCACTCTGGTATGTCCGACGCTTTGGCGACGAGGGGCATTGCGTCGATGGTACTTTAGCCGACACTAAAAAGCGTCGCTAAAGGTCCAACAACAGCGCCGGGATAGCTACTTTTTCCTGTAGTGGTAAAGATATTAATGTACTTATTTTATATTTAGGTAATCTTTTTATCGTTGGACATCGATTGGATTTTGTTGCTCTCAATCTATAAGTGCCTCTACTACCCTAGTATTTTTATCATCCATATAATGTAAAACTATTAGAAAATTATTTCGAAACATCTTTGAGTCAATGAAAATCATCATGCTTACATCTCTAGTCTAAAATAGTATATTTGTAAATAGAAAAAGACAATAGTTCTTTAAAACTGAATTTTATATAATTGTTTATAAAAAATCCCTTGATTGAAGATAAAAATTAGCTTTGATTTTGACACAAAATTTATTTTATAGAATAGATTATTGATCAATATTAGATTAGGGATTCTTGCATGTTTAGGGGATAGTTTAATTGATTATGGATCTTAGCATGTAGTTTAAGGGATCATGTGCGTACTAGGGTTAGGGCTCTATTGTCTAGAGTAGAGTTTCTAGTATGCAAATCTATGGTTACCATTTCCATATTGGAAGAATCCTAGGTTATGGAGCCTTTAGAGAGTCTAGGAAACCCAGTAGGACTTTTCTATGTCTAAAAGTTTTTTTTAAAAAAAAGGTTGTTGTGTTTCAAATTGGGCCCGAGGGTGACCACGCCAGAGGAGTCGGAGGAGCCGCCGGTGGTTGGAAGAAGAAGACGGGGGCCACCTCCTACACGACGGTTTGCGGACCTGCATAAAGCCTCACCGGTATTCCAGTGAGGACCCTCCGACGATCAAGTTAGAGTAGGATAAAATTGTCCAGCCAAAAAGTTCCTTAGAAGTTACCTAACCAAGCTATTTATAGTTCCGGTGGAGAGGCCCAGGTGGCAGAGGCACTGTCAACCCTCATCATGATGGGGCGTGACTCTGAACCGAATGGCGCGCAGCTTAGACTGGTTGGTAGTATGTGGTGGTTGTCCATTCTCGAGAACAGTAAGGTATTGGACAGACAACAGTAAAGGCATGGCCGGAGTAGTCTTGGTTGCCGTCCTTTGACTATTGAGGGCCAGCTATCGAAGCGTGGGACGGTGGTGTTGTAATGTATGGGCTATGTAGAAGGGCATAGGCGCGTCCATGGGTGCGGTTGTTGGCGAGGCCGAGCCCGTTGAGAGATCGCATCATGCGTTTGACGAGGTCGGCTAGACGGATGCTGGGGATAGCTCGGCTCTTCGGGTTCCGAGGTGTGCTCGGTAGAGCGGCCCAAGCTTAAGGATCGGGGCGCACTACTGAAGTAGGCGCCCTGAGCTTGGTCGGAGCGGATCGGCGAATATTGAAGGCACCCCGAACTTGGTCCGGGGGAGTCGGCGAATATCTGAAGCCGATAAAACTTTTTGGTGGAGTCCGAAGCCGAGCTGGTTCTAGGCCGGACTGAGGATTCAACCGAACGGTGTTGGCGTTTTATTGGGCCAAAACTGGGCAGCCTTTTAGCTGTGGGCTGGACGATCCATTTCGCCCCCCATCAGGTTGGGTTGTCCCATAGTAGGGATTTTGCTTTAGGCCGATGTTTACTTTCAAAATTTTGAAGGAAACTGAAGATATTGATGTACTTATTTTTATATTTTAAGTAATCTTTTTATCATAGAAAACTATTGGATTTTGTTGCTTTCAATCTATAAGTGCCTCTACTACCCTAGTATTTTATCATCCATATAATGTAAAACTATTAGAAAATTTATTTCGAAACATCTTGAGTCAATGAAATCATCATGCTTACACCTCTAGTCTAAAATATGTATTTGTAAATAGAAATGACAATAGTTCTTAAAAACTGAATTTTATATAATTGTTTTATAAAAAAATTCCCTTGATTGAAGATAAAAATTATGCTTTGATTTACCCTACATAAGAAATTAATTTTAAATTATGGATCAAGATTGAAGTATGCTATTGAGTATGTTAGTTGAATTTTCATGATGTAGAAGTGCTAAAAAGTGGCATGTTATATTGATGTATCATGGTGAATCAAACCCATGGAATATTATATTATCTTAAACGTGATACATCTAAAAAGCTTATGAGCATTTCAAAAACTCAAAATTATGGTTAACAATTGGTTTGGAATTGAAGTAAAAAAATTTGATTACTTTTGTAGTCTGACTATGATTCGAGTTATTTTAGTAGTACCAATCGCTTGCAAATGTGTATTCAAAAACTAGTTCCATTTTTAGTAGTACCAATCGCTCGCAAATGTGTATTCAAAAACTAGTTCTCCTCCCCCCCCCCCCCCCCCCCCCCCCCCCGCCGGGCAAGAGAGATGATTTTGTGCCTACACCAACAGGCCAAATATCGTTTCAAGCCTTGTCATAGGACAATCTTGGTTATAGTTACAGAAACTAAAAAAGGGTTGTACATGTAAATATTTGTTTTGATGGTTTCATAGAGTTGTTGGTTTTCTCGGCAGTTACACCAAAACCTAGCTATTTTACTCTTATTTTCAAAAGGTTGATTGCTTCAAATGTTTGAATTATTCATAAACCAAATATGAAATTCTTATATCTTATTTTGTGAATTATTTCCTTTGATCATAGTTATATCTACATTTATCAAGTAAAATTTTATTATATGCTTCATATAGCTAGAACTGTTACGGGTATCTTAATTACTAGTCATTAGCTCATTTCTTTATTTTAATAACATTTTTTAGATGCCGACGAGTAGTGTGAACTAGTTTATGGATTGTGTATTGGACACTCAGGGATTAGTTTTGGTTTCCTTAATAATGAACTGGAAAAAATTGTGTATTGTCTAGTGGTAATTTGGAGATAATATTAATGGCTGATCTTAACTTGATAATTATGAAATTATTAAATGTCATTGTTTTTAATTATTATGTTGAAGTTTTAGATTCGTACAGGTGCCTGCTATAATTATAGTAATTCTTTATGGAAGAACTATTATTGGTCTTGAGAGTTTGCACACAGGTGTTACATGTCTTGCGAGGTTAAGCCTTTTGGAATGTGCGGTCGTTTGTCATGTGCATAGTATTGGTTGAATCTTCATTCATTTCCAATGAATTAAAGGTTCCACCTTCCCTTCAATCAAGAAGAAGAAGAGGTGTTTGGTCTTAATTCTGAAATCATGTCCCAAGTTGACAGGATCATACCCTTTGGACCTCATGGAGGCAAGAAAATCCAATCGTCACTAATGAGAGCTTGGTAGCAACTCCTAATAGTACTTGATTTGGCAAATATGGCATGAAGGGAATTCATTAATTTTTCTTCACAAAACCCTCCATAGCTTCCAATTCTGGGGTAATTTATCCTTAGAAAAATTGTTTAGACTGTCGTAGAAACCTCTTGAGTTCCATGTTCCCCCGGATGCAGGTAGGTCTTCGCTGGGACCATTGACTTGACCCCTTCTGCTTCTCATCTTTCCTCCTACCCCAATAACTATTCTCCTTCATAATGACTTCTTTCATTAATTAAATAAAGCTGGGGGAGATGTCTCAATTCCTCCATTACTCCCTTTAAAAAACACTCCCACTCCAATAATATGGCATGGCTCTCGAAGGTCGAGTGTCATCCAAGAGCTCAGAATTTCCTGCAGAGGTGGGCCATGGCCTAAATAGCTATTGCAGATGTGCTTCACCATTGTCAACCATGGACATCTACATCCGGGTTGCTGCCGATATCATAATGATTTTGAAACAATTAATGATTGTTTCTTCTGCTGCCTTTGGTTATTCTAGCTTGGAAATTCCTTGCTGGCCAGCATCAATGGATTTCTTCCATCACTGATCAAGCCATGTCTCTGGACTTCTTTAGACAACCTTCCGTTGTTGATGAAAATTGATGTAGGAAATATTTACTCACCTACTTCATCCAGCAACCTTAGAACCAATGTAATGTTGAATTATTTAGAGTTGAAATCATTCAAACGCAAAGCATGGCTAGCTCCTCCACAACTGGTGGTTTGCAAGATAAACTTTGATGGATCTTTACAGACCAAAGGTCGAGTAGGAGCGAGCTATGTTATTCACGACTATACTAGAAACTATCCTTTTACAATCGAAATCGGTCCCATTGATTGAACTTCGTTTGGCATGGGAAGGTATCAATGCTACAATCTCTACATCTCAGCAAGCTGTGGATGCAAGGAAATTCTGACCCAGTAATCAAATGGATAGATGGGCAAGTTGACGTTGCTCATGGATACCTTTGTCGGATCAAGCAACTAATAAACAATTTTGATGTGTTTTTGGGTAACCATGTCTCTAGGGAAGAGTCAAGTTGTAAACTTGATTCTTAATATGGCCTCCAAACTCACATTGTTGATCTGATTAGGAAGAAGAAAAGAATTCCTTCAATTTGCGCAACTCGATTCTCTTTAAAAAATTTAGAAAATAAAAAGTAGATTGTGAAAGTAAGGGCTAGGTCCCTTTTTTTTGTTATTGAATAACAAATTTAGGTTACAATATCTCTATTTATATTACTGAGTTCCGCCCTTGCATAATTTAGGCCAGATTTCTCTTCTAGTTCAAAAAAAATGATTTTCTCAAAATAGATATAATTATTAAAAATATGATGAAAAAATCTAAATCCTACTAGAGATAGATTTCAATTTCTATACTAAATTTGTCACAATCATTTCACCTCATTCTTTCCAAATTAGGAGATGTGCCTAGTCAAAGCTTTTCCATCAAGAAATTTTTCTGCATTGACCGACACATCTTAGAACTTATCTTTTTTTATATTAAAAAGAATACCTCAACTGGCTGTTATATAGGTAAGTTAGAGTTTTTAAAAGTTCGGCAGATGATTTAAATTTCCAATGTAGCAGATTTCACTCATGAACCTATCCAGTCCTCCTCGATAGTGGCCAGAGTTGTTCACATCAAATCTGGTGTTTTTTTGTGGATTAGCTGCGGTGCATAAGGCACATGATTCTTCTTCTAATGTTGTACACTGTACTCTAAAAGGTACCCTTTTAACCACTATGAGCGGGGTTGGATAAGGTTTAAGAGCGAGATCCACCACATCGAAAAACCGAGTCGCAGCTAAACTTTCGGAAGCAATAACTTAGTCATATTTGCCCGATTAAGATGATCTTTTTTTAAATTGGATATCTTTTCGAGATTTACAATTAAGAGGTTGAATTAGGATAAATTCCATCATGAGACCCAAAAACAGGTTGGTTAAACTGAAAGTTTTCTTTTCGGATAAGATTTTGATCGGGCCTAACTCTTTATCTGAGAAAAATTAGGCAAAGTGATAGAAGGCAAAATTGATGTAGAAGTTGAGATTTACTTTTTTTTAAAAAAATTTAGCTTTTTTTACTAGAGATATTTATTTAAGAAAAAAGAGTACTATTAGGATTAGAAAGAGAAATCCAACCTAAATTATATTAAAAGGAACAAGACTTAAAGCCCTACTTTTTTGAGATTCTTCCATCTTCTTCTAGTTTTCTTTAAGAGATTCAAGTTGAGTGGATTAAAAAAAAAAAAATTCAATCGGAATAAGTTGATTTCAGAGCTTTGGTCCTCTATATGTGTGTGAGCAATACAAGTAATCGGAAAAAACGGCTATCTGCACTTCAAGTACATCGAAGGACAAAGATGAGTATGGCTGCTAGTTCTTCCTTAAGGGTGACGATGAGATGAAAGGACGTCTCATACAATTAGAGGAGAAGATTGCCTAACTCACTGAGATCGTTTCGAGATTGACAATACCTTTAGCACAAACACCAACAACTTCTATTGCGAAGTTGTCTCCTACGGTTCGAGATGAAGAACGACCATCCAGCGAGGAGGATAAGGATGAGCAATCTATGGGTATGAAAAATCTCTCTTCAACCGTTTAAAGTTGAGGCTCAAATTGAGATTCTTGTATATGATAGGGTTGTGCTACAGAAAAGTTAGTAACTCACTAGACCAGTTAGAGACATATTTTACTATCTATGGATACTCCAATATCTAGAATGTAGCTTTTACCCATCTTAAGTTTTCTAGCCATGCTCTTACCTGTTGATATTCGTACATGAGGAACAATGATATTTTGAATCTAACATAAAACAAACTCAAGAGCCTAATTAAGAAGCAATTCTACTCAATCGGCCATAAGGAGAATCAGTGGATCAAGTGGTCAAAGACTATACCACCAAGTTTTACAAGAAAGCAATCTCTTTCGGAATCTCCATCGATGATCATATAGTCTTTATGAAGTATGTCGAAGATGACAGCATCCAGAAGGAGCTAAAACTCTTTAAAATTGAAGACATCAGCAAAGCCAGCGTGAAAACTATAGGGATTGAGGAGAAAAATCAGCCTAGGGACAACAAGAAGGGATACAAATTCAGAAACAATGGCACAAATCCATGTCAAGAGAGGGAGCAAGGAAAGAAGCATGCCAACGTGATTCATAAAATTTATTATAATCATTATAACCTCTATGGACACACTAAGAAGAAGTATTGGAAACATCACCCCGAATTGTGACTAAAGAGGAAGATGGGAAGAAGAGGATTCCAAAAAGAAGGAAAAGATAGTTCTCAATACTATGGAAGTTGAGGAGCTGCCCAAGCTTTAGCAAGTAGACTCCAAATTGAGCCTGATGGAAAAAAAAAAACCTAAGAGAGCAAGTGAAGCAGATTTAGAGGTGTGAGAGGAACTCTTTCGCTTGAAGATCCAGATAAAACAAAGTATCATTGAGGCTATTGTAAATCTTGGAAGCCAGTCTGAAAATCTAGTTCATAAGCTAGGGTTGCAGACTACGCCTCATCCACATTTCTACCCTCTTGGTTAGATCCAGAAGAACGTCAAATTGAAGATCACGAAATAGTGTACCTTCAAATTTGCTATAACTGAGAGGTATATCGACGAGGCAACTTGTAAAATTCTTTCTTTGGATATTTGCTAGGTTATCCTTGGGAGCCCATACCTTTAGAATCGAGATGCAATCTTCTACTAGTGTCTAAAGAAGTATCGGTTCGTGAAGGACAGAAAAGAGTTTATGATTAATGCCTCTAAAACATAAAAAAATGTAGATCTTGCAATTGTTGCCCAAGCAAAGCGACTCGTTAATGCCTACAACAAGTTTGCGATGATGGTACAAAAATTTGATATTACTTATGAGAGGCCAAGCTCTCATTCTTTGGTTTCATTAATCAATCTACCAAGACCAAGGTTGAGGAGTCACTGTAGTCATCGTCAATGAGGAAGGATGGCAAAGAGCGTTGCTACCACGAAGTCCAGATGCAGGAGCAAAATAAGTGGTTCACTAAGACTCAAGAGTAAAGAAGAACCTAGCCAGAAACCATCTCAAGCCGAGCCAGATGGTTCAACCACAAGACAGAAAGCAAGCATTTTTCTACCTCCAGTTCTGATTTAGCAGTAGCTAAATCTCTTGAATATAGAGAGTCTTGAACTAGGAAGATCTTCAAACTCGATGTGGACCACTTTGGCCACTACAAGCGAGGCTGGATATGTTTAAGAGCGAGATCCGCTACATTGGAAAGCCAAGTTGCAGCCAAACTTCTAGAGGCCATAACTTGGTCATACGATGTCCAATTGAGATGATCCTTTTTTAAAAAATTAGGTATCTTTTCAAGATCTACAATTAGAAGATTGAGTTGGGATAAAATTCTACCATTAAATTCTAAAATGGGCTGGTCAAACTAAAAATTTTCTTTTGAGGCAAGACTTTGACCAGGCGTAGATCTCTATCCGAGAAGAATCAGATGGAGCGACAGAAGGCAAAGTCAATGTAGCAATCAAAATCTACTTCTTCGAGACTTTTAGCTTTTTTTTTTCTAAAGATGTCTATTTTAAAAAAAAAGAGTTTTAGGTTTAGAAAGAGGAATCCAACCCAAATTTTGTTAGGACGAACCTCATATTATAAATAAAGGCTATGTACCTCTTTTTTTTAATCATTAATGAAAAAAAAGAAGACTTAAAGTCCTACTTTCAAGATTCCTCTATTTTTTTTAATTTTCTTTTGAGAGATTCGAGTTAAGCGGATTGAAGAAAATCTTCCTTCTCTCTGATCGGATCGATTATGAATGCTAAACTAGGATCATGAGCTAATGGGTAATCATGTTGTCATGGATTATAAGCTAAATAACAACTTCATCGTTTCCTACAAAAGTGAACAAGAAACAAAAAGCCTTGAATAAGGTGGCTTGAAATGCAGGGGACAAGAAATTTTGTTTATATACTATATGTAACTGGTTTTAATTGCATTATGAATGCTAAACTAGGATCATGAGCTAATGGGTAATCTTGTTGTCATGAATGAGAAGCTAAATAACTATCTTGCCACTAGCAATGACAGAATTAAGGGTTCATTTATCCCTGATCAAGCATTTTGGTAAGGGTGAGTGATAGATGGAGAAGCTCCAAAGTGACACGAGATACATGCCAAAACAAATTTATAGTTGGACCCTTATGGGCACGCATTTTGTCCCTTGAATCAAGAGTGCTATGAGCTTTATTGCTGGCAATGGGTGGATGGTGACAGATAAGGTTAAAGCGCAGGTGGTGACCGATGTATGAACAGTGAGGTCCACAGAAATTTAAGGTCGAAGAAGCAGGGACAAGGTGGAAGAGGTTCTTATCCATTGTGCGCTGGATATTTTTGTTAACAAGTCAGTGGCAGTGAGTTCTATTTTCCTCGTACTGCTCACAGCTCCACATCAATGCATATGGTCTGCTCTCGGGGATGGAAATATTTCCTTTTCGTTGGAAGGTTTAGATGGTTTGTTAGTTGTCTAAATGAAAAGTTAGTGAAAGGACTGAGACATTTACACAAACAATTAATGGTTCTATACTCTTCCTTGTGAAATGACATTTCTTGTCACTCTGACTGCGTATTAATGAAGCATCAGAAAGATATCATGATTCTTGAGGTTTTTGAGGGAGAGTACGTACACAAACTTGATTCCCTTCCCCGTAGGCATGGGTTGCGGAGAACGCATAAGACAGCTTCTCAGTTGCTTGATCTGACGGAGGCACCCATAAGCAGCGTCACCTGGCCATATATCCATCAGATTATTGTACGGGTATCTCCTTCAATCGACAACCTGGTGGGATGTAGAGTAGAAATTATAATACCTTCCTATGCCACGCCAAATTCAATCGGAGGGACTAAGTTCAACTTTATATGCTTAGCTGGAGCAACCAAGATGTTTTTAATATAGTCGTGGATAGCATAGCCAGCTCTAGGATATTGGTCTTTAAACATGTAAGAATTCATGAAGATATATATTTAGTCTCATATTAGTTATTCACTGAGTAGATCTTGAATACTTATACATAATCAAATAATATTTTTCGGATAGCCATTTTGGATGATGACCTGAATTATTATAAATGGTACTAGAGCAGATCCGACCCATAATTTGTGGACTAGGAGACACTGCAGTACGGTTTTATTGATGCTGACTACGGGCTGATCGTGGTGTTTATTACTAAATTTAAATAAATTTAAATCTTTAGTCTGACGAAAACGTTAAGACTTAAATAGGAGAAGTATGTGAGAATCCGAGCGGGTGTGTGTTTAGTCTTATATTAGTTATTCGTTAGGTAGATTTTGGATATTTATATAGGATCAATGAACTCAAATAATACCTTCTGGCTAGTCATTTTGGGTGAGATCCTGAACTGTTACAAAACGCCTATCAAAACTTACCATAAAATAATAATAATGATGATGGTGATTATAAAAATAATGATAACAATAACAACAACAACAACAACAACAATAATAATAATAACAACAATAATAATAACCATAATAATAACAACAATAACGATAATAATAACAACAACAATAATAATAATAATAACGATAATAACAATAATAACAACGATAATTATAATAATAATAATAACAACGATAATAACAATAATAACAACGATAATAATAATAACAATAACAATAATAATAATAATCATCATCATCATCATCATAATAACAACAACGACAATAATAATAATAGTAATAATAATCATCATCATCATCATCATCATCATCAATCATCTAGTTCTATTGAATCGCACCAAACTTTTTTTTTTTGTGTGTCATTCTCTAATTTGAGCAATGCATACTCCCACATGTATTGCACATTACCGTAACACAATAAGCTAGAAGACATAAGGTCAGCATCTTGAAACTTTTGCTTAGAAAATGCCTGACACCCCTGCTACCTTTTGAACAGGAGCTAACCTCCATACCTCAAGATTATTCAACTCCTTTCGTGTTGGTTTAACAATTTTTTCACACCTAAGTAGCATAACTAGTTTCTTACTCAGCACAATGATGCTTTTGGCTTTTACTTTTTGGTTCCAATGTCTAAATTCAACAACCATGAGCCGCCACGTAGATTGAAGCTACCCGTTACTGCATCTGGGTTACCGTGTCCTTCATTTCCACAATCATACTTATCGAAAATGGGTGGTGCCCGGCTCCACCACTCTTAGGTACACCATATCCGACAGGGCGTCAGAAGGACACCACGATGTTTGACCTCAAACATATCCGCAGATTCTGTTGATATGTTGACTTTTATTTGTAATATTTTTATATGATGCGATTTGTTGTCGTATATACAAGTTAAGTAAATACAGATAAAGACGAGTGTTTGAGTAAATCATATATCTCACGCAGAGAAGTTACAAAGATTAGATGCAATGTCATAACACCTTACGGCCTATTAGCAAGTGCCATGAGATTTTTTCTGTTGCCATGCAATTGCTTTAAAAGAAGAGTGAGTCAAAGGGCCTCTATATATGGAGGTTATTTATATTTAAATAAAATCTGACAGCAACTAATTGGAATAGCATTGGCCCAGTCCTTGTAAAACGGTTAATGTAGCATCTAGAGGTCAATCGATTGTATGTATTGGCCGTCTTATCTGGGACGGTGGATGCATTCCTTGGCCCATGTTGTATGCATGACTTCTGAATGCGATTGTGGCAAATCATTTCCCTTCAGCGTTTCGGCGGCATTCTGCGTCTTTACCACCTTCCCTCTAGGTGTGTTCGTCGATCTCCAATGCAACAGATAGAGTATGGTCCGTGTTGGCAAGCTAGGAGCCAATCCAGCACTGAAACAACTTTAGTTGTCTCTGAAGTTTTGAAAGAAAAACTAGATCAATCAATAGGGAACTACATTCAACAAATCCAATTAACATTAGGATGGTTCGGATTGGTATTCGGATATGTATTTATTCTATTAATAAAACAAGAACCAGCAGTGATCAACAGCCTAAACTGACAAGCAATATACTAAAAAACATCGTACAGCACCAAAAATTGAAACCTAAACTATAAAACTTGGATATATAATGTTACAACAACAACAACATAATTTTATGCTCAATTCAGCAACAAAAAAACTTGCATAAATTATGAATCTACAATATATATCATGTTTAAATTTTATATGTACTCAGGATTGGTTTAGGTCCAACTTAGATTGAGTTATATTGGTTAAACCCTAGACCTAGAGTCAAATCGGTCCCATCAGCTTTAAAAAAATGAGAATTAAAGCTAGAGCAATCGATGCTCCAACCCTAGCCAGACTTACCCAATCAGATTGGTTTACTTCAATGCTCTTGTTGAAGTATAACCATGTGCACCCTTGGCGATTAGATGTATCTCAGCAAGGTCTACTCCTTCATTCACTTGTGTAATGGCAATTAATAACCGGCATGACATGGCCCATAAAGATTCGTTCGGTGCATGCCCCATGCTTTTATCGCCACACGTTTGAGGTTCCTCTGAGGGATCTTGGCCCAGTCTCCTCAGTTGAGCATGAAGAGGAAACCTAATAAAACAGAAGTGTTCAACCCTTGAGGGTAATCTCCTTTGTGCTCGGTTTTGCAACCTCAACCTTGAATTATGCAGGGCAACTCTTTCCCACAGAAGGAGCAGCTTGGCTTTCACTGCCTTGAAGATGTGCCTAGTCCTGCCACATGCTAGGTTAATGAGTCATGTCCCCAGAATAGCTATGCCACGTTAGCAATCCATTGAGGCATGACCTCGAGTTTGTTAAGACGCAGTTCTGAAAGATTTGGATTCCAGCTATAAATAGATCTAAATAGTTCTCTAGAAAAGATGATGAAAAATCAACATCGCTAAGGGAGACTATGTATCTCTTAGTTCTCTATTTCTTTCTTCGTCTTTCATTTTCCATCCAAAAATCTTTACTCACTTGAGCATCAGAGGACCCGCTGGAGCCAATTTAGCGAGCTTTCATCCTTTGTCTGTTTGAATACCTATCCAGAAAAGATAATGAAAAATCAACTTCACAAATGGAGACTCTATCTCTCTCAGTTCTCTATTTTTTTCTCCTTCATTTTCTATCCAAAAAACCTTTGCACAGTTAAGAATCAGAGGGCCCGACTGGAGCCAATTCAGCAAGCTTTCATCCTTTATCTATTGTTTTGCATGTCCACAGAGGTGATCTACATCAATGTCTTGAGACCGATCGCAACAAATTAGCATCGTCTATGGGAAAAGAAGGGAGAAAAGCTATGAAGCTTCGAAGAAGCCATCACCACATGCCCATCCGATCCACTCCAGATAGTTTCCTACATAGTCCTTTGAGGTCCTAATCTTCTCAACCCGTTGCAACCCACTGCAGGAGTTATTGATGTGGGATGGTTTCATTTTCCTGCTCAACAAGTGCAAGCCTTGACGGCAGTAGTGCGAGATATACAGCAACAAGTCGGTAATCCGTCAGCCGGTCAACCAAATCACCAAAGGGTTTTAGTGCAGAATGGTGACCGTCATCATTCTAAAGCCCAACATAGGGCTAGAAGCATGACATTTTCTTTCCCGATATGAGCTCTAGCTCTGAAAAATCTTTCCCAAGTCGGTCATCTCTAACCGGAAGGCCAACGACGTGAGATCAAAGAGGTGCGCTGTCAGATCGAGGTCCTATGGGAGCAAAGGGTTGTTGTAGAAGATGTCCTGAAAGTGATTAGTGATCCCCCTTTCATCAACGAGATCTTGGTCGAAGCTCTTATCAAAGAGGTTCAAGATGCCCCAGATTGAACATTATGACAATACTGTTAATCCAATGAATTATCTAGCAAGCTTTAGGGCTCTCATGCTAATCAAGGGAGCCAATGATGATGTGATGGGCTACACCTTTCTGGCTACCCTCAACAAGGCTACACTACTTTGGTTCTCTAGTCTACAACCAGAATCTGTTGGCTCCTTCAACCATCTCAGTCATCGGTTTATTGGCTACTTTTCCAGCAACAAAAGGCAAAAGAAAATCTCCATCGACCTTTTCACCCTCAAGCAAAGGGAGGATGAGAAGCTTTGAGATTACGTCAGCAGATTCAACATTGAAACGCTAAAAGTGCATAAGCTAGAGCAGTCCGTTGCTAGGGCTGCAGCGATGAACAGACTGAAGTTTTCACGTTTTAGCTTCTTACTAGACAAGAAGTTGCCGAGAGACTTGGCTGAGTTCCTCTTCTAGGTTGATAAGTAGATAAGAGCCAAAGAGGCAGAGTTGCTCGGAAGGAAGTGACAAAAAAAGAGAGCAACAAAAAGTATCATATTGCAGAGAGAAAATCGAGCCCAAAAGTAAGCATTGCCGAGATGAGAGGGTCATTGTACAATCAGGTGATTGATGCAAAAATAAAATTGTTCTCCCAAGTGCAGGAGAATTGCATAAGTAATATAACTCGGGAGTCCGAGGTCGATTCCTCAGGGAACGATCTATAGATTATTAGCGTAATAATTTTTAGATGTAATTTTCAGTTGATTTTCAAAAATTAAAAGCAGAGAATTAATAGGTAACTAAACAAAGTTCAAGAATATAGAGAAGGCTAGGGATCTGGATTCTTCCTTGACAATGTTACTTTCAACAATTAAATTTTGCGATTCTTAATTAAGGATTAATTAAATAGAATGATTCTAATCATGAAATATATTCTTTGAAAACATGAATTCAACATTCAAGTATTTATCGTGCCGGTTACGTCTACGACAAATCAAAAATCAAAATAATCCATGCATCAATAAATATAAACCATACAAGATCTATCTAATAAATAAATATGCAAGAACCCAAAACATACCAATGGATATAAAATAATTAGAATTAAAGTTTAGAGTGTACTTGATGAAAGCAACATGACAAGGGTTCATCCATCACCCTTTGCCAAAGGAATTAGCAAACCATTACAAACATCAACATCTCTCCCTTTCTCACTCTTTTTTTTTTCTTTTTCTTTTCGGAAACAGGGCATCCCCTGTTTCCCTTTCTCTTTTTTTTTCGTTTGAAACCAAGAGGCCGGCTGCTCTGTTCTTCCTTTCTTGGATGCCCCCCCCTCCCACCGAGAGAGGAGCTTCTTATAGTCGAGCTCTAGGGTCAGCAATGTTCCCTGATTTCTTACGGTGGAGATCAACGGATGGATGCTAATCCGGAAGGAAATGAATTCGGATGCATCGTGGATGGCTGGAATTTTGCTGGAAGATCGTGACCGGATGATGCGCTGGTGGGGAGGAAGATCCGGAAGCGCGTGAGAGCTGAAGATGAAGCTTGGACTGCTGGCGCTTGGGATTCGGGTGACTCGCCACAGATGCTGGATCACGGACGCTCGGGCTCGGACGGAAGCTGTGGAGGAGTACGATCTCTTCCAGACGGCCGGATGCTAGGAGACGATCACGGGCATGGGAGCGTTGATCGGGTGCGACGCTGTGGAAGAGGAGAACGCGGACGAGACGGATGCCGGATGAATCGCGAAGGCTGGGATCATGGAAGACGTTGACTGCGGAAGCTTTGAAACGGGGAAAGAAAACGATGCGGGATGCTGGGCGACTTCACAGGCTCGGGTGGACGCTAGGATATGGGGTTGCACGCTGAAGAACGAAGATGGAGGAAGCTGGGAGACGATCACGGGCATGGGAGCGTTGCGAGAATGGATCACGAAGGCTGATTCGGGGGAAAGATCACAGTACTTTGGGTGCGGGAGAATCGCGCGCGGACGCTGGCCCGCACGCGGAGATGCTTGCGAGATGATGGGCTGCACACGGACGGCTGGGGAGCTCTGTTCATGGGACAATGCAGTTCACGGATCCGTTGCGCATTCCATGTGGATGGTTGCCAAGTGTCACTCTAATATGGTCAAGCTTGGCTGCTGCCCATATTGGAGCTTGATAAATGATGGGTTCGACTAGGCCATGGCGAGATCGGGTGCGCATAGCTTGGGCTATGCATCTTCCAGAACCAAATCTGTATCAAATATGCATTTTATCTCTGATTTACGATAACCTATACGAAACAAAAGTATAGTATTAACTCGACGAAATTATCATCATCTGTTAACAATAAGACTAATTTAAGTGGTATGTAGATCGCACTTTTGTGCTCTCATCACACCCCCCAACTAGCTTATTGCTAGTCTCTAGCAATTCAGAGTAAACAATAACATGAGAGTACACAAAGTGTTGGTCAATCCTTTGACTTTTTATTAAAGCTAAAGACATAAAACTAAGATATGTACCCACTTTTGTAGGGCATCACGATTGCACTTAGCATGTGCAATAAGCCGTTAAACCCCTAGGTTACCCTAGTAGACGAGTGTTGTCTCGTGAGGGTTTTCAGAGATATTACCCACAAACATCTTGAATGATATGACATGAGATTCTAATAAAAATAAATCCTCAGTTAATACACATGTAATTAATTGATATATATTTTCAAGCATGGCAACTATCAAAGCAAGGAAAATATGATTATGTAGTGTGCATAAAGTTGTATGACTTTCTCAGAGTACTAATACCTCCACCACAACAGGGTACCGCCTGAGTTTTAGGTGCACTACTCAAGTTCACAAATGTTTTCTACAAGTTATTAGAACCTGATCCATCACATTTTCAGAATATCACATGTTGTCTAAATTTGTCAAGGATGGTTCGCATGTAAAGAAAAAGCTATCAATCCTAACTAAACAACTCGGGTACACAGAGGTCCAACACAATGGAGTCAAACCAGTCATTACCACATGTCACTAGGTTCAGTCCGACCAACCCTATTCATGCTTATTTTTATTTTTAAATACATATGACGATTACAATAGTCCAACCCCATTAGGCTCTAGTACGGTCCATGTAGCGAGCTTTCAGCCAATGACCCCCGATCCAGTTGGCTCAAGATATTAGGTGAAACATCCCTCGGACTTAATTGCTCGAACCAGACTACACCACGAGGCCAGACTTGTCATCATAAGGATTTTTTTTTTTTTGGTTATCATGCAAGAAAAGAGATGGTAGACTAAACCATATAGATATTTTTATTATATATGTGACTGCATTGTGACTATAGGTCAACTAAGGTCGGATCATAAGGCACCTAAGTAATTTAACTGGGATATTCAACCTCTATCTTTATGTGAAAACCAAATCATGAACCTTATGGTACGAACAAGGATACTCATACTTCTTTTACGGATAAAGCTAACAAAAAATGCAGTTAACAAATGTGAACTCCTGAGGCTTTCCTATCGTCATTAAGTATATGTGTGGAGATCTAATAATAGGTCTTTGATCAGTCATAGTATGCATGTGTTCCTTGCCTTAATAGTTGCACAAGCTTAATATGAAAATATACGTGCATTTGCTTAGAAAAGAAAGTAATAGAATAAATCAAAAGCAAAAACAAGTTTTTTTTTTAAATCAAAAATTTTCCTCTCCCCAACTTAAACATTGCATTGTCCTCAATGTAAAAGATGCAAGAAAACTATATATGAGAGACAATAGAGAAAATAATATTGGAGAGAAGAAGAATACCTTGAGCTGTTGATTTCCAGAAAAGAAGACCTACAAAATAAGAAGAAAACTAGAAGTAAAAGAAAAATATAATTCTAACTAATATACACATACCTTTGTCGTCAAGCTCAGTCATAAGAGGGCTCCCCCAAAGAAAAGGAGTCCTCTTCATCTGCAAAATTCTCAAGAAAAGGTTTTAACCTGTGTCCATTTACCTTAAAAATTTTACCATCTTGTGGATTCTCAATCTCAACCGCTCCATGTGGAAAAACAGTTTTTATAATATAAGGACCTGTCCATCTCGATCGCAACTTGCCAGGAAACAGATGTAAGCGAGAGTCATAACAAAGAACTTTTTGTGAAGGTTTAAAAGATTTTCTTAAAATTGATCTATCGTGCCTAATTTTCATTCGTTCTTTACAAAGTCTAGCATTGTCATAAGCATCTCTGTGAATCTCATTAAGCTCGTTCAATTGCAGTTTTCTAGCTAGACCGGCATCTTGTAAATCAAAATTCAATTTTCTAATTGCCCAATATGATTTATGTTCTATTTCTACAGGTAGATGACACGCTTTTCCGCAGACTAGCCGGTAGGGAGACATGCCAAGAATGGTTTTGTATGCAGTACGATAGACCCATAATGCATCTGATAGTTTCAAGGACCAATCTTTTCGTGATGGGTTCACCGTTTTCTCTAAAATACGCTTGATCTCCCTATTGGCTAACTCTACCTGGCCACTAATTTGCGGATGATATGGGGTAGCAACTCTATGGGTGACACCATACTTTTTCAATAAGGTCTCGAAAGGCTTATTACAAAAGTGTTTTCCACCGTCACTAATTATGATCTTAGGCATCCCAAATCGTGAAAAAATATTTTCTTTTAAAAACTTCAGGATATGTTTGTGATCATTGGTCCTACAAGCGACAGCTTCTACCCATTTGGATACATACTCGACACCGACTAAAATATACTCATATCCAAAAGATGGTGGGAATGGGCCCATAAAATCGATGCCCCAACAATCGAAAATTTCGATAATAGTAATGGATTGAAGAGGCATCATTTGCCTACGAGTTAGACTTCCAATACGTTGATATGGATCACATGTCCTGCAGAACTCGTGGGCATCTTTGAACATAGTAGGCCAATAGAAACCACATTGCAAGACCTTTGCAACAGTTTTCTTAGAGGCAAAGTGTCCACCACAAGCATTAGTATGGCAGAAAGAGAGTACGCTTTGTATATCATGATCCGGTATGCATCGTCTAAAGATTTGATCATTGCAATATTTAAATAAATAGGGTTCATCATAGTAATAATTCTTTACTTCGCGCAAGAAAATTTTTCTATCTGTCGACCCCCAATGCTCCGAAATTCGGTTCGTAACAAGAAAATTTACAATGTCAGCGTACCATGGCACAATAGAGAGTGCAAACAACTGCTCTTCAGGGAATGAGTCCTTAATGGAAAACTGTGGCACCGAATCATTAAAAACTAATCGTGATAAATGGTCAGCAATCACATTCTCTACTCCTTTTTTATCTTTGATAGTGATGTCAAATTCTTGGAGTAGAAGTATCCATCGTATTAAGCGTGGTTTGGCCTCTTTCTTATCCAACAAATATTTTAGTGCCGCATGGTCCGTGAAGATAATAATAGGAGCACTAAGGATATAAGAGCGAAATTTATCTAAGGCAAATACTACTGCAAGCAATTCCTTCTCGGTGGTAATGTAATTCATTTGAGCATCATTTAAGGTTTTGCTTGCATAGTAAATGACATATAGCTTATTATCCTTGCGTTGTCCTAGGACAGCTCCTATCGCATAGTCGCTAGCGTCGCACATAATCTCAAAAGGTAATGACCAATCAGGTGGTCGCACGATGGGTGCAGTGCTAAGCATAGACTTCAACTTTTCGAATGCCTCCTGATAGGTTTCAGTCCAATTGAACGGTGTATCAAGGGATAGGAGGTTACATAATGGTCGAGCTATGACACTAAAGTCCTTGATAAACCTCCTATAAAATCCGGCGTGACCCAAAAATGATCTAACATCTTTAACCGTCTTGGGTGCAGGTAGCTTAGCAATTAAATCTATCTTAGCTCTATCTACTTCCGTGCCCTTCGATGAAACAATATGTCCTAGGACAATTCCCTTTGGTACCATGAAGTGGCATTTTTTCCAATTCAATATCAAATTCTTTTCTATACATCGAGCTAAAACTGCTTGTAAATGTGACAAGCAATCATCAAATGAGTCACCAAAAATGGAGAAGTCATCCATGAACACTTCCAAAAACTTCTCGTTCATGTCTTCAAAGATGCTGAGCATGCATCTTTGGAATGTTGCAGGTGCATTACACAACCCGAATGGCATTCGTCGAAAAGCAAATGTGCCAAAAGGATAAGTGAAAGTAGTCTTCTCTTGATCTTCTGATAAAATTTCAATTTGATAATATCCCGAATAGCCATCGAGAAAACAATAGAAATCATGCCCTGCAACTCTCTCCAACACTTGATCTAGGAAGGGTAGAGGAAAGTGATCCTTTCGTGTGACCAAATTCAGCTTTCGGTAGTCAACACACATGCGCCAACTCGTCGGAACACGAGTTGAAACTAGTTCACCTTGTTCATTTTCTACTACCGTCAAACCCGACTTCTTAGGAACGACTTGAGTAGGGCTTACCCACTTGCTGTCGGAAATTGGATAAATAATACCCACGTCAAGCAACTTGAGGACTTCTGCCTTAACCACATCTCTCATCGTAGGATTTAACCTTCGTTGCATTTGCCTTGTGGTTTTGGCATTGTCCTTCAAATATATCCGGTGCGTGCAAACTAAGGGGCTAATCCCCTTCAAGTCGGCAATAGACCACCCTAATGCTCCCTTATGATTTTTTAGAACACCAAGTAATTTTTTTTCTTGGATATGATCAAGTACAGACGAGATGATTACAGGAAAAGTGTCTTCGGATCCAAGAAAGGCATACTTAAGTTCCTTTGGTAAGGGTTTCAATTCGAGCTTGGGTGCTTGCTCATGGGATGGTATTATTTTCGCCTCTCGAGGCGACAACTGTTCAAATTTTTCTACTTTTGGTCTCCACCCATTGATCATCATGGTGTTCGAAAAATTCATACTAGGTTTGACCAACAAATCATCTTCATCGGTGCCATTAGAACACCAATCAATTAAACCATCGCCGGATGGATCGTTAAATGCTTCAGCTAACAAATATTCCTCCGCGATGGTTTCAACCCAATCAACCTCCTTATTCTCTTCGTGATCATTGGGTTGCTTGCAAACATTAAAAATGTTCAGTTCTATGGTCATGTTACCAAAAGAAAGCTTCATGACGCCATTCCTACAATTAATCAATGCATTAGAAGTTGCAAGAAATGGACGTCCTAAAATGACCGGAATCTGAGACTGTGAGTTCGAAGCCGGATGTGTGTCCAATACGATAAAATCGACAGGAAAGTAGAACTTATCCACTTGGACCAATACATCCTCGATAATCCCCCTTGGAATTTTAACTAACCTGTCAGCTAATTGCAAAGTGACGGAGGTTGGCTTCAACTCACCTAAACCAAGTTGCTCATATACAGAATATGGCAACAAATTCACACTTGCCCCTAAATCTAACAATGCTCGCTCTATCCTAAAGTTGCCTATGATGCATGAGATGGTTGGGCAACCTGGATCCTTAAATTTAGGAAGAATGTTGTGCTGCAAAATAGCACTCACATTTTCAGTTAAAAATGCCTTCTTCTTAACATTTAATCGGCGCTTGACAGTACACAAGTCCTTCAAAAATTTGGCATATGAGGGTACTTGTTTGATTGCATCAAGAAGAGGTATGTTGATCTTTACTTGCTTAAAAAGCTCAAGAATTTCAGAATTAGGTTCGAGCTTTTGCAACGGCTTTAACCGTTGTGGAAAAGGTGGAGGAAAAGGACATTCAACTTTCTCGGTAGAAGTTAGGTCCTCAACTTCTTCTTTGTCCCTTTCATCGACTTTGGGAGCATTAGAATTAGAAGTGACCTGCGGTCTCAATGGGACGGTCTGATCAATGACTTTCCCATTACGCAAAGTCATGATGCTCTTTGCATGTTCTGTATGCGAACTAGAAGGAGCCGTATTATTACTACTGTGCACTTGTGGATTAGGTTGGGGTTGAGCTGGAAGCTTACCCTTCTCTTGGGTACTTAGGACGGTAGTCAACATTGACAATTGGTTTCTTATATCTTCAAAATTTCGAGTATTTTGAGCATTGATATTAGCTTGACCTTGTAGAAAAGTTTGTATAGATTGCAAGGTATCCTCGATATTCGGCTTTTGGGAGGGTGGTGATGCAAAAGTAGGATGTGCAGGTGGAGGAGCTGAATGGTGTGACTGTTGAGGATGATCATTTCTCCACCTAAAATTTGGATGATTCTTCCAACCAGGGTTATAGGTATTCGAGTATGGATCGTTATAAGACTTTTGGTAGGAGTTCATAGCATTTGCTTGATCGTGCAAGACTTCTTTGAATACCGGTATGGTGGGGCAATCTGTAGTGGTATGACCCGACATATCGCAGATACCACAACACTCGTTTCTAAGCTCTATAGTCTTGACAGGCTCAACCTTTCTAAGCTCAATTTCTTCTACCTTCCTAGTGAGGGCTGCCATTTTAGCGTGAAGATCATACTCAGTTCTGAGGTTGTAAAGGCCTCCCTGTACAGAGCTAGTAGGCTTAGGCAAAGACTTGTTGTTTCTATCCCCGTTATCCCAAAGTTGGGCAGTCTGAGCAAGGGAATCCAAATACTCCCATGCCTCATCAAGTTGTTTTTCTAAGAATCTACCATTGCACATGGTCTCTACAAATTGTTTCAACTGTGGAGATAAACCTTCATAAAAGAAGCTAATGGTTCTCCAAGTTTCGAACCCGTGATGAGGGCATGAGAGAAGAAGGTCTTTAAATCTTTTCCAACATTCATAAAATGTTTCATTATCTTTTTGTTGGAAATTGCTGATATGTCTTTTCAAAAAGTTGGTCCTTTGTGTCGGGAAGAACTTCTTTAAAAATTCTCTCTGCATATCTTGCCAAGTTCTTATTGATCTAGGTCGCAAAGAGTTTAGCCATGTTTTGGCCTTATCCTTTAGAGAGAAAGGAAACAATGTCAGCTTGAGGATATCCTCGGTGACATTTGGCACTCTAAATGTAATGCTCAATTCTTCAAAATTCTTTAAATGAAGATACGGACTCTCGGACTCTAATCCGTGAAACTTGGGCAGCAATTGAATTACCCCGGGTTTGATGTCAAAATGTCCTACATTATCAGGAAAAATTATGCATGAAGGCTGACTAGTCCTAGCCGGTTGTAGGTATTGTCTTAGGGTCATAACATGGGGTTCACGTTCTCAATTGTGGTGGCTCCCACATCTTCATTTAAATTAGCCATCTCACAAGGTGTGAGATACTGCGAAGGAATTTCAAGGATGTGTCCTAAGGGATGATCTAAAGTTGTACGACTTAATCAACCGGTGTCGTCCCTATTCCACTTTAGCATGCAAAAATATTTCCCTCTCTTTTTTTAAAAAAATAAAAAAATAAAAATATATAAGTACTAACTAAAGATACCCTAAAACGACATCCTAAAACAAAAATCTATTCACAATCAAACATGCAACAAAACATTACACCTCAATTTCTAATGGTTTTCTTAAATTTCTAGACAGCTCCTAACTGGTTTGAAGAGGACACCTAAGCCTCCAATCCGGTCTAATGAACCGAGTTGACCAGGTAAGCTCCCAGGTAAGTGAAGGGGTCACGATGCGTTCGCAAAGGTCCCACTTAAAACCCACTTGCCTCGAACAGATGAACTGTCTCCCTTATAGGGACAAAGCTTGCCTAGACATCAACTAAGCCACAGAACGAAATTGGTGCAACTTTCGGTGGTCTTCGTCCTATTGAGCTCGAATGTCCTTAGGGGCCAACGTCTATTTGATTTTAGTTTAGCTTAGGATATTTATGCACTGGGGTGATTTTTGGGCTAAGGACGAGTGATGAAATTCCGACCTTATCTTTTTAAATGGGTTCAGCCCTTAGAATATTTTATGCTGATGCCTTATACTATATGCAACAATCAAGAGATTTTTTTTTAATGTTTTATGACATGATATTAAATTTCATTGAATATGTGATCAAGCAAATTATTTATTTATTTTTTAAAAAAATTTTATGAGTTGAAGTTTGAAATTTGAATTCTGAAATTTGAAATTTGAAATTTTAGGTTTTCCTCTTTTCTCTTTTTTTTTTGAATAATCACCCTTGTTCTTCTCTTAAAGTTTTATTATTATTATTATTATTATTATTTATTGATTTTCAATTAGCAACAAGGGTTAATGAGATATAATAACAATAAAATTCTGATTCTAAAAAAAATAAATGCAGAAAATTTAAAATAGAAAATAGCAAGGTTTTGTATTAATCTAATGGTCTTAAAAGTCTCAGAATGTCAATCAGACCGTTCAGATTATTGAACAATGTGTCATGCACTAGCTGACCAAATTGGAGTCAAATCAGACGGCTAATTTCTATTATATCAGAGTTTGATGCAAACTGTATAGGGAATTAAAAATAGTAGTAAAGATTTTTTTTTTTTCAAAAGAAAAATACTAATTACTAAGGTAAAAATTAAATCTAAAATTATACTAATAACTCAGATTCTCCCCGGCAACTGCGCCAAAAACTTGATGCAAAATAAAATTGTTCTCCCAAGTGCAGGAGAATTGCACAAGTAATATAACTCGGGAGTCCGAGGTCGATTCCTCAGGGAACGATCTATAGATTATTAGCGTAATTTTTAGATGTAATTTTCAGTTAATTTTTAAAAATTAAAAATAGAGAATTAATAGGTAACTAAACAAAGTTCAAGAATATAGAGAAGGCTAGGGATCTGGATTCTTCCTTGACAATGTTACATTCAACAATTAAATTTTGCGATTCTTAATTAAGGATTAATTAGATAGAATGGTTCTAATCATGGAATATATTCTTTGAAAACATGAATTCAATATTCAAGTATTTATCGTGCCGGTTACGTCTACGACAAATCAAAAATCGAAACAATCCATGCATCAATAAATATAAACCATACAAGATCTATCTAATAAATAAATATGCAAGAACCCAAAACATACCAATGGATATAAAACAATTAGAATTAAAGTTTAGAGTGTACTTGATAAAAGCAACATGACAAGGGTTCATCCATCACCCTTTGCCAAAGGAATTAGCAAACCATTACAAACATCAACATCTCTCTCTTTCTCACTCTTTTTTTTTTCTTTTTCTTTTTCCTTTCGGAAACAGGGCATCCCCTGTTTCCCTTTCTCTTTTTTTTCGTTTGAAACCAAGAGGCCGGCTGCTCTGTTCTTCCTTTCTTGGATGCCCCCCCTCCCACCGAGAGAGGAGCTTCTTATAGTCGAGCTCTAGGGTCAGCAATGTTCCCTGATTTCTTGCGGTGGAGATCAACGGATGGATGCTAATCCGGAAGGAAATGAATTCGGATGCATCGTGGATGGCTAGAATTTTGCTGGAAGATCGCGACCGGATGATGCGCTGGTGGGGAGGAAGATCCGGAAGCGCGTGAGAGCTGAAGATGAAGCTTGGACTGCTGGCGCTTGGGATTCGGGTGACTCGCCATAGATGCTGGATCACGGACGCTCGGGCTCGGACGGAAGCTGTGGAGGAGCGCAATCTCTTCCGGACGGCCGGATGCTGGGAGACGATCACGGGCATGGGAGCGTTGATCGGGTGCGACGCTGTGGAAGAGGAGAACGCGGACGAGACGGATGCCGGATGAATCGCGAAGGCTGGGATCATGGAAGACGTTGACTGCGGAAGCTTTGAAACGGGGAAAGGAAACGATGCGGGATGCTGGGCGGCTTCACAGGCTCGGGTGGACGCTAGGATATGGGGTTGCACGCTGAAGAACGAAGATGGAGGAAGCTGGGAGACGATCACGAGCATGGGAGCGTTGCGAGAATGGATCACGGAGGCTGATTCGGAGGAAAGATCACAGTACTTTGGGTGCGGGAGAATCGCGCGCAGACGCTGGCCCGCACGCGGAGATGCTTGCAAGATGATGGGCTGCACAGGGACGGCTGGAGAGCTCTGTTCATGGGACAATGCAAATCACGGATCCGTTGCGCATTCCATGTGGATGGTTGCCAAGTGTCGCTCTAATATGGTCAAGCTTGGCTGTTGCCCATATTGGAGCTTGATAAATGATGGGTTCGACTAGGCCATGGCGAGATCGGGTGCGCATAGCTTGGGCTATGCATCTTCCTGAACCAAATCTGTATCAAATATGCATTTTATCTCTGATTTACAATAACCTATATGAAACAAAAGTATAGTATTAACTCGACGAAATTATCATCATCTGTTAACAATAAGACTAATTTAAGTGGTATGTAGATCGCACTTTTGTGCTCTCATCAGTGATCTACCTTGGAAGTTCAAAAGGCACTCCCTCTCAATGCTCCATGGGCCTAGATTACCTCAGTCAATCTTAGAGAATGAAGACTCTAGCAAATAAAATTGACCCAAACAAGTTCTATTGGTTCCACGAGAATGATGGGCATGACACTAAAGAGTGTCTTTAGCTAAAGGGCAAGATCGAAGCCCTCATCTAGCATGGGTACCTTCATCATTATATATTGAGACCCAGCGAGAAGATGTTGAGCGAGACAATCAGCCCCCAAACAAGCTAGATAACAACAAACCACTCATTGGAGCAATCACCTTAATCCATAAACAATTGGTGGCAAAGGAAAGACCATGACTCAAAAGTTCAGGAAATAGGGACGAACTCTTGACAAAGTTGGGACCACCAAGTGAGGAGAGTACCAAGCAACCGAGCATTAACACATCAAAGATGATGCAATAAGACTTGTGAAATTCATTCTTATATTTTTGTTGCTAATGAAGTTGTATTTTAGCTCCTCTCCAGTACAGGACCTGGCACCGATACAACCAACCCATGGAGATACCTTAAGAGTGATGGGACCTCCATTCTGTAAGCCTACACAGCTAGGGAGCTAAACTCGGAAAGTTGAACTAGGGCATTCGTTCTGTAAGCCAACGTGGTTAGGGAGCTAAACCTGGAGAGTCAAAATCTAGATACTCCCATAGAGACATCCTATGAGTAATTGGGACCTCCATTCTGTGAACCTACATGGCTAGAGAGCTAAATACAAAGAGTCAAACTCCAATACTCCTAACAGGAGACACCTAGGAGTGACTGAAACTTTCATTCTATGAGCCCATATGGCTAGGGAGCTAAATTTGGAGCCGAACTCCAGGTCCAGGTACTTTGGCGGAGATACCTCAAAAGTTACTGGGACGTCCAAAAATCCTAGTCTCAACTAGGCCTGGATGGGAGGAAGCACACTCGATTCGATCACCCGAATGTTGCTCATCTAGGCTTAGATAGGATGAAGCACGCTCGGTTCAATCATCCGAGCATCGCTGACTAGAAAAACCCAACCGATCTTCAGTTCTAGTCTCAACTATACTCGGATGGAAGAAAATATGTTCAATTTGATCATCCAAGCATCAATAGCCAGAAGAATCTAATCAATATTAAGTCCTAGTCTCAACTAGGCTCAGATGGGAGAAAGCATGCTCAGTTTGATCACTCGAGCATCGCCGGCTAGAAGAATCCAACCAGATGCCAACTTAAAAGCCCACAATAGGCTATACCATGAGGCAACTATCTTGATGCATTTTTTGGTCAGTAGTGCTACTATTAACTTTGGTTGTTATGAGATTCTCTTCATGACTCGGTCTATTTCCAAGAAACATTACCTCTGAAATATTCATGTCTATCTTTTCTTCTCGACTGGCCCATGCATCTGCTCAGCTCATCCTGTTGAGGTCTTATCATATTATGGTGTTTGAGATTATCTTTCTTTTAATGTTCAAGAGCATTATGGTATTGTGGATGATTGTATTCCATCTATTACAACTCTATCCCAACTATCCATCCCAATTTAGTCATCCTAACTTCTTATGGATAGTCTGACACAAGCAATCTAGACAATAGAGGTAAACATAAGAACTCCTTTCTTCATTTCATATATAATATTTAATTACATGCTAGGTCTAGGATCAAGCCAGACTAAGAAAAATATAGAGAGAAGAAAAAGAAAAGAAGAAGAAGGAGGAGGGGCAAGTTGATCCATCTAAAGGTTTACTTGTCATTCCCCATAGTAAAGCGCTCATCCGATGAGTCCCGGCTACTATTAGGATGACTCCTGCTAGGGGAAAAGCAAATGAGGTCTGACTGAAGTCTAGCAGCCTCCTTTTGACATTCCTAGAAATTCTGTCGGAAGGAATTGGTGATCTTCCATTGCAAGTCGACTGAGGACTGGTATTCTTTAACTGCATGGAGGGTTTTCCTCTCGACCTCGCCAACTTGTTGCCTAACTTTAATGGTTTTCTTCTAATTTCAGAAGCTTGGATCTTGGCTACCTCAGCCCTATCCTTCCCAATACTTAGTTGGACCTCCATTTTAGCAACTCTTTGCGGAGATTCGGTCCCCGTAGCAGCCAATTTATCTACTAATTTTGTTTGAAGGGACTTTAGCTCAGATTTTACTTTGGCCACCTTCTCCATGACCCATCGTAGAGCTAGTTGGAGCATCTCAATCTGCTAATGAAGATCTCCTCCCTACGAAGGATCCCTAACAATGCTATGCTACATAGAAATGAAAGGAAGAAGATCAAAAAAGGATAAAACCCTCTAGGAAGAAAAGAAAAGAGAGGTCACAAAAAAATCTCTGCAGTTGGTTTCAAAAGAATCTATTCCCCCTCTTTTTATAGGCAACTAAATAGACTATATTAATTTGTGTGAGCGAATTGACAGATGCGTGTCATGCCCTCCTTGTTTCTGACAACTGGCATCCTTTCAGAAGAACAATGAATAGAATTCAACCATCCGAAAGAAGGAGAAGTTGAGGCCAGTGAACCTGCATCTTTTCTAAAGTAGTACGAAATTCAATGGCAATTACTTCCTTCACCCAAACCAAGGCGATACTTGGGACTCAAAAGTGGAGGGGGTTGTATTTTACCAATTAATAACTTGTATAATGTGGCGCATAAAGATTCATCCAGGGCATGCCTCATGCTACTATCCCACAGTTCCAACATTCCTCTAGGGGATCTCGGCCTGGTCTTCTCAATTGAGATCGGAGAGTAGACCTAGCAAAGCAGAAGCATTCAACCCTAGAGACCAATCTCCTCCTTGATCTGCTTTGCAACCTCAACCTCTGAACCATGCTAAGTAGATTTTTCCCACAGAAGAAGCCACTCGACTTTCATCGCCTCAAAGACATGCCTGGTCTCGCCACATGCTAGGTTGTTCTAGCACATCCCTAGGATTGTTATACCATACTAACAGTCTGTTGCTATACAACCTCGAGTTTGCTAGGATGTGATCCTGAAAGATTTAGACCCTATCTATAAAAATGTCCGAATGACTCTCTAGAGAAGATAGCAAAAAGTCAACATGACTAAAGGAGACTCTATTTCTCAGTTCTCTATTTCTTCCTTTCTCCTTTATTTTCTATCCAATTTTTTTTTATTGACTTAAGCATCAAAAGACCTAGTCAGAGCTAATTCAGCAAGCTTTCATCCTCGTCTATTATTTTGCAGGCCCACAGAAGCGATATACATCGATATCCTAGGATTGGCTGCAACAATTTGTATCATATATGTGCAATGCAAATGAAATAAAACCATAATCTAGCTAAGATTTCCTTGGCAACTCACATGCTTAGTGATCCTATTAGATCTATATTCAAGAACAAATCCCAATTTTTACTTCTCTCAAGATGCTTTCTTTGTTTTGGAAGATTTAGTTAGAAAATCATAGAGACAGAGAGAGAGGTGTGTGAGAACATTTTCTTTATATAGTACAACAGATATATGCTTTTATTCTCAAAGATATTTGCTTTTAATTTTTTATAATTAGTGCATCCTCTTAGACTTTTCAAGAATTTCTAATAGTCCAAAAGAATAAAAATATGTTACCTCTATTCATCTCCTCATAGAATTGTTCTCCCCAAATAACCCAAATAACCCCGTATCTAGGCGTTTGCTTCCAATCAAGTGGTTTCAGGTTCGAAATGCGCGGGCGTCGATTAAATTTGGGGACCGGATGTCCCACGCCTGGACACGGGGTCTGGAAGCGCTACTGGTCGGCTGGTAGCCTAGGTGGTGCCAGGTGTGACGTACTCACACGGAGGGTCGGGTCGAGTAACCGAGCCGGCCCATGGGTGGGAAGGGTACGAGTAAAATAGGTCGGGGTGCCCAACACACGATTCGGTCTACCCGCATCGAACATTCTCTTAGCGGGGTGGGGGCCCAGTGGTCGGGGCTACTACGTGGGGGTGGGCTTGTCCCTTCCTCCCCCCTTCCCCTTTTTTTCAGCAAAACAATAATAATAATAATAACCCAAATACCCCCTTGTAACTTATTTCTTATCTAATTGGTTGTAACATGTTTTAGGGAATTCATGCTTTGTAGTTTCGCCACTTGTTGCCATTCTCCCTATCTTGACTTATGAGATTGTCAAAGCAAAAAGTGAATAAAGAAATAATAACAATAATAATAATAGTAATAAAATTATGCATACCAAATTTACATAGAAAACTATAACAAAGAAAAAAATGCAATGCAATAGAAAACAATTCTACTAAGAAAGAAATGGGCTTACAACATTTTAACTCTTAGGGTAACAAATCCTACCCTCAAGATTCCCTCTTGTTTACATAGCCCGTGCATCGAAACCAATACTAAAAAGAGTACACTGAGCAATACTAAGAGAAAATTTAGAAGATGGAAGAGGATGACAATGCTAATATATATGCAATCATGTATCATCAAAAATATCAACAGAAAGAAGATACACAGGCCATAAAACTAATACAAAAGACGACTACAATACTATGACACAAATTCGAGGCCAAGAAAAAAAAATCCTAAAAGAATCATTCTCTCCTTCTCTTTCTTTCCTTCCTTCCTTTCTCTTTTCTCTCTCATTTTTCTTCTCTTTCACCCAATCTATGTCTCTCATATGCCTTGGTAAGACCAAACCAACAACCCTAAAAAGGCTTATATAATAGAGACACCCGCCTCTCTCTCCAACTTAGACTATTTAAGTAGTGCAAGTTTGGATTGGTATAAGGAATGGGAATTGCTTGAGCTAGACTCTACTTAAAGCATTAATGATATTGTGTTTGGCCTAACTCATGGGTATCTCATTTTCTGGTGGAATGTCATCTTTGTCACCTCGGTCTTTAGACTATGAGGATTTTCCAACACAAAATTCAGCCTTTTCCTTTCATAGGTCATATATTTTTGAAGATCAAGCTTCTCCAATATCCTAATATCTCCATAATATATATAATGGTTGGGAAATTTACATGCTACACAAGGCTATTATTAGCTACATCTACCATAAGGATAACTAATGTATACTATAGTATCTCATGTTAATTATAGAGTATAGAGACAAGGCTCTCGACTTGTTTTACAATCAAGGTCAAGAAAGACTCTTGTTGCTTTACAAATAGCCTTAGCAAACTAGCCACTTGACTTCTCACGGCTTCCAATGAATCTTGTTGGGTCTCATTCATATAAAATCTGAACTGTAAGAAAATATAATGCCAAGGACTGATTAACATGTGCACTAACCCCACTTAAGAGATTTTGATTCTGGAGGATTACCAAACTCGATGTGGACCACTTTGGCCATTATAGGTATGGTTGGACAATACCCATGGACTAGATCTATATCGAAAAGTCAAGTTGTATGCCAAACTTTTGAAGGTCATAACTTTGTCCTATGATGCTCGATTGAGATAATCTTTAATTTCAACTTGAATAAATTTTGGAGCTTTACTATACAGTCTCATCCCTTAATAGGCGGTTGCAATGCATCGAGCAATTAAGCCTAAATTTTATCATTTTGGTTCCAAAATAAGCTGACCAAATTTAAAATTTTCTTGTCTGGAAAGATTTTGACCTGATGTATCTTCCAATCCAGAAAAATTAAATGGAGCAACAGAAAGCAAAGTTAATATAAGAGTCAAGATCTATCTTCTATAGAATTTTAGTTTTTTAATGATTATTTTTACTGATCATGTTTATTTTGGAAAAGCTAGTCCTGTTGAACTAGGAGAGATTCGAATCGAATTGTGGAAGAAAGACCTCATTGTTATAAATGCAGGCCTTGTATATCTCAGTTTATTATCATCAATGTATCTGAATCAAGGTTGTGCTCTCGTAGAAGGCTAGAGCCACTCATTGAGAACCTCAACCTCGAATAGCCCAATTTGGGGTATATGGTGTTCATCAATGTCATTGTGGATTAGATTTCTGACCAAGTCTAATGGCTAAGCATCACTCCTCTTCCTAGATAACATTGTAGTAACTACCCGTGTGATCAGGCATGCTAGAGAATTATTCCTACTTTTTTTCTCTAAATGAGATGGAATAAAGAATTGATCTAATCGATGCACAAGCATGCAACCAATGTCTGGATCGGAAAGAATAGTTGGTAGTAGGTTCTGCCGCCTTGACCTTCAAGGACCTTTTCTATTGGGGAGCTACTTCTTCATGAATGGGAGTGGTAACTACAATAATATGTTAAGAACTATCAACTAAAAAATAAAAAAGTAAAGAAAAATAATTAAAAAATAAAAAAGAAATAATAACTAAAAAATAAAAGAGAAATATTGATCATTGATTCGACGAAGGTCTTTTCTTAGAATTACAATTTAGCATTTATACATCTCCTTATCAATTGCCAAATAATTATCCATCTCCAGTATTGACCCTATCATTTTTCGTTCCTATCACCTCTTCCACTTTCTCTTGATGGTTTCCATAGCCATTTTCTAACAAATTCCCACTTTTTACATTCTAGTTTTTCGGTAACCATCCCCAGTCACCTTGTATCAAGCTGATATTTTACCACAGAACGTGATCGGTCTTTAAATCAATACTTAGCCTCTCATATAAGATACACTCAAAATCGACCTATATTTAAAACCTCAACTCAATCTGTGCATCGAATATCCACTCAGCCTAGTTCGACCAATTTGCTTTAAATATCACTCTATTTGTATTACATGGTGCATTACGATAACTTGGTCGACTTACAAATTTTTTGGTCTATCCTTTAACGATCTTTCATCCTTCATCAAGTCTGATTATATTTTATCATTTTGCTAATTTTTAAGTCCTTATAGGAATGCAATATAAGCAATCCTATCTAGCACTTAATTTTAGTTAGTGGCTTCCGCAATTATCCTATTAAATCAGTCATGAATACTCAACTAATTATCATTACCGAGGTAACAATCTTTTATTATTACTCATGCTTGGAACCACAACGTGGTCTCTATCTAACCATCCTTTAATCTTTCACTATAGATTAGAGTATAGTGTAAACGGATCAATAGGTGAAAAATTCTTTAGATACAAATTTCACTACTATTCAACTTTATATGACAACACGTCACTATCACCCGACAAGTTTGTTATAAAGAGTACTATCTTGAAAGTCCATCGAGAAAGATATTTTGGGATCATTCCACAATTTGTATTTTTTACTCCGACCATGATTCTTTTCTATAGTAATGATAGCTATAAATGTTACAATCATCACTGTAACAATGTAGAAGAATGTTTGTTATATTATATTTTTATTTTGAGAAATATGTAATCTCTTATCAAATTCACCAAAAGAATAGATCAAACAATATATATATATAAATATTAGCGTTGCTATAGATTTTCAGACCGAAGTCGGAGCACTACTTAACTAACCTTAAGGTCGGCAAGAACCGAGCTGAACGAGACGGTCGAGATATGGGGGAGCTGGTTTCCTCTAAGGATGGCCCACAAGAAGTTCGCTTGCTAGAGAGTTTTCGACGGAGATTCTTCGATGTTTAAGTCAAAATACATAGGGAAAAGTGTGTAAGGAAGAATTTTTAGTAGAGTATAGTTCTCTGAATGACCATACGTGTGGACCCTCGAACTACCCCTTTATAGAAGGTAGTCTACTTTATCATTACCTAATTTTATGCGACGTGTGTTAATGGCCAATAGTATATTTACAGTGTGGGCATCATTTCGCTTGGGTAGCATACGACGATGATTGTGCATTGAAAGTAGTGCTCCATAACTACTTATTGCCAGAATTGTCAGTCCTTATCGGCACGTATCGCTTGGCTCCTCAGCTATCACCGAAGTTGTTCACCTCGATTTATACAGAGGTCAAGAAGGCCGGCTTTATCTGAGGTCAAGATGTCCAACATTTTTTCATCACTTGTCTCCCACTTTTAAGGCTGAGCTGCATTTTAGTTTAGATGATGGAAGTCATATCATCATCTTGATCGAGGATAAGGCTTCTAGAAGGGAGCATTAATGCGCCGATTGATCTCTCGAAGCATCAACATATCTTGGCTATCTCGAGGTGCCATTGTTGCAGTAATCTTGGAGAATCGTTCATGTCATATCTCGAGTTAACACGTAATTGAATCTACTTGGGTAGTCAAACCATTGCTTTGATCAGGGTCGTCCATGGCTCTGTATAAGGGCAACCCCCTTCACTCAGTTTGCACTCTTGCTCTATTTGCTTCGTTTGCAAATCTTCTCGAGTGCCCGTGTTCTCAAGCTCCTTGGTGGTGCTCTGACGAGGCTTCTCTTCTTCGTCTTCAGCGTCATTCCTCCATTTTTCAATGGGTACCTGCTCTTGGCTGCTTATATCCCTTATCTTATTTTCTTTCTCGTCCTTTTTCATTTTATCTACCACCATGAGTGATGCCAAGGTCAATGCTTCGACAGGGAGCTGGTCATCCGACCCTTCTCCTCGAGCTTGGCAGCCTTAACCTCCAAGCTCGGCAGTCTGAGGTCCACTCTGAGTTGAACTGAGGTGTTTGTCTTTACTCAAAAGAAAATGGACCTCATCCGAGCTCAATACTTTATACATCCCAAATTTACCTTTGAGCTCGCCGGTCTCGATGATCGGGTAACCAATCCTCCAATGTCTTGGCTCGACTAATACGAGAAAACTCTCAGGGTCGGGTTGAGATTACCTTTTCATTCTTTCTTTGTTCAGTTGATAAGGGTTTACAGCCTCGTCTTGACCCATCTAGTTCCGAACTCCTGGGGGGTCATCGTAGGTTTTCTTTCTCTTTGTGTTCTCTTGAACATTTGGGTCTCGGTTTTTCTTTTTTGGGATGCTTCACTTTGAAGTGGCATCCTCAAGAAAGCAACTGGTGGTACTTTTCTTTTTAGAAAGACTGCTACTCTTCCATTCATGGATGGAAAGGAAGTCTCTTCTTTATCTCTTCTTTTTCTCCTATGAGCAGCCATGGTGGTTTGAAATCCTATGGAGGATACCTTAGAGATCCTTGAATTGGACCCCAAGGTTGTCTGTCAACGATCAAGGGCTCTTGGACACTCTTCTTAAATCTCAATTCAAGATTCTTGCTTTGCAAGAATTATTGTTCGAGGTGATGTTGATCAACATCGGTTTGAGCCCAGCCGCCTCTTAGGATAAACTTTTTTAGATTTTTTTCTATTTTTTCTCTTTGTCATATTCTTTTCTGACCTTGTCTTCAGCCTTGCAGCTATTGCAGTAGTGAAGACCGACTTGGTATTGAACCGTAAGAAGCTGCATAAGAGGTTGGCTGTGGCGTTCGGGGGTAAAATCCCTCCCCAAAGAAAAGAAGTCTAGGCCACCAAGGTGGTAGCCCAGTTGGAACAGGGCGTTTGCTTCCAACCAAGTGGTTCCAGGTTCGAAACGCGCGGGCGTCGATTAAATTCGGGGACCAGATGCCCCACGCCTGGACACGGGGTCTGAAAGCGCTACTGGTCGGCTGGTAGCCTGGAGCCTGGGTGGTGCCAGGTGTGACGTACTCACACGGAGGGTCGGATCGGATAACCGAGCCAGCCTACGGGTGGGGAGGGTATGAGTAAAATAGGTCGGGGTGCCCAACACACGACTCGGTCTACCCGTATCGAACATTCTTCTGGCGGGGTGGGGGCCCAGTGGTCGGGGCTGCTACGCGGGGGTGGGCTTGTCCCTTCCTCCTCTCTTCCTCTTTTTTTCAACAAAAAAAAAAGAAAAGAAAAAAAGTCTAGGAGAGAGTCTTCCTCGACCCCGACTGCCGAAGCTGCCGCCAAGTTCTTAGTTCCCGAGGTCTCCCTCGAGGGGACGCTACCTCGGGCAAAGAACATGGATCTCGACCTCGACCCCGAGATCGAGATTGTATAAAAAGAAAATTAATATATGAGAAGAAAAATTATAAATAAGAAAGAGTGGAGGAAGAAGAATTCGAGACATATATTACCAGCAACTTAAACCTCCCAATACTCTGATAATTCCCACCTTTTTCAGCTTGGTGCGCGAAAGATAAAAATTCTAATAATAACTAATTCTTTGAAAAGATAAAATTTTATTAATACGTATATTTTAGCTCCACTTGTTAACTTTAGCAGCCCCACATCGCAATCATTTAACAAGCGCCCAGAAAACTGTTCATATTTATTTTAAAAAACAAACTAGAGAAATCTTTTTTTGCTAGCAGTAGCTTTAACTTACAGTATTAATTACAACGACAAATAAGATAACGGTTATTCTAACGACTTCGGAAAGAGGTCTTTATATTGTACATTTCTTTCAATAAACAAATAATTTATTATTAAAAAAATAAAAAAGTATGGTTGAATAAATAATATTTGAATATTTGAATTTTACCTTATAAAATAGTATTATAATATAAATGTAAATTGAATGTATTTGGTTTATTTAATAAATAATGACTTAAATAAATAATATTATCATTGCGATTGTTATAAATTGTTCTTTTCAATTATAACAATCAGAATATTATTATTTTTTGGGACGAAGGCAGGTATCCGGCCGCCTTTCAATGGACCGTTCACTACAGGCAGTTTGAGGCCTTATTGTTTACAAGGACGGTGTCTTATATAAGTACTCGTAATTATACTAATATATAAATATTTGTTGTCAAAACTCAAAATTATATTATATTTACTTAAGTTTGGATGTTGGTGTCCGTGACGCGAAGACCGAAGTATGACATCCTTCTGCCCCAAAGCTGCTCTGCACCGCTGCGCCGGTCGCAGCAGTCTCCACTCTCCAGGCTCCAGAGAGCAGTCCTCGAATCGAATCGTCCTCACGAGAGTTCCTATGCGGACTCGTAACCCGCTTCACACATTAAAAGTTCGACGTATGACATGATGATAGGCTAGAGATCTAGAATATGCTGTTTGGGCCTCTGCAGCGGATCCTGCCACCTCCGTTGAAACCGTAAACAAAGGGAGGGGAACGCTGTAGCACGCGGAGACGCTAAAGTCCTGGATTGTCCTCACCTTAACCTTTCTCCCCAGCCGTCCATTTTAATCTCAACGGATGCGATCATCCTAACCCACTGGCCGCGTGATACCGAGCTGAGAAAATCTCCGCGGGGCCCACCTAGCTCCAGCTGTGCTCCACCTTTCGAGTGCCTCCGAGGCACGGTCACGTGATGACGCCCGTCGACCTAGCCTCACGTGGGCCCACCAATAAAATAAAGCTGGCGCGCATAATAATTGCTGTGCGGTCTTTTCATTTAAAATCTAGTCACGTGCCTGATGTTCCGGCGGATCGTGGCCGTTCGTGGTCGCGCCGAGGAATTCTCGGCGTCGGCCGCGGATATTCAGTGCGGGAAGTCGGTGGGCGGCGTGCTGTTTGGAACGGAACGGCTAATGAGGTTAAGCCACTTAATTATTTATTAAATTATCTTCTACACTTTTTATTCTAATTTTTTTTCAAATAGAGTTTTGGAAATACCCAATCATCACCGCATCCACCGTACTCCCGCTTCGATGCTGTTCCTCCTCTCCTCCTCCTCTCTTCTCTTCGACCCCACGCTCTCTGCCGTCAGAATCGAGCTCTCTCTCTCGCTCTGTTTCCTGTTCTTCTCCGAGAGCAACCATCAACACTTGCCCCTGTGCTCCCGCTGGCAGCATTTACAGGGACAGCTAGGGTTTCTCGGGAAGCGTCCGGGCTTAACTCCACGTTACTGACCCGGCGTTCGGCCTCAGAAGTTAAGGTTTCTGCTTCTTTTGTCTCATTATAGGAAGCTTTGGAAGCAGGAGCGCTTTCTCTCTTCTCTCGCTGGCTATCTTTCTTTGTCTTCTTGGAGGGAGGGAACTCATCAGTGGAGTGTGATAGGTTTTCTTTCGTTCAGCCACTTGTTCTGGCGTTCTGCTCCCTTTCCAGGATGAGGTTTGGCGTTTCCCGGTGCATTAAAAAGAGGAGGTAGGGAAAAAGCTGGACTTTTTCTTGCTTTCCCAGAAGCGGATGGGGAGGAAATGACCTTTGGGTCCGGTTTTTCCCTCTGAAGCTCAGCTTTTCCGTAACTCGTACCCAATCCCACGCCAGCATCCCTTTCCTTGGCTTTTGTTGGTTCCTTGAAGAAGCCCTTCGAGTCTAGAAGAGCACAGGGGTTTCTCTCGGAGCTCTCTTGATCCATGCTTCTCCTTCTCCCTGCTTTACTCTTTTCTTGAGCCCGGAAAGTTTAAATTTTTATAGCGTTTGAGGAAGAGAAGACCGAAAAGTTTGGATTTTTATAGTATTTTCGCGTAGTAGTTTCTTTGTGGTTTAGGGTTTGGGAGTGAAGCGGAGGTCTGCAGTCATTTGCATGGATGGGAGAGAAGGGATGGCAATGTCCGGGCCGGCGTCCTATTACATTCATAGGGGAATAGGCGGTCCAGCCGCCGTCTCGCAGCAGCCCGGTCTTCACGGGCCGCCGCCGGGGATCCGGTCGATGCCAAACCCCGGCTCAACCCTGGCCGCGCAGTCCTCCGGCATGGGGGTCGGTGCTGGGCCTGTCGGTCCGGCGGCGTTTCAGGTGGAGCCCTCGCCAGTGATCTCTCCCCTCGGCGGTGGTGGCGTGGGCGGCGGGGGGCATGTGGGAGTGGGATCCGGGGAGCCCGTGAAGAGGAAGAGGGGGAGGCCTAGGAAGTATGGGCTGGACGGGACCATGGCGCTGGCTCTGTCGCCTATCTCCTCTGCGACGCCGCCGGGGTCGGGGATGGGCTCGGGCTCGGGCTCAGTCGCTCCTACTCCGAAGCGAGGTAGAGGGCGGCCCCCGGGCACTGGGAGGAAGCAGCAGCTGGCTTTGCTCGGTGAGTTCATACAAATTCCTCTCTTCGGGTTTTTAGAAGAGAAACATATTTCATTTTTATCATTTTTCTTGATGTTTCATGCTTGTTTGTTTCGATTTTTTTTTTTTTTTTTTTTTTTTTGCATGGTAAGTCTATAGCTTTTATGCTTTTCTGGGATACGTGTTAAAAAGAATACGGATGTGATATTCAATAATTAAATAGATTCTGTAAACAAAGAATCCTACCTTTCGAGGAAAAAGGAAGTCTGGATACGATACTCAGAGTGTCCGATATCTTGATCTTGTTGCATAAATTTCTTGTGCAAATCCTAGATACTTCCTTTCTGTTGTTTAGAACTTTTTTCTTTTTGCTAAAAGTTTGGAGTTTTTAATTGTAATAATGCTGTCTTGATGGATCCGTAACTTTGATCTTGGTATACGTTACTTATATTTTTTTTGGGGGTCGTTCTCAGAGGTTTAAGACATGCTGGGATACGTGTTAAAATAATACGGATAGGATACAAACATCAATAATTTAAAATTTGTCGGATTCCTGGCTTCCTAGGAAAAAAACATTCTAAATACGACAATTAGAGTATCCAGTAACTTTCTTTTCTCGCATGAATTTGCTGCCTCCACCCCTCTTAGCATGCATAAATGTGCGAGGGGAAGAAATGAAGTATAAATTTGTCAGATGCCTTTGACTTCGATCCTGTGTATAACTTTTTATTTTTTTAATAATAAACAAACTGCTTTTAGTGGACACTGTCCCATATGAATATATTCTGATGAATTGTTTTCAGAAGCACGTGTGTTTCGTGTTGCCTTTTGTACTGTTACATTTCTGTTAAAAGATATATTTTATTTAAATAAAATAGTTAACATTTCTCCTGAATCATATATTTATTTTTTTGAGTTTAAAATGTCCTGAAATCCTTTATTAGTGTTCAGTATCAACATTCATATCACCATCAAAGCAATGCAAATTTTAGCCCATCTGTGGCTCCCTATAGAGACCTTGCAAAATGTCGAGCAGGAGCCAGCATCAGTAATTTTTTTTACCTTATCTAAAATCCTAATTGATTAAAAACTTCTGATGGTGGAAGTGAGGTGTCAGATGTATTAAAATAGGGGATGAATACCCTTTTGGATTATTTCTGGCTGCTGCCAAGGTGGATTTTTTCTTTGCTGACAAAACAAGTAGATTGATTTTCTTGACCTCTTTCTTTGCTCAAATTTTCTTAGAGGAAACTATCATGAAATCCTAGCATATGATATTTTGTGTCAGTGAGGGAACTTTTTTCTATCAATCAGCTACCTTCCTGGCCCTACTGGAAACTGAATTTCATATTACTATTTTAGAGAGGATCCTAGTGCAACTTCATTTTAGTGAGACTGGACACTCCTTATATTACTGGCCTCTGGTGATGTTGTTTTTCTTTTTCTTTTTCTTTTTTTTTTAATGCTTAGAATCTGCTAAACTGAGAAAGAAGTTAAGCAGCTTAGCTCAATGTTTAATTATTTTTCTTCTTTGTCACCTTTTTTTATAATTTTTTTAGTTATGTCTATCATAGGCCTTGTTTCATTGTCTATACAACTGATTTATGGGGATGTCATACATAGAATAACTCTATTGATTTATCGTGATGTGAGTATCTTAGAATGCTGGATGCCAATATCATTTTCCAGGAAGAACTTGTTGAGCTAAGAGATCAGATGGCACTGACTCGCTATTTGAGTGGTTCAGATGTCTTCTGGTGCTAATGCAGTGGAAGGTCTGTACATCCATTAAAAGTGCAGTCCAACATCCGACCTTGTTGCGTTATGATTACTATTTATTGTATCATCCCATTACTTGGGCCTAGAATTATTTTTTCCTCCAAAGGGCAAAGGGAAATATGCCTCCAAATTTTAAATCCTATCTGGTACACTGTTTCTTTGCTCTAGCAACTTTTTTTTTTTAACAAATTCATGGGTTTCATGGACATGTCTCTTCTTGAAATTTAATAACATTAGTTTATCATATTGGAGTCTGAGACCTATTTGCCTGCTGTGTTGTATAGGGGAATGGGTAGCTGGCTCAGCTGGAATGGGTTTCACGCCACATATCATAACAATTGCTGTAGGGGAGGTATGAGTTGCATCCTTCATCTTCTTGTTCAGCTGATTGCAACTACTATTTTAAAATTTTCTTGCTACTCCATAGAATTAGTTTTCGTTCACTAAACATTTTTGTGACGTTGAGTCTCTTTTACAGATGCTAAACTGATTGAGGATAGGAAACCATTATGGAACTGCTTTTTTGCATATATAGTTCTCCAATAACCAGGGGGTGGCATTTATCTATTTTTCAAACAGGAAAGAACATCCAGTAGAGGTCATCTTGTGGAACTTATTATTCATTGATTTATATGTGAACAGATCATTATGTATTTGGATGTCTTAATGCAACTTGATGACGTTCAAATGTCCTCTACCAGGAGCGTGCTAAAATCAATCTCGTTATAATTATTATTAGCATGGGCTATTATATGGAAGTCCGACATCTAGGTATAAAAACTTTGCTTTATCATATGTATAGAGGGCTCTGTCCATAGTTACAGAGACAACCAATCGTAAAAGCTGATATAGTTTCAACCAAAGTGAAGGAAAGCTGTTTGCATTGCTAATTGACCTTTTATGTTTTAGCTATTTAAATATGGTCAGTTTTTGTAGTTTTATTATGGCTTTTCCACTCCATTTGATAAAACATTACCCAATATTCTTTTGATAAGTAAATATGTTATCCAACCTGGTAGCCATAATTAAGAAGAAGAAAAATGATTTTACTATGTTACGTGAAAAGCAGGGCATGTGAAGAACGGCACTGCACATGGTTATGCAAAAATCTACAATAAGCAGATATATTGCACCTTCGACCTTTGTGTTGGCTTCTTATCCTATTCATAATTCATTAGGTTATTATTATTACTCTCACTGTTGGCATGTAATGGCATGGCAATTATTAAGTCTCATTGATTCTCTTTTTGCAGAGATAATTTGTCTGTCCTGAATGTCCCATGCTGTTTTGTTATTTAGTTATACTTCTGTGAACTTCACAGATTGCATTGGTTGAATTAATTTAGACGCATAATCTAAAATAACGATTCCAATACTCGGTCATTCTTGTGCAGGACATTGCTTCAAAGATTATGTCATTTTCCCAACTGGGACCACGGGCTGTCTGTATCCTCTCAGCAAATGGTGCTGTCTCGACGGTGACGCTTCGCCAACCAGCAACTTCTGGTGGCACAGTCACGTATGAGGTTAGAGATTTTTCACTTATTTTCTATGATGAAGCATGTTGATTCATATATAAACATTTTGATTTGTCTTATTATCACTTCAAGGTGTGGTGATAACTGATAGAGAAATGGAAGACGAGATTTAGCTTATCTGTCTTATATGTGTCATGAATGTGCTACAAAATAAATCAATACAAACTAGGAATTAAACTATGGCATGCTTGCACTGTTTGATTGTGGATGCTATTGGAACAGCAGGGACAATGTGATTGGATGCATGTGAAATAAGTTTAATTTGTTAAGAAGCATAAATGACCTGATTTAGATACTGTATAGTTGGAAAATACAGGTAATGGTTTCCATAGGGACCCTTGCTATTGTGTATTAGCTGAATATAAAGTTGCAATCTGTTGGCTAAGGAAAATCAAGAGACTTTATTGGACTTTCAATGCTTGGTGCAGCTATACTAGACTAGCTTGTGTCATGTGGAACATGGAAGAATGGAATGATGCAAGGTTGAGAACATGATCTTGCAATGCCATTGGGTGCCTAATTGGCCTGCCATTAGAGGTAGGGAACTTACTAAGTCCAATCTTTTGGATGATTTTGTGGTGACAAATCTTGGAAGATTTCCAATTCCATACAATCATTCTCCTATTTGCGTTGATTCAGGAGGTGAGGTTATATGAACAAGGACTTTCAGCTTTGGAAACCTTATAGATGGGAAGAAAAGTGATGATATGGTCCAATAATGGCAGCCATACCTAGAATGCTAGAACATCAATTATTGAGGATCCCAGAGACATTGATAATGCGAGTTAAAAGAAAGAATAGCTATGCTAAACATGAAAATAGCAAAGCTGACTTGCAGAAAACATTTAGGTTATGAAGAAATTATATGGCATTTGAGGTCTGACGCCCTTGGAGATTACAAAAACATTTACGCCAAAGACAAAAAACTAATGCCAAGTTGCAAACAATATTTAGGTTTTCAGGAAATTTCGTGGCATTTGTGGTGCAGGGTCGTATGGCTAAAAGAAAATAATTCTGCTTATGTCTTTCCAATGCAAATGCTAGGAGAATGAACTCTAGTCTCTACCAGAGTACATGAAAATATGGTGATGGAAAGGCAAGAATGAAACCGATCCTCAATTCATACTTGAACAGATACATAGTTAATTGGGAAATAAATTAAAGAAATTAAAGAACTTAGCAATATGTGGAGAGAGTGGATGCCTCTCAGAGTAGCACTTGTTTTGTTAAAAATTAAGCTTAGGTTTTTCTAGTTTCTAATCTGAAATAGAGAAGTTTTTGAAGGCATTGTGCTTTCCCTGTTACTTTTTAAGAGGTATTTATCCCCTTTCTAGTTGGATCATGGCTACATTTCAAGAGTTGTTTGATGGGGAAGAAGGCTAAGAATTGCCCAATCATTCATTGATAATAGCGCTGCATCTAAAAAAGAGTGGTACGAAAAGAAGGGTCACAATAAACCCTTTCTTTTAAGTTAACATATGTTTTTCTTACCAAGCTGACCTCATAATTATGGGATATAGCTATAGCCTTTTGCTTCTAGGTTAAGGGCTTAAGATATAAATTTGTAGTTTAACTATAAAGTGAAAATATAATATCCCTTAAGCTTTTTACAATAATAGGCAATATAGCCTTCTCTTTTTGGTAGTAGAAATTAGAGAAGACAACATTGTGGTTTTAAGTTTCATGTTAATGCTTATATTGATTTCCATGAACACGAGTATGGATTCCTCGAACATTAAGCTAGCTATACCATTTGGACCAGGACACTATGTATGGCCATCCGTAAAGTTCAATCTGTTGATTAAACATCATGTCATATCTTTCTTTGGTTCACGTGCATTGCATGTGCCAATCCAGTTTTTCAAAGGCAAAGTAGCTATTACCTTGTTTCCTATATAAGATTTGATAATATAGAATCACTGAAAATATTGAAAAGAAAAATTTTAAAATCCTGATCGGTGGCACTAGTAAGAGAAAATGAACCAACAAAAACCTGAGCTCTAATACTATAAGTGTACCGTCAATAGCGAGGCTTTAATGATCGAAAGGAAATGTTGATTAGAAAACACAGAAGTTATCTAAAGCTATAGGTCGTGAACACAATTCTTTATAATTCTATTTTATGTTCGCATGATCTCTGCTGAAAATACTTCTAATATGCGCATAAAGGACAAAAAAAATTATGATAAAATCATTACATAAACAATTCATTAAAAATTCAAGTGTACTGTCCTAATCTTTTTATTAGATGCTAACATGATGGTTCACCACAATAGCTTCACACAGCCCTGGTCTAAGCTTAATATCCAATCCATCTTGGGGGCCAAGCCTAAATGCCCATTTAGTTTGTGAAGTCCCATGCAGGCTTGTGTTTAGTCCCACATCGGTTATGCATTGGGTAGATCTTTGGAGAGTCAAGAAACTCAAATAATATCTTCTGGCTAGCCTTTTAGGTGAGGTTCTAAGTTTTGACAAATGGTATTAGAGCAAACCCGGCCTATGGCTTATGTAAAATAGGGATGCTGCAGTATGGGGGCCTATTTGGACTAATTGCGAGTTGATCGTAGTATTTGTGATTGGATTGTGGTACTTGTGATTGGATTTGAATAGATTTGGACTCTTAGTCTAGAGAGAATGCTAAGGTTTAAATGGGGCAGCATGTGAGGATCCATGTGAGCGTGTGTTTAGTCTTCCATCGGCTATGCATCAGATAGATCTTGGTTACTTATTCAAGGTCAGGGAACTCAAATAATACCTTTTTGCTAGCTTTTTTGGGTGAGGTCCTAGGTCGTTACATAGTTTCAATTTAGTTTGGATATGAACTAAGTAAAAAATAAGACATTGTGATAACTAAGCATCTACTTCAATATTTTGTCATGCCTACACATATTTGAGCTTGGATAAGACATCGAATTGCTTAAATGGAAACAAAACCCAGTCTTTTTATTCTAGTTTGAGGAAAACCATCTTGAGAAAAGTTACTAACATCATAAAAGAAGCATTTTGCAGCATTCCATTAATTGAAAGGTTAGATTTCTATTGTGTATTCACTAGTCAATGAGCAAGTGTTCAACTCAACTTCCTCCTCTTCATCCAAACAACCTTCTCGGTCCTTCCCATTTTGTACCCATTCACTGACCATCGCCAATCCCTCATATGTCAGTTGACCACCACCATTACTTGACTGTTGTTTCCATAACATAGTCTACATGGTTTGTTGAATTTTCCTTTCAGATGTACCTAATCGATCCTCTCCTACTAGTGGAGAAATTATTGGAGATATGAAACAGATATTCTTACCTTCACCTCGACCAAATCAGCGAGTAGCAGTTTCTGAAGTAGGAGCCTAACTTCTAGAAGTAGAAGCCCATTTAAATAAATGGAGGGATGCCAAATTGTTGGAGAGCCAACTGGTTGCTTGCAAATCATTTTTTTTGTATGACCTCAAAAATTGCTGAAAGGAACTTTGAGGCCTTACCTTATCATTGGCTGATAAAAGGATGGCTCAATTTGACAACTTCCATAATCAAAATGCTTAACCAACAAACAAATTGGCTGTAGTATTTCGATCAAATTGGATGAAAAGGTAGATGCTTCTAAGCTGAAAATAAAAAGGCTACAGAAGGGTCATACAAAGGTTCAAAAACTTAGTTTTGATTTTGGCCAAACTAGGTGGGTTCTGTTTGGTGGTTTTAGTTCAACCAGAAATCAGCAATATTTTTTTTCATGATTAAAAAAAAAGAGAAATGCCAATCAAAATTATGAAAATACAAAAAGTGATAAAAACTAACAAAATTCAGGGGAAAAAACTAACTAGACATCATATTGAAGTATATTATATGTTTATATTGTTTAGGGCTTGTGGATGTGCTGATATGTAATTTTATGTAGAAGCAATCATTCCTTTTTTTTTTGGGGAGAGGGCGGGGGGGGGGGGGGGGGGGGGTGGAGAATATTATCATGTTCACAATGTAATGTATCATTTTACTGATTGAGAACAATCTGTATAACAATCAAAATGTCTAAATCTTTTTTGCAATCTAATGTCGCAAGACTTCCAAATACTCTGGAAACTTCCAAAGTCTAATTTAATCTTGGAGGATATGCTTTGCATCATTTAAAGAATTGAAGGAGTGGGAAATTTGACGACAGTTAGAAATTAGTTTTGGCCAAAATTGAATCATTAATTTTAGTTCTTGAGTTTCATATGGAGCTTAAACAATGGATCATGCTTTCAACATGCGCTATTACCTTTGCATGGAAGAAGACCAATATTTGTGATGTGTTTTGCGGTGTCTTTAGTTTATGCATATCATGATTGGCATCTTTACATAACTCATATGATTTGCGGTGTCTTTTTGCTTGAATTAGTTATGTGTGCACCTATGTCTTTATGAATCATCCTTTTATGCATGCTTTGCAATTATCCTCCACGGACTATAATTAGATTTTCAACCATTTATATGATTTATGGGTTAATTTGCAAACATTGGGTACTTAGATCCTTTCCATGCACAGAAGCATCTGGGTAAAAGCATTTATTTCCCTAAGTCACTATCAAGCCTTGATGGCAATTATTCCATATATTGACCTTCTTAGCTTGAAGCAACCAAAGAGATTTTGGGCAGATATGACTTCACAGCTCTGTTACATGCTTTGCATGTTATGTCAATCAACATGGAGCTTTATAGACTCAACTCATCCATCTTGTATGTTACTATGTCCATTACAAATTTCACCAAGTTTTGCATCCCTGAATTTGAACATATGATCAAGCTCATCCTAATTTGAACCTACCTGGTTGCTTTTGTGGATATGGTGTATTAGCTTGTTCTTTTTCCCTTGAGGGCATCAATGCCTTTGCAGCTTCACTCATGCAGCCACACGTCTTCAGAATTGATTATCTTGGCACCAACATGCTCATCAGCTTGTGAAATCAAGTAATATGGAAAGGATTTGTGGTTGTAACTATTTTTAAGATACTAATCTACTAGGTGCCATATTTTGTTTTAATGACATTACAATAAACCTTAGTTATTGTACTTCAACTTAAAGGTGAGCTTCTAATCTTGGTTTTATGTTGCTCATTTTAAATTGAATTTTTTCTTACTTTGATCTTTTTGATATAAGGGTGAGCCCTGATGCAGTGGTAAGATTGCTCATTGTGACCTGCATGTCATGGGTTTGAAATACTTGGAAACAACCTCTGCACGTTGGGTAAGGTTGTGTACGTCTTACTCCACCCAGTCCCTGTAGTGCTTGGAGCCTCATGCAATAGGTCGCCTTTTTTAGATCTTTTGACATAATTGTCTCAGCACAGCTTTGTGTAAATAAGATCAATTTTTGTAGAGGCATTATGTAAATAAGTTGAGTTGTTTCACAAAATTACATCCATTTGATGTCAAAATTGATCATAGCTCGAATACATCATCCTATACAACACAATATGGACCAATTTTTTTTAGAAATTTGTTGAGTTGTTTTTGATTTCTTGGTGAACTCTTCTTAAATTGATAGTATTTTAGGATTTGAAGTCTTCACTTGATGACCAGTCCTTGGTGTTCATCCTTTGAGTAGTTGTGAAGGGTGGATTGCATGATTATGTGTAATTCTTTGGACAAGTTGGTGCAGCAAAACATTTTGCATTCTACCGTACTCTGAATCTTTTGCCTGTCTGGAAGCATAATGTATTGGCATCTGTCTAAATACTAATCAAGATTGGTCTTCATCTGATGACATATTATTGGTGATTATCCTTTGAGAGTAATGTCCAGTATAGAGTTGTTCATGTTACGATAATTTTAGATATATATGTGATTCTGAGGAACCACTAGATTGTTGCCCTTTTTTAGGACATACTGCTCTGGGATCTGTTTTAGGCATAATTAGAAAAATTACATGTAATTTCCAAATTAAAATCAATTTATTGTAGTGAGATCCTCAACTAGATGAAACTATGAATAAAAACTCACACCATCCAGTGAATAATAAAAAAATCATTTGAATTCGGTCGATTATTAGTAATATATGGCAAATTAGCATGTTTCATGTTCTCTCACATTTTCATACCATCCAATTTTAGGGTAGGAGTTAATCTAAAGTCTTTACTTTTCATTCACTGTTTTTCCCTATATTTGATTGCCTATATCATATTTTACTACATGTTATTCTCACAATATATTGTGTCTTTAATTATACTTCTTTTTTATGCATGACACCCTTTTTTGTTGCTTATTTGCAAATAAAGATATCCATTTTCAATATTTTCAAACCACATGTATATTTCCTCATTAGCTATTTCTTATGGAACTATTTTAGTCTTATTTAAGGCATGTGATCAGTTTGGAACCTACAATGGGTGAAGCACATGGAAAAGATAATATAACCCCATTTGATCAAAAAATTCTTTGCAGCTTGTAGATTAGAATTTTTATGGTTTCACTAGTGTAACACATCCTCATGTGCATGTCCACACACATGGATTTGTATTTATGCACATGAATATCTCGAGTCTATGGTTTCATCCAAACAACTTAATCACAATGCTCGTGCAAAAGACAAGACTGATTTGAGATAAAATTGGTAGCTTGGTCTGCTGTACTGTTCCGTAACTTCTGATACAGGGCGTACTGTATCGTTTTGGGAGGAAACTGGTACAAAACTTAACTTTAAGCCTGTACAAACCTCGTAAGATCTGCTTAATCCTAACATAGATCCTTTAGAAATAAAACTAATGTTCTACAACCTATCTATTATTTGATTTGGGGAAAGCACGGAGCCTTGTATGTTGGTGATGGACAACCACATCAAAGTAACTTTGCCCATGCAAGGAATAGGCCATCTTCATGATTTTGAGATTGAAGAGTTAAGCATACCTTGACTGTAACCATCATGGTTTTTCCCCACTACTTGAACTCAGCCTTACAAGTCCTCATGCACCTCCCATTTTTATGAAGGCCTCTTCTGGTGTTACAGCAGCCTTCTATGAATCCTTCTTACATGAAGTGGTGTTGCGGTTGGCTAATGCACAACTGTGAAAGAGTTACCCCAAGGTTGAAAGTTCAAGCCTGTCGTGACTCATTGCAAGCTGTGAGGAGAAAATTGTGCTTGTTTAGTAGTTTGAAAAATCATGATATTTAGTTGCTTTTCAAATGTTTTTTTCTTCCTGTTGAGGCCAATCCCTCCTTTGACCCTCCAATTTGTTATTTTGTTTTTCCATTGCCTTTCACTTTAAAATGCTTAATTAGTGGGGGGATTTGGTGGCACCTGTGTTTTTATCACCTCTAGTCTGGAGGGCAATGTATTGACAGGTTTCGTAGATAAGACTTGCTCGACTCTTCAAAAACCTTTAGATGCTTCATCGAAGTACTGGTGAATAGGAATTATTATGTTGGGGGTAAACCTCATAGCATTATGATTTTCTGAAGAGAAAAGCACGCTTGATCTGCCATTGTTACCTTCAGATGACCCTCATTCTAGATTTTTGTCCATCAATGTAGAAGTTTAAAAAGAGGTTGTCAAACCTACTTTTTCCCATACAAGGTTCTTGATATCACGGTCCTTGCTTTGAGTTCTTGTTAATAAATCTATGCAGAGGCATTAGTTGGCAATTTGTCTAACACCATGGACAAGTTGATTCAGTCTAGATCTTTTGTGATAACACAAATATCAGTATTTCTTCTAATAACAAGATAAAACTTGCACTTTCTTATTCAGTCTTCTGAAGAATTTGTGAACACTTGTATTCAGTCAGTCACTTGCACTGTTTTGCTCAATCTTCATATAGGTTTCACGTTTTTATTCATGTGATGCATTTTTTTAAAACTTGTTTAGGGCCGTTTTGAAATACTCTGCTTGTCTGGCTCTTATATGTTGACTGATAATGGAGGATCCCGGAGCCGGAGCGGTGGTTTAAGTGTATCTCTTTCTAGTCCTGATGGTCGCGTGATTGGTGGTGGGGTTGGTGGACTGCTTATAGCCGCAACCCCTGTACAGGTAACTAGTTTGCACCTCTTGTTATATTCTATGCATTTGAGTTTGATATACTGGTGCACTTTGGGCATGTATGGTTTTGATGATAATCAAGTCTCATCTTGTTTCAATTTTCCCTTTTTTTTTCATATTTGGACATTCGGGTAGGCATTTAATATTGTTGTTTATATATGTAGGGCATTGTAAGTTATATATATATATATATATCCTTCTTGATTTGATCATTGCGAATATGCTTAAATTCTAAATTCTTTTAGGTGATAGTTGGAAGTTTCATTTATGGAGGATCAAAAATGAAGAGCAAAACCAAGACCATCCAAGAACCAGGTGTTGAATCTGATCATTCAATTGGGGACAGACAGACACCATCCAGTACACTGCCCAATCAAAATCTCACCCCATCTGTCATGGGAGGATGGCCGGGTTCAAGGCAAATTGACATCAGAAATGCTCACATTGATATTGACTTGACCAGGGGCTAGCTCATGCCGGTTTATTTATACCTAGATGGATGGTGTGTGTATATGGCGTTTGTAGTATGATTGAGGAGCCTTAGGTAAAATTAGCAACATTCTGCGAGTCTTACCGAACTCGCATCTTATTCCTGCTTGATCTCATTTTGTTCTAACTTCATTTTGCAGAAGATACCAACCATTTGATGCTTTTTGTGGGAATTTTTTTTTTTCCCCGTTTCCTCCATTGTCATATTTAGCATTAGATGGCATTATGCATTGCCTGTGCGTAGCCGGTATGCTGTCTTCTACTTAGGTTTCATGCTAGAAATTGATCATTGGAAATTTCTTTGCTGTTGTCTCAGACGGCAGGAAATTTTTAAGATTGCCAAAATGTGATGACAAGCCTTTTCATTTTTAGTGCTGCTTGTAATCCATTTGAGTATCTCCAATCAAATTACCGGTCAAAGACTGGCATGTGCAATGTTCAGGGCATATTGCCAATTTACTTTTGATTGTTTTGACTGGATCCAGTTTGGTGTTATTAGTCTCTAAGTTTTGTCATTTTGATGTAGTCAAACTATTTGAATTTGGTCAATAATGTCAGTTTCTTATTGCAAAGGAATCCGCTTTGTTCTGATTTGATTACATTTTGATACACTAAATAAGATAGTCCCAACTTGAGGCTTTGCGTGGGAGGTTACTGTGGGTATGATGGGAATTGAGGCAGATGTGAATTCACTTTGTAAATCAGATTTATATGTCTGGATACTTCAATTGTTCAAGTGGTTTCATCAAAAGCTAGGTTGGTGCATAAGTGATTCTGTAAAAGATGATTAAAAGAGGATATGGAGAGAATAGAGACATGGAAGGAAATTCTCACTGGTGAAAATGCTTTTTCTCCTATCAGGAAAAGTAATATTTTGCGAAATGGTTTGGTTTGGTTGCCTTCAGCATCAAAATTTCATTAACATGTTGGATGATGCAGGTAGCTGCCATCCTAATTTTCCTACATTAACATTGTAATGGTTTGTAGTTTAAGTCGCTAACCCTTCTAAGTATCAGCAGTACTGCATAAAGGTCATTGCTTCTATCAAGTTCATCTCTTCATCCCCTTCCAAGTTTTCACTTCTATTTTCAGCTTCATCTCCTCCGACATTATGATTGAAGAAAATCTTATTTTCTTCGCCAGATGCACTGCTAAATGCGAGTCAGCATTACCAAGGCTGCAGAAATTACCCCACCACCAAAAAGCCCAAAAAATATTTTTTCAGCATTTCAACTGTTTTGAGTAGCTTGATGTTTAAATCCAGTAAAATACTTGGTGTAATGGGAGAGCTTATGGACAACTTAAGTAAAGTTGTGAGATAAAATGACTCGGGTGCAGTTTACCAATGGCTGAACACCATTACAATAGCACCAAGTTAATGATGCGATATATGTGACTTTTAGATGCAGTTTAGCACGGTTTGATGAATTAATAGGTAGTTTGTGACACTGGTAGCTTGCCGGTTTGTAGCACCAGCAGCAGATAGGATGCAACCAGTGTTATCATAAGACAATGGAGTGGAACTCAGCTCCCCATTATCTGTTTGCCCACCAACAATGCCATGGATGTTGTTCCCTGCTAGAATGCAGCAATACAAACGAGGTGTCCCTCAACAGAAGCCGCCCAGAAAAAAAAAAATGGAAACTATACTGCCAACACAAGCGAGATGCAGACGAACAGGGGATGGTTTCCCAACTTAACTGAGCTTTATCCCAGAACACCAATCATAGAAGAAGTCCAGTGCAGATCACCCACCATCCACGTATCCCCTCAAGGGAGTGATTGAACAGGGCGTGTGACATACATGTTCCGGCCCTGTCTGATCGCTTGCCATTTCACAGTTCACAGCAGGTTATTTGTACTGGACCTTCCTAGTTCAAACATGAGAGGCTCGTTTGCTTCGCGGGAAAAGAAGGAGGAAAAGTGTGGTCAACGGAAAAGTAATGAGTTGCCTCTTGTTTGGTTGGAGTTTTCAAAGGAAAGAGACGGAAAAGTTATATTACCATGAAAATATGATTCCCACATTTCATGGAAAAGTCTTTCCCATGAGGCTGAAATCACTCTATTTTTACTTTTTTCCAAAAAGACCCTTCAGCATTAAAGAAGCATTAAAGAGGTATTAAAGACCTAATTTTTATTAAGGGCATAATAGAAATTATACATAACTTTTTCAGGAAAGTGGATAGCCAACTAAACATAAGCACTTTGAAAATTTGTAACTTTCCCATGGCCAATCAAACATGCCAAAAGTACTTTCCTAGGCATTCTCTTCCTGGAAATTTGTTTCCCAGGAATCATATTCCTAGGAGGGAAAATGCTTCCCGCGAACCAAACGAGCCCGAAGGGGAGAAGATCCAGACCCAACTTCAATGTAGCAAAGAATGCTTGCAGATAAGCAGCTACTTAAGAAGCTAGCACATTAAGTTCAACTCGCAAAAACCTCATCTATTTACTAAAAAAAATAGTAAACTGCAGTAATAGATGTATAAATTAAGCATATATTTTGCTCAAAATGATGTATTAAGCATTTAAATTAAAGAATCCAAGCAACACTCTTATGAGACAAATAACAAGACCTACGTGCTCGGCACTTATGAAGGGTAAGAGTGCACAGGCACACGTATTAAACAGTCTTATTGGTACATACTGAAGCATTAAACATGTAATGTTTTAACATTACCCAATGAAGCCTAAAATTGAGCAACATCCTGGAAAATGGTTCCAAACATGTGAAACTTAGACGAGTCCCAGCAGCTTCTTGATTTTCTTCTGCAAATGGATGCAAAATCCACATGTTGGTAGATGATCTTTAAAGGTCGGGCAGTAAATTTACAATTTCATCACAATGACCAGTCGATGAACTTGATGAGATGGAATTGTTTTGGGCCTTACCTCAAAGCTCAGAGGGGATGTAGTTGGGGCATAACGGTCCACCACATGCCCTTCCTTGTCGACCAGGAACTTTGTGAAGTTCCACTTGATGCCACTTCCAAAGAGACTGCCTTTTCTGGATTTCAGGAACTTGTAGATAGGTGCAGCATTGCCCCCATTTACATCAACCTAACACAGAAAGAAGGCCAGATTTCAGAGAATCAGAAAGGACATATTATAAGCACTGGTCATCTACTCCCAAAGGCACTTCAATACTTGCCAAGTCAGCATAACAATTGCATTAGAATTCAATACATGCCAGGAATGTCATCATCAACATTGCCTTTGAGACTAATCATCTCCGTATATGCACAATATCACAACAATTTTTTTTCATTGTACATCATGGAACATTACACCATCTAGTTTGACTAATCTGGTACAATTATGAAACATTTTCATATATAAGAATGGACGTGAAAATCGTGTTGCTGTGCTTCAACGTGCAAACAGATGGTAAAAGTGCAGCTCAAAAATATATCACAAGTCAATTGGAAATTGTATAAAAAAATTCCATCTATTGAAAAATGAAATGCAGAAAATGAGTAAAAGAAAAGCAAATCAAGGAACTAAAAGATTCATGGTACATAGGAGCATGCCTATTTCTAGAATGCATCTTCCCACCAAAGGAAATTATTATTAAAATAAGTGTTATCTATGTTGTGCAGTGCCACATTTTGTATTTTGCAGAACTGGCACAACCATGACGAAAGGAAATTTGACATTTGATTTAGGCTACCTTGTCAAAGATTGGGTACTCAGCTTTGAATCGGGTGCAAGCAAAGTCAAGGATCTGCTCATTGGTTCCTGGTTCCTGTGCCCCGAACTGATTGCATGGAAATGCCAGAATCTCAAGACCTGCATCATGCAAATAATCTACATAACAAGAAGATATGGAAATTTCACAAAAACTCATTATTTATAAATCAAAGTTGATAATGCACCAAATCTGTAAATTTTAGAAAATTTTAATTTTACTGTCTTTATCCCTGGCAGAGCCAAATGGATGTCTGGGGGCACTTGCCCTGCCGGGTTCTCTGAAATCCCATTAGACATGTTGAATTGTTGAACCAGTGCCCTTCCCCCAGTGCCACAGTGCTTGCCCCCCTTTCCCATTTGTAACATAGCCAAAACTCCCTCTCTTGCGCCTGCTTTTGCATTAACTACCCCACATTCAATGGCTCCCACTCCTTACATGTTCTTGAGGTATGCTTCCTAATTCCCGTGGAAGCCTCTATCCAGCGGTTGGAACTCCTCATGGTTTTTTAGGAAACAAAGCATCATTTGAAAATTCTAAAAGAAAATCAACATAACATGTTATTACCAATTACGGAGAGAGATGAGCAGAGAGAGACTTCTGCGCTTTCTAAACTTCCTTTCTGCTTCTCTAAATTCGGAAAAACAGCAAGAGAAACCCCATGATCAATTATAAAGACATTATCATCCTTCACCCACAGCTGCAATGATTTCTTCATCAGCCTCATTTAGAGCCAAATCCTGTTGTCACTTTGCCCCACCATAAATTGATTTCAAGGGAGAAGCTTTTTAGCATGATTTTAAGTGAATGAATCTGTACAGTGTATAAAATTTTTATTGAATTTATTGCTCAAAAAAAATCATCAAACTCAACATGCCTATAAGCACTGCTATATGGCTATATAAATTTTTTATGTTTCATTGTGAGGGATGAGAAATACTATACTTCTACACTTTGTCCCTCTCCAAGAAACATGCACAAATGTTGGCATTGTTCCTGCAAGATCATCTAATAGGTGTGATCATTCAGTAGGAAAATGTTTTTGAGCCCATGAGCTTTAAACAGGTTGTTTTCTGGAATCTAATTATTATGATTATTAAAAATTCGTTGAAACCACATTTACAGAATGACAATGCAAAATCCTACAAGCATTAAATTTGATAATCTTATAGGATCCATTGTTAGTAAATTTTGGTAGATCTTGTTAGCTTCATTTCTCCTTTGAAAAGTTGTGATGCCACACCTCCAAGTTTTCTCCACCTTCGTGCAAGATCTTTTCTCGTACAAAGAAAAAGCTTGACCATACATGGAGTAATGGTGCTCTCCATTTATTTTATTTTTCCTTTTATCGGTAGTCCTCTCCAATGTATTTTTTTTTTTTTTTTACAAACAATTTACAAGAAGCAAATGTCATGGGTCTTCCTCTAATATATGGTAATTGCGTAATTAAAGAAAATTTCAAAGCAATCCACCCAGTTGCTGTACCAGATCAAGGGAACATATTTTTATCTGACTCTCTACTATGTTATATTGGTTAAAAACTCAAAATATAGAATGCTTTAAAGAGCTAAAATAGGATTTGTATCGGTTGCTATCAACTCCATAACCTAATGCAAGACGAGAATGGCAATTCCTACCTTCCTGGGTCTCTAACTATTCTAGAGGCACAAAAGGATAGACATTTGTTTGATGCATGTGACCAATCATGAAAAGGCCCAACACTGATGTCTAAAACCCCACAACTTGCCACTTTTTTCTTCAATTCAACATTTTGTTTTCACAACTAGTTTAAAAACTAAACATAGTAATTATCAAGACATTCTATTCCAACTTGCAAAATTACTGAATTTGAGAGTCCCTTCTATAATATGTAAAGGTTAGAAAAGGTTTCCTTGTCATTACATAAGCTTATGTCTTTTAGTTGGCAAACAAATGCTACTTAAGTTACAATTCTACCTCTTTTTGAAATCAAATGAGTTGCTCTAAGGCTTGTTTTGGTGCTATACTGTACCAGAATCATATTACAAATTACAGTAGTTTGATGAATTAAACTTCATCTGATTTATGTTCATAAAGGCTACTATATTCTATTTCTTTTAATTTGTTACCCTCAAAACAGTACTTCATTTCTGGCCTTTTTTCTGGCCTTATTTTCTATTTTCCTTCATACAACTTCACCACAACTTACAAGCAGTACCCACATATATCATTCTAGGTCAAGGTTACTAGTAAACTATGGTGTTGTTAAAATTGTTATTTAACATAGTTCGAACATATATAAAGTCCATAGGAAGAAAAGTTGATTCATCACTGAATAAAGGTCATTGGCAAGATTACATGTTAATTACAATGGAAAAATAATGCAGCTGCCGTCTGAGTGAATTATTCATTTCATTCAACCATTGTTGTAAATATACCAATAGTCTGAATTTCTTTGATTTTGTTAACTTCACGCATTCAAAAATCTTAGAAATTCAACAAAATCACAATCATAATAAAAGCCTTATTCCTCGTCGATAATTTTATTACATAGACTAGAATACATGTCAAACTTTCTTATGTGATAGTCCAATATAACTATTTCAAAGCTATTGCAATATAGACTAAACCTCGTGAATTATAGATGTCATAAATGCCGAACTAAAAGACAAAATTTCAGCATTCATTGAACAATATCCAGTTGACTTAGAATAGTCGAAAATGACCAATTCAGCCATAACATAAAGAGGGTCGGACACATACCTTTGTCCTTGTACCTCTCGTACAGGGTACTCAGCTCTGTATAATTTGAGTTAGTCAACCCACTGAAACAGATAATACATACCAAAGAAACTAAAACCAAACTGTCAACTGATCAAAACTAACAGGAATTATGACACAGTGATTGATAAGTTTTAATTTATCAGCCAATAATATTACCATTGAGATGCCACATTTACAATAAGCAGGACCTTTCCCTTGTAAATACTAAGGTCAACATCATTTCCCCCAGCATCCTGCACATTATAAAATAGTGCTTTATACTCCAATGCTCTATATGCAACAAATCAACTACAAATTTAACAAAAATCAAGCTTCAAGAAACCAACGAACCATTCGCAGTATATTTTTTTTTGTGTGTGTGTGTGTGAGATTAAATACTCAAAATCTCCAAATTTTTGTCAACAATTAGCCAAAAATCGCAAACTATACCCTACTCATTTTCATAAAGATCACTCCTTTTTCATGAAACGACCAATCTCATGGACCCATTTCCCAAACCACAATATAATCTCCATCTCACACACCAATCCTGTGAGCTTCATTTATTCATAAAGAAAAAGAAAATCAAAAACCAACACAAACCCAGCCAATCATGGAATAGAATTATTTGAATTTCTAGCAAGGAACAAAAAGATAATAAAAGATATAGAAATTAAGAAACCAACCTATCTCAATATTACGAATTTTAAACAAAACAAACAATATGAAAATGATCCGATATTTAGAAAACCCCACCTTCAGACTATCCAAAACCATAGATCAAATCCATGAAACCGGAATCCCGGAGGGGCACCAACCTTCACAGTTAAGTCATGGACGGTTTGGGTGGCCTGGGAGGAGTTGCTGGCCATCTTGGAAGCGAATCCAGAAAACAGGGGAGACGCCGCCAGCGAAGAAGAAACAGAGCACGGAAAGCTGACCCCGCGGAGATCCCGTAAAGGAGAAGAAGCGATCCTCGAAAGGGAGAAGAAGAGCTTTCTCTGAGAGAGAGACTAGAGGGGTTTGCAGAGCCGGAGTGGAGCGGAGCGGATAGGCCGAGATTTCTCAAGAGGGAAGAACCCAGGGGAGAGAATGTATAGGAGCGCCTCTCAATGCGAACATGGAGAGAATATAATATAACGGAGAATTAAATAAGAAAGAAATAATTTGGGGACTTGGTGTTGAAGCTTAGAATGTGACACGTGGATGATTATACGACGTGTATTTTAGATTTGCACCAATGCTGTTCACAAAGGAAGATGGGATCCGATACCAACTCTAGTGAACTGGCTGATAAGACCGCTATATTAGTACCATGAACTTCAAATGGTATCACCCCATGCCACTTCAGGGCGATGGAACCAGCGAGAGAAGCAAGCCGAGTCAAGTCGCGTAACAAAAGGTCGAGCTCGACTCCATTTAAAATATTCAAATTCAAAATATAATTCAAAATAAATCAAATTTTAATATTTTAAAAAATAAATAATATTCAAGATCGTTTTGGCCAGCTCAAATATCAATCAAGTTATACTTGAGCTCGAGATCGAGCTCAAATAAAAAGTTTAGCCATAATTAAAAAATATAACTAAATATAATATAATATAACATTAGATCTTAAAATATTAAATTAATAATATATATTATAAATAAAAATATAATAATATTAAAATATATTTAAGATACTATGCTTGCAATCTTTTGACTCGAGCATTTACTATTTGAGTTTGACTTGAAAAATCTATTTGAGCTCTTCGAGCTCAATTCGAGCTTGGTAATATTCGAATCGGGTTGAGCTCTGACTTAAATTGAGCTCAGACTCAAGTCCAGCTTGGACTCCAGTCGAGCTTGAGCAGCTCATGGTCTACTCGGCTTATTTGCACCCTTAGTGTCGGTTTTTTCTTTTGAGCTCCCATTTTTTAGTACACCAGTTTCGCATATATACTACCGGGAGACCTGGATTTCGGCCCAAGTAGAGAAAGGGTTGGTAGAGTTGGAACTCCTCATCATTGTTTAAAAACAAAAAAAAAATGTTATGTTAGTGTGTGCATGATCTTATGACTCAGGATATGGGTTCATAATCTAATCTCAAAATTGGTTTATGTATATTTTCACTATTGTAATATTCACTACTCTTATGTATATTTTCTTAGTAAATTAGAGGCCACCACCAACATGTTTTTCATTTTTAGGTTAACAAGCTTCCTTGATTCATTTCACAATGCGGACATTTCAAATAAGGCAACTTTATCTGCCTCTTGTAGAGAATGTTTGATATCACAAAGAGGCAGCAAGTTCTGCTCGAATCATGGAATGTCATATCTAGCACTTGACCTGCTAAAAATTTGATGCCGTGACGAGCTCGGAAGGTTGTGTTAATTAGGATTCATACCTTTCCTCTGCTGTCCTGATGTAGTCTAGCTTATAAATTTTTTAGAAGCATAATTTTATGATATTGTACAACCTGATGAATTTCAAGTGATGACACGAAAATATTCGTGCCGAAGTGATTCACAATATTAATGAAAGGCAACTAGGTCATGTGGCCCTTTAGCAAGACATGATTTCTAATATGGCATTCATCAAATTGAGATCTCTCTCTCTCTCTCTCTCTCTCTTTCTTGTTTTTTGATACACCAGTGACTCACACCACTCGGGCATGGGTACACCTAGTACAATCGGACAAGAGGAGATGATGGAGGGAGGAGGAACACCCTCGAGGCATTTTTAAAGAAATTCTTGTGAGTGATCTGTAACAAAAGAAGCAACCCAGTCTGACTACTATTCGCTTTCCGAAGAACATGAATTGCTCGAAAAGCGTCAAACCCTTCGAAAATTGTGCAGATGATCCAAATCAGTGGGTGCTGACCGTCGTTGCCGTGCCGACTTTGAATTTAGATAATTACCGTAGCTGAATTACCTTCTAAGTAGATACTATCTGTGCCCAACACACATATTGCATGCACTATGCTTTTTCATGCAGCTCTAACTCTGCTTTGCTAGTATGCTCAGTACTCGATTGTCGGCCACTACGAGTCTGAAATCGTGGTCCAAAGCCCACTACCCTCTCTAACTCCAATTTGGATCTCTATTTACCGGTGAGAGGCCATTTCTGAGAAAAATTGTAGGAAAGATAAGAAGGTCTTGAAGGTCTTAAACATTTGCATCGGAGATCTCACCATCTGAGATCTGTTCGTCTTGTCTTTCATCGTGTTCTCAAATCAGTGCTCTCTCTCGGTCGAGCGCTAAAAAGGCGGTGTTTGTGGCAATCGAAGAGTCTCCTCGGCCGATGCTGACTGGATACCATTCTTCTGGCACGGTCTCCAAAGCAGTCAAATAAAGTAAAGCATGAGAGAGAAGAGCTCCGATTCTCCCAATATTTGAGCCCCTATTCCTTGTTCATGTTTGTCGTCACGCTGTGAAGGGTTCTCCTAGTTCGAGCAAGCAGGAAGGGATGGAGAAGTGGAACGGAGAAACGGAAGCAAAATGGTAAAAGCCTAGAAAATGAAGTAGATTATCAATTTATTCTTCCGCTGCTTTGCTTTGTGGCTTTGTGCTTTCAAGTTTTCGTCGGATTCATGCCTTTCAATTCGGCATTCTTAATCTTTTTGCATTGTTTAGGTGTATGATCATCGCAAATGCATGTTTCTTTAGCAGTGTGCTAATCTACACCATATTAAAATAAAATCCGGCAATCCTAGTCCTTTACAATCTATTATGCTTTTTCTTTATTTAATGCCTGAGTTATTGCCCGGTGGAAACTGTTTCAAAGTTGTTCATACTGACCCTAGCTAAGGTTTTGTAAGCTTGCATACACGTGCCTATATTTTCTGGATACTTGCACTGAAAAATATTTTAGAAGGGCATTCGGCCATAGCAGGATCCTATTATGATGTTGGTGTGTATGTATCTAATTCAATAGAGTTCATCCATCATCTTGGACTGTGGAGAGGGCTTTATCTTGTAACACTGTAGTTGCATCTAGCAACTCTGTAGTTGCATCTAGCAACAATGGCACATGCAATGAGAAAGGGAAGAGAAGAGAGGAGCTTGAGACTGTGCTGGATTGGATTTGATGGCTTGTGTCTCAGCTGTTCGCATGACAATTTAAGTTTTTACGGCTAAACCAGGGGTAAGGGGGAAAAATCAGCTTTATTTGGTGAGCACATACCAGTTTTTTTTTTTCAAATCATGTAGGTTTTTGACGGCATGCACCTTAATAAAGAACGTCATTTAGTTAGAAAATCTAGCTGAACTTAAAGACTTGTAGTATAGCAAAATATAACCTTGTTGCTTACCCCGTAATGAAGTTAAGACTTGGTCTGCAGTATCATCCAAGTTTTGCACTTTTAGTGGTTAGGATGGGGCTTAACATAAATGTTGGTATTGTTGCTGGACTTAACGTTGACATAAGGACTAAGAAAACTGTTATTATGGGACTTAGCACAAATGATAGCAGTTGGTATGTGCAGCTGAGCACTTAGAACCTAATTCATGCTAATTTTCTGGTATGCTACCTTTTGTTTTGTTTTTTCTTTCCCATTTATCTGAAAAACACAAATAGCAGCCAATACCCTTAATTTACGTTGGACCTTAAAGGTAAATATACAATCATGGTTATGAAGTTGGCATTTGTATCTTGTAATTTTGTGAATATCTTCTATGTTTTTTCTTAAAAACTTTTCTTTTTTCTACTAGCATGAAATGTAATTTATGCATAATTTTTCTTTGGTTACATGTAGGTGCCCACTCATCATGCTTATTGAAATGAAACACAATTATCTGCATCTGATGATGAGATTGGCAATGGTTCCAACGTTGATGACATCTTAAGCATCGTTTGGAATGGAGTGGTATTGGAAATATTATATATTGAAAGGTATTGCTTGGATGATACTAGAACATTTAAACCTCATGTTATTTGTGATATTATTTGTTATTCATTATTTTTTAGGGAGAAATTAATTTCTGGTCCATCCTTGGACTATGTCTTAACTATTGGTCCTTGTGGACTGATTTTATAACAACCGGTCCATAGGTAATTTGAAATTTAGTGATTCATCCCTTCAGACAAGAATGCCCTTCATTTTTCGATAGGTAATTAATTGCTAGTCTTTCTCTAGTCTCTTACCTGTATTCTATCGAACACTCTTTTCGATTTTCCAACTGCCTCCTTTTCGATTTTCCGACTCTCTCTCAGTTGGTCTCCTCACTCATCCAATCTCCGATTCTTTCATTCGGCTTTGCAATTTTGACTCACTTTTCTACGACGTTCCTACAACCGGTCGGTCATAGCTGTTATTCTCAAACCCTCCAGACTTCGGCCCACTCCTACTCAATCGAAGCCTCCTTCATGATTTTCTGACTCCCTCTCACTCCGTCTCCTCACTCATTCAACCTACTACTTTGTCATCCGATTTTTTTGAAGTGTTTTAATAGTTGGGTCATGGAGGCTCATCATCTCCCTGTGCCTCAGATGGTTGACCATATCCGGATCCAAATAATGCAGATGATGCATGAACGGCGTAATCGAGGATATAGCTTTCAATCCCAACTTTGTCCGGATGCTGAGAAAGTGTTGCAAAAAAATGCTGAAGATAGTCGGAGATTAGCTGTGTTTACGTCCAACATAATGCTATATGACGTAAAGGATTCGAACTACTCATGCAAAGTTGATCTGCAGATGTGCAACTGCTCTTGTGGCGAGTAGCGAATCTTCCGCATGCCATGTAAGCATACTTGTGCATGCATCGAGAAGGCCGGCAGATCATTGTACCAATTCAATGACAATTGCTTCCAAGCTGAATTGTATAGAGTAACATATGCCGAAGTAATCAGTCCAATTCCAGATATGGAGAAGCCCCAAAGTGCCTCTGAAGAGATTCACATTCTACCCCCTATCAGAAAGATACGTTCTCGCAGGCCTAAAAAGAAGAGAAGCCTGCTCCTTATGTCGATACTCCCGTCTTCTCCTTCTCCGCTTTCCCCCTTCGCCTTTCAGTATTTCCAGACCTTCGCATGTGGAGTCAGTACGTGATATGAAATGTGGACGATGCGGAAAGCTTGGGCACAACAGAAGGACTTGTAATAAGGTCATCAACTAAAGAATATGGAGATTATTTTGAATGTATCGAGATGTGAAACTTGTATTTTGATCTTAGTCACAACATATTAAGTGGGAATGTCTTGTATTGATGTTAATGAAGTGCAATATGATATTGTATATGTTGATTTTTGGTTAGATTTTGATTTTGGTACTTGAAACCGGCATGCAGTTAAAAAATTGTTGAACATATTTAATGATACACAGTTATTTGGTGAATATATATTGACACCCATTTAATCAATAGTTGGCACACCATGCATCACATTTACAATCCTATGGCATGCAACGCGACATAGTTGTTGTTGCCATGGAAAAATATAGCCGTTAGAGAGGAAAATGAACTAGCCGTTGCCGTGGAAAAATAGCCGTTGTAGCTTCATCCCGTTGCCTCGCTTGCCTGCGACTTTAGCTGCTCTCTGGAATTCTTTGAAACTCTTAAGGGGTCGACTCCCTTAGTATTGGGGTCGACTCGAGCTGTCCAGAGGTCGACTCATGTCTGCATGAGGTCGACACTTAAGCTTGGCTGATTTCGGCTGCTCTTTGTCTTTGCTCTGTGCCACTTACGGGATCGACTCGCCTTTCACTGGGGTCGACTCGAATTGTCCCGAAGTCAACTCGAATCTGCGTGAGGTCGCCACTTAAATAATTGGTTGATTTCGACTGCTCTGTCTTTGCTCGCGTTGCACTAGGGTCGACTCGAACTGTCCAGAGGTTGACTCGAATCTTCGTGAGGTCGACACTTAGGCTTGACTGATTTCGGCTGCTCTCTGTCTTTGCTCTATGCCACTTACAGGGTTGACTCGCCTTTCACTGGGGTCAACTCGAACTGTCCAGAGGTCGGCTCGAATCAACATGGGGCGACTCTAAGGTTCGGCTGTTTTCAACTGCTTTCTGTCTTTGCCCTGAGACGCTCCTGGGGTCGACTCGTGTCTGCATGAGGTCGACTCCTATTTCTCTCGAACACAGTTAAGTTGTCTGCAAATCCAGTTAAGTTGTCTGGAAACACAGTTAAGTTGTATGTGAACACATTTAAGTTGTCCGTGAACTCAATTTAGTGCTATTAAGAAATTTGTTGTAGAAGTGGTTGGGATGAAGCAGTAAACACCTAATTTTGAAGCCGTAAACACCTAATTTTGATGAATAGAAGGTTTGAGAAAGTTGGAACACCGTTATTCGACCCCGAAACATAGTTAGTTCAATTGTGCACACAGATTATAATACTATGCACATAGTTATTTTGTCTGCGAACATAGTTATTTCATCTGAGAACATAGTTAATAGAACTGTGCACACAATTAAGTATTAGAAAAATATTGTACAAGTGCTTGGGATAAGTTACGAAAAGGGAATAAACACTCAATCTACATTGTCACATCCTTAATGAAACCGTGAACACCTATTTATGATGAATAGAAGGTTTGGAAAGGTTGGAACACCATTATTGTTTCCCGGCACATAGTTAGTTCAACTGTGCACACAGTTTATAATACTCTGCACAGTTATTTTATCTGCAAACATAGTTATTTCGTCTGAGAACACAGTTAATAGAATTGTGCACACAGTTAAGTGTTATTAGAAAAATGTTGTAGAAGTGCTTGGGATGAGTTATGAAAAGGGAATAAACACTCAATCTACAATGTCACATCCCTTAATGAAGCCATGAACACTTATTTATGATGAATAGAAGGTTTGGAAAGGTTGGAATACTGTTATTCTATTCCAGAACACAGTTAGTTCAACTGTGCACACAATTTATAATACTCTGCATACAGTTATTTTGTCTGCGAACGTAGTTATTTCGTCTGGAAACACAGTTAATAGAACTGTGCACATAGTTAAGTGTTATTAGAAAAATGTTGTAGAAGTGCTTGGGATGAGTTACGAAAAGAGAATAAACACTCAATCTACAATGTCGCATCCCTTAATGAAGCCGTGAACACCTAATTATGATGAATAGAAGGTTTGGAAAGGTTGGAACACTGTTATTGTTTTTTGGAACACAGTTAGTTCAACTGTGCACATAGTTTATAATACTCTACACACAGTTATTTTGTATGCGAACATAGTCATTTCGTCTGGGAACACAGTTAATAGAACTGTGCACACAATTAATTATTGTTAGAAAATTGTTGTAGAAGTGGTTGGGATGAGTTACAAAAAGGGAATAAACACTCAATCTACATTGTCACATCCCTTAATGAAGCCGTAAAAACCTAATTATGATGAATAGAAGGTTTGGAAAGGTTGGAACACCGTTATTCTACCTCGGAACATGGTTAGTTCAACTGTACACATCGTTTATAATACTCTGCACATGGTTATTTTGTCTGCGAACATAGTTATTTCGTCTGGGAACATAGTTAATAGAACTGTGCACACAGTTAACTGTTGTTAGAAAATTTCGGGCCTTTATTCCCTTTTCGTAACTCATCCCAAGCACTTCTACAATAATTTTCTAACAACAGTTAACTGTGTGCACAGTTCTATTAACTGTGTTCCCAGACGAAATAACTGTGTTCGCGAACAAAATAACTATGTGCAGAGTATTATAAACTGTGTGCACAGTTGAACTAACTGTGTTCCAGGGTAGAATAAGAATGTTCCAACTTTCCCAAACCTTTTATTCATCAAAATTAGGTGTTTACTGCTTCATTAAGGGATGTGACAAAGATGATTGAGTGTTTATTCCCTTTTCGTAACTCATCCCAACCACTTCTACAACAAATTTTCTAAGAATATTTAACTGTGAACACGAGTCAAACCTATGCAGACATGAGTCGACCCTAGAAGCGTCTCAGGGCAAAGACAGAAAGCAGCTAAAAATATCCGAGCCTTAGAGTCGACCCGATGCTGATTCGAGTCGACCTCTGGACTGCTCGAGTCGACTCAATACTAAAGGAGTCGATCCCTTAAGAGTCTCAGAGAATTTCGAGAGCACCTAAAGTCGCAGGCAAGCCAGGAGTCGACCCCGTCTCCCAGGAGTCGACTCGGGTTGAGTTTGAGTCGACCCCTGACTCGAGAGACGGAATAAAATCCCGATTGAATCGACTCCTTCACTTTCCTTTCTTCGAGTTGACAACTCCTTTTTCTCTTCTGTGCTCCAAAGCCCTCCAACTCCCTCCGCTCTACGATTCCTTGCTTCTCTCCTCTATTTCGCTCCTTTTCTTCAAAATGCCGAGGAAGCAACTCGTCCGTTGAGCAGTGAAGAGAATTTTAGCCCCCGAAGCATCTGAGAGACGAACAAAGGCTCGAAATGATGGACCTCCTCCTCCAGCCGCACCGTCTCCTTATAGGCAAGTACCTTTGGTCTCCCAACCTATGTCCCTAGGAAGGAAAATAGATTTTACATTCCTAGAAACCAAAGGGTTCACAATAGGACCTAAGATAAAAGCCATGGGGTGGGAAACCCTATATTCTCTAGACATTCCTACCTACCCGAACCTCGTTCGTGAATTTTGTGGCAATGTGAAGACTGGGATAGGTAGCTTAGAGACCATGGTCAAGGGCACCCATATCATTCTTAACCCGGAAACCCTAGAAACACTTCTAGGTATGCCAACCATTGGTTCTACCCAAGACTTCTTAGAAAATAGAGAAATAGGTATGCAGTGTATCTTAGATAGACAAGACTTATGCCAATTTAAAGATATTTCAGCCAACTTGCTTAGTGTAGAAAATAGATTACTTCACCATATAGTTAGCCAAAATTTGTTTCCTAAGATAGGTAGGTTTGACTTTATTTCTGAAAGGGACATCCTTCTGATGTTTCATATTCTAACCTCAAGTCCCCTAAACCTCCGTTATCTTATGTTTAGACATATGTTAGATTCAGCCAGTAGAGCTAAGGCATCCCTTCCCTATGGAATGCTTTTGACCCTAGTTTTTGAGGAGTTCGGAGTGGATTTAGAGGGAGAATCATCAAAGAGTATATCTCATTGGGACACCTATAATGACCGGTCGCTACAACGAATGGGATTTATAAAGAAAGACGGTCATTGGATCAGAAAAGAAGAAGAAAGATCATCTGTACCGGTAGCTGCAGAACTAGTGAAGTGGAGCCAACTGTGCCAAATGAAGAGTCTCTTGAAGCTCCTACTAAAGGACCTGGCAGATCCTCTCCTCCTCCCCAGACCAAGGAAATTAGATTAAGTGTGGATCAGTTCAAGGCATTAAGAAATGATATCCTTCAAGAACTGAGAAGTTCAATGGCTGCACCCTCTTCTGATTTAGTTCCTTCCAATGCTTCTATCACACAAATGGTAGCAGATATGAGAGCAGAGCTTCTCAGCCTTCGATGTCTTCTTCAAGGTCAATACCACAGATTTATGGACATAGAAGAGGACACAAGAAAGCTTCAAGAATCTGTCAGAAGGGACTTCGAGAAACTGAATGAAAATGCATAGGAAGTAGCCAAGTACCTTGTAGAAGGACTTCATAAAAATAGTTAGAGTGTAACCCAACTGAACGAGTCCTATCTCAAGTCCAATTTTGAAGTCCTTCACTGTCTCGAGAACATTTCTGAGGGAATTCGACTTCTATTGATAAGTCAGCCAGGACCTTCTTCCAATAGGACTGCCCCTTGATTTCTTGTATATTTAGAATCTTAGGATTTTTGTTTTGAAATCGTTTATAGATCTGTAGGACTCTCATTGTAATATCTTTTTGTAATCTTTACAAATGCAATGAAAAATTCTATTTTTCGTCCAACATCTCTTGTCTCACCTCTGAAATGTTTGGCAATACAATTTTAGTATCATAAATGTTTGGTTTTATACACTATGATTCATAAAAATATGATACACTAAAATCACTGAAGGAGTCGACCCCATTAAGGGCCGAGTCGACCCCAAGTGGCACATCTTAAGTGGCACAGAGCAAAGACAGAGAGCAGTCGAAATCAGCCAAGCCTATGTATCGACCTCATGCAGATTCGAGTTGACCTCTGGACAGTTCGAGTCGACCCTAGTGCAATGCGAGTTGACCTCTTAAGTGGCACAGAGCAAAGACAGAGAGCAGTCGAAATCAGCCAAGCCTAAGTGTCGACCTCATGCAGATTCAAGTCGACCTCTGGACAGTTCGAGTCGACCCCTTAAGTCGCACAGAGCAAAGACAGAGAGCAGTCGAAATCAGCCAAGCCTAAGTGTCTACCTCATGCAGATTCGAGTTGACCTCTGGACAATTCGAGTCGACCCCAGTGCAACGCGAGTCGACCCCTTAAGTGGCACAGAGCAAAGACAGAGAGCAGTCGAAATCAGCCAAGTCTAAGTGTCGACCTCACGCAAATTCGAGTCGACTCTAGTACAACGCGGGTCGACCCCTTAGGCTTATTTTTAGAAAATGGACAGTAAGTTATACTCTACACAGTTTTTTTATTTCCGAAACCACAGTTAGGTAACTTGAACATAAGGGATATTGAAACGCCAATACACTTTTAAGAAAAATGGTACACTGCAATTTCTGAAATTGCAAACTATAATTATTGATTTCCAAAATGATAGTGGGACCTAACTGAATTTCTGAAATGGCACGCTACACACCTTCAAGAACTGTGCAACAGTCTTGAAACTGTGATGCCCTGGAAGGTGTAAGTTTATGTTATTTTTTCCTAACTGAAATCCCAAAATGGAGCAAAATGGCTGGCTGAATTTTGTCAAACTCTGATACGCGTTAGTTGCCAGATTTGTTGGTGTTCTTCATCGTTAGTTTAGTGCCTGTTGATAATGTTGCATTTTTGTACCTACAAATGGATTATCATCAGAGTGGAGATTGCATTTGATTTTACACAAATTTCCAAACTGAATGACCAAATTCGAGGAACACACATTCAATTGGCCCATTGAATAGTAAGAAAGTGTGATAGACATTTAAGGCATCCCTGTTTATGTTTTTGTTTACGGCCTCATAACCACATTACAACTGTGAAGGTGTACTGTTGACAGTGTGTGCCGGCACAGATTTTGAAACTCTTTCACAACCTATAATAAGTCATCGTGAACACCTATTTCAGCAATGAGCATGACAAGAAGTAGAAAAGGAAGGCAATCATCCGAACATAACTGAGAATAATGATATTATCTGTTAGAATGTTATATTACACAGAAGATGAAAATACCGTTGGACAATCATCTTTTACAAGACATTTACAATCATATGTTACAACACATTTACAATCATCTTTTACAACACATTTACAATCATCTTTTACAACACGAAGTCTAAGCTCTCTTTTTACTTGACTAGAGTACGTACATTGACCAAAACCTATCAAACGTAATGCAGCCGAAATTTAATAGAATACTTCCTGCAGCCCAGCTCCTGTATAAAGAAGGATCCTTGAATTCTTCCTTAAGGGGTCTCGAGCTGCCTCGTGTAAGTGCCTCTGCAAACATAAGCACGTATGCCCCGCAGTCAACACTATCAACCTTTTGTTGTGCACATTGTCGAATTTCACGATATGCTAATTGAGGGATACGATATCGACTTAGTCATTTAGCCACGTTCGAACAAAAGATGCCGGCAATAATATGAAGAATACATGATTTTTAAAAGGAACCTGTGATAAAAAAGAATATCAATAATATCATATTGTACAAGTGATACCAACATATCTAATAGCGTCGTCCGCAATGTTGAAACTCCACAACGAGTTGCAGCAATCGAAATGCTGCTCTTTCAAGTCTAGAGAAAGTAGATACCAATGTCAACTCGTATTCATTGGAATGAATAGATATCTACACTTTTTAAGATCAGCAAGACTGAATTCCTGTAGCCATATTTGAAGACTAGGCTGCAATGACTCTACGATTTTTTTCGTAACATCAGTGGTTATCCCTGAATCCAATGGTAGATGCTGAACCATAGCAGCCTGCACACAATTTATTTATTTTTGTGGATGGCACGCTGAATTTGAATCAACAAAGTAAAAAAAATTCTTGATGAGCATTAAACACAGACCTGGATCTCGCACCGCAAATATAAACACGGATTGTCAATTATCTCAGTATACGCTCGAGGAAGAAGCTCCAAAATGCGAAAGTAGACATTGATTACCAGTACATAATAAAACAATATAGCAGTGAATAACAAATTATATACCTCCAGTAGAAGTGAGGTAGAAGCATACGTCACTGCGTAGTGGCTTGTCATGTAGGAGCTGCACTAAGGCATAAGGGTTGCATAATGCTTTGGTACTATCTTCGTCTTCCCATATTATATCCCTACATAATTCAAATGTTTAAGCTAGTTTCTAAGTGATAATTGTGAGGTAGTAAAAGTTAATATAATTAGCTTACCCAAGCTGATCTTCTTCAAGGAAGAAATTAATAGCTTCTTCATAGTACATAGGGATTATATCTTCTCCCTTCCCATGATAGCTATGTTTCGGTGCCACTCTCTCAAGATCTCCCACTTTAGTGGAAGGTACAAAATGCTAAGTTGAATAAATGGTGAAGACAACAATTTTTGTTAGGAAAGTTAACTTTATAGACTTAGCAAATTGAATATGGATATATAAACACATAAGGACGAAACGACATTTCTATACTGATCCCGGGAGGGATGTTTCCTCCCTTGCTGGAGCTGACTTCTGGAGCTCGTATAATGCAGTAGTAATTGGCTCGAATAAGTTGGTTGACTGAGCGGGCGAATCCTCGGTTTGAATAGAAATTGCCGTACTAATCTCACCTATTTTGGCAACTTTCACTTTTTTTTTTGGCCCTTATATAAGTCTTCGGAAGCTCTGATATGGCCTTAGCTTTTTCTATTGGCTTCCACTCGTGTGCTCCCAGCTTCACGCGCTAGTATAAGGAGGAAACATATTTGCTCGGCACTCCATGTTCCTTCTTTTTTTCCAGCATCGGTGGACCAAATAACCTGATAGAAAAATGCATTTTATAACAATTTATACTACTGTTGCCCAAGGTGACAATCCAAGAGGGGGGGGGGGGGGGGTGAATTGATTTCTTCTCAATTTTGGTGTTTTAAAAGCTTTCTTAATTAAGTGCGGTGGTTGCTTTCTTAGATTATTTGAATGAGTTAAACTAGAACAAAGATGGAAGATAATGCAAGAATAAATGTAAACACAAGCACAACACAAACACAACAATATATAGTGGTTCGGTGCTCTCCTTAGCACCTACGTCCACTCCCCAAGCGACCCCTTGGGAATTCAATATAATCTCGCGGATTACAGTTGGATTGTTTTCCGGGCTTACAATCCAAAAACCTTTGTTGGTTTTACGGGCTCACCAACGAACCTATACACTTTGGTTTTCCGGGTTCACCAAAAATCTTTGTTGGTTTTGCGGGCTCATCAACGAACCTTTACACTTTGGTTTTCCGGGTTCGCCAAAAACCTTTGTTGGTTTTACGGGTTCACCAACGAACCTTTACAAATAGTTCGACAAACAAAAAGAAAGATTCAAACTCCTAAATGAGCAAATGAAACAATATTAACTACAAAGAAGAGTTAGAAAGTATTTATCGCTTTGAAGTGGCTTTGCTCTTCTTTGTCAAGGATGCTTCACTCTTCAAGGGAGGATGGAGCTCTTGATGACTCTTTGAATCTGCTCAACCCCTTTCTTTGATTCTTGAATGAAGCACTTGAATGAAGAAGATTAGGGCACTTTTGTTTTCTTGTGTACTCTTTGATATCTCTTTCAAAAGTTGTTCTATTTGATGAATAGTGCCCCTTTAAATAGCTTCCCACATCCTTTGGACAAGCTCCAATGGTTAGATTTGAAAAACTAGCCGTTACTGACCTTGGGAAGGACAAAAAGTACATCTGCAGAACTAGCCGTTATGCTTCAGCCCGTGTTTGGGTCGGCTCAACCTGTCCTTGGGTCGACCCAACTTTCACTTGGGTCGACTCAAACATTCCTTGGGTCGACCCTCTCAGAAAACACAGAAACTTGAAATTTCAGCCTTCCTTCCCATGGGTCGACCCAACCATTCTTTGGGTCGACTCAAAGTTCACTTGGGTCGACTCAACTTCTTCTTGGGTCGACCCTCTCAGTAATTCCAGAGAACCATTTTCTGTCTGCCTTTCTGTCTTGCCTTTGGGTCGACCCTCTCAGGGTTTGGATCGACTCAAGCTTGGGTCGACTCAACCACTGTTTGGGTCGACCCTCTCAGTAAATCCAGAGAACATATTTCTTTCATGTTTTGAGGTTCTTGAAGTTTGGGTCGACTCATGCTTACCTTGGGTCGACCCAACTCACTGTTCATCTGTGCCAATTTTGCAGAAGTGTGCCAAATGACTTCTTGATGTGCCGGGGTCGACCCAATCATCCTTTGGGTCGACTCAATCTACACTTTGCTGCATCTCAAGCTTAGATTCATTCAAATGAACAAAGACATGTATCTATATCAATTCATACAAATATACTGAGAGTAATGAACTTATAAATGAAGTATCAATTTAACTTATAATATACTCTAGATAATTGCTTGTTAATCATCAAAATAACACTATCATCCTCAATCTCCCCCTTTTTGATGATTACAAAATAAAGAGTATAAGCCTATTGATACTTGTCTTTAAAAACAGTTTATAAAAGGGTTTAAATTGCTGAATTTCAGCTTTTCATATATAAGAGTGAAATCTCCCCCTATATTATTTAAATGTTGCCAATTTGACTCTTTGAATTGCTCCCCCTTTCATTTATAATTTATTAGCGATGAAACTTCAAAAATTTGAGATAAAATATGAGTTTCAGGTTATGTATCGGGGTGCGAGAGGTGCGTGCCAAATTCTGAATTTATATGTGCCAAATTCTGAAATTTGATAGAAATTTTTGATTTAATCAATTTCATTGTTACAAATTGCTCCCCCTTAGATGTATAAGCTTTCTTATATGATTTTTAATTTGTTTGCCCAATTATTTCTCTTTTTTTGCATAAATTCTTATTTCTTTTTCTCTACTTCTCCTTTCTTTAACTTTCTTTACTTTTGCTCTTATTATTCTTTCTTTACTTACTCTAAAGATATCTTTACTTCTCCCCTTTTTGTTGCTTTATCTAATCTACACAAAATCTTTACTTCTCACCTAAGATCTTTACTTCTCCTCAAATAAATACTCTTTCTTTACTTTCTAAAATAAATAAATACTCTTTCTTTACTTCTCCCCTTTTTGTTATCATCAAAAAGATACATGGGAAAGATGCAATAAACAACAAACTTCAAACTTCATTGATCAAAATAGGAATATTTTCATACATTCATGTCCAAAAACAAAAAAAAAAACAGATACAATGTTCCTTAATCAAGATTTAAAGATACATGATAAAAGCAAGATACATATGAGAACTAGATATCTAGCCTAGGCTCTAAACATAGATGCTAAGATCAGCCTAGGGAGACTCTAACGGCTGGGATCTAGTCCTCATCCTCCTAGTGTACGTGGCGAGGGGAGGTCGAGCCTGGTGAGACTGTGTCTGGCGTGGAGCACGACGAGCTGGATGACTCTGTGACGAAATCTCTGACTCAGCAGCCTGTGGCACAGATGGTCCATGAGTCTCTCTCTCTCTCTCCGGAGTGCTCCTATCTGCTGCCTCAGATCACTGATCTCAGCAGACATGACATCCAACCGGGCGTCCAAGCGGCTCGTCAGCCCGTCAGTGATAGTCCTCGCCTGAGCTGACATGAGCTCAGTCATCCTGCTCCAGAACTCATTCGTATCTGTCGGAGGAACGGATGACGATGGTCCAGCCTCTGAGGGTGCAGTAGGATGATCCATATGCTCCTCATCCTCATCCTCTGGTGCATCTCCCTCTGGTGCCTCACCCTGAATGCCTGCTCCAGTGTGAATCCACTGCCCGTTCACTTTCTCATATCCTATGCGTATAAGTGTCCGTGCAGTGTATGTATCAGTATGATGTAGACTCTTGGATGCCTCCTCCTCGAGAGCTAAACCGTGTTGTCTAAAAATCAAGGTGAGTATCATACCATAAGGTAGTGATACCCTGTTGCTGCACATCACCTTCCTCATCTGTCTCAGTATCATGGCCGGAAGATTTAGGGGAATCCCCTGAATCATACACTCCATCACTGCTAGATCTCGCTCTGTGATGAGATCGAATCTCCCGGTCTTTGGAAATAAAATCCTATTTATCATATTGAGCAGTAATCTCATTTCAGCGAAAAGAGAACTAGCTATTACCTTCGTGGAAAAGTCGAAGTTCTCATTTTCCATGATCAACTGTAGAGCTCTCATTTTGTTTTCTGGCTTTTCCGGAGTGGCTCCTATGCAGGGTAGATGAAGTAGCTCACTCAAGCTCTCCTCGGAAACTCGAATTCGAACCCCTCGAACTTCCGAAACAAGCCCTCCCATACCAGTTTTGAGGAAGGCATAGAACTCCTGAACCAATCCGGGGTAGATCACCACATCTAGGGAGCAAAGATACTCCCAACCTTGCCTTTGGATCCATTCCCACAACCGAAACCCTTCTTGATTGAAGAACTCGGAATGGATCCTTCTTTCCGTAGTAACCGGCCTCCCCGCAAATCTTGCAAGTATCACTGAGGGAGAAGGAGGAGGAGGGGCCTCCGCACGTGCCTCACGTCGTGGAGACACCGTAGATGGCTCGGTAGGTTGCCTTTCCTCCCGTTGGATCCGTGTGACTCTTCCGGATCTCTTGGCTACGGCTCGTTTGGGTCCCATTTCTCCAAGATCTTAAGGAAATCTACTGTTTGGAGGAGTTTAGTGGAGATTGGAGAGTGGGGACTAGGTTTTTCGGAAGAAGACAAAGGGCAAACAGTGCCCTAGAAATGCTCTCGGGTCCCCTTTTAACAGTGGGGTCCCGACGTTGGGTCGATTCAAGATTTTTCTTGGGTCGACTCAACGTTGGGTCGACCCTATTCTGGGTTGGGTCGACCCAAGTGCAGACTTTTTCTTTTCTCTTCCTTTTTGCTTCTAAAAAGTTTTCCTTGCTTCCAATCCTTATAAACTCTTTATGGGACAATGATACATGAGTAAGGAATCTATAGATAACAAATTTGACTCATGTTTCATAGGATTTTTGAAGTTAGAGGAATGTATCATGAGACTACTAGCTCTCTTTTATATTTCTTCAATAAAAAGGATCACATATGCCTAATTCCCTCCTTAGCATGCAGAATCTATCTTCACTCAATGGTTTTGTAAATATGTCGGCTAATTGTTTTTCAGTGCATATATGCTCAATGCATACATTTCCATTTTGCACATGATCCCTAATAAAGTGATACCTTATTTCTATGTGTTTGGCTTTAGAATGCTGAACTGGATTTTTAGTAAGATTGATGGCACTAGTATTATCACATCTAATAGGAATATTGTCTACCTTAACTCCATAGTCCTCTAGTTGTTGTTTAAGCCATAATACTTGAGCACAACAACTGCCAGCAGCTATATATTCAGCTTCAGCTGTGGAGAGTGCCACTGAATTCTGCTTTTTACTAAACCATGATACTAAGTTATTTCCTAAGAATTGACATGTGCCACTTGTGCTCTTTCTATCTAATTTGCATCCGGCAAAATTAGCATCTGAATATGCAAGCAAATCTAGACAGGAGTCTCTCGAGTACCATAATCCTATATTGGTAGTTCCTCTTAAATATCTAAGGATTCTCTTAACAGCACTTAAGTGTGACTCCTTAGGATCGGATTGGTATCTAGCACATATTCCTACACTAAATACAATGTCGGGTCTACTAGCAGTAAGATAGAGCAAGGATCCAATTAGTCCTCTATAGAGCTTAATATCAACACTCTTTCCTTTTTCATCTTTGTCTAGCTTACTAGTAGGATTCATTGGAGTGCCAATTCCCTTATGATTTTCATTCCCAAACTTCTTCAGTATTTCCTTTGTATACTTAGTTTGATGAATGAAAATACCTTCTTTGGTTTGTTTGATTTGTAGTCCTAGAAAGAAGCTTAGTTCTCCCATCAAACTCATTTCAAATTCTTCATGCATTAAATCAGCAAATTCTTTGCACAGAGTATCATTAGTGGCACCAAAGATTATGTCATCTACCTATATTTGTACCACTAATAGATTTTTGTCCTTTCTTTTGAGAAATAAAGTTTTATCTACATTTCCTCTACAAAAATCGTTATTAAGCAGAAATTTGCTTAGTCGATCATACCAAGCCCTAGGTGCTTGCTTTAATCCATATAATGCCTTATGTAATTTAAACACATGATTTGGCAATTCATGATTTTCAAATCCTGGAGGTTGTTCTACATATACCTCCTCCTCAATAATACCATTTAAGAATGCACTCTTCACATCCATTTGATATAATTTGAAATCCATGAAACATGCAAATGCTAGAAGTAATCTAATAGCCTCTAATCTAGCTACAGGAGCAAATGTCTCATCAAAATCTATTCCTTCTTCTTGATTGTATCCCTTAGCTACAAGTCTAGCCTTATTTCTTATAACTAATCCATTTTCATTTAATTTATTTCTAAATACCCATTTTGTTCCAATTACTGAATTATGCTTTGGTCTTTCAGTTAATGTCCATACATTACTTCTTTTGAATTGATTTAATTCTTCTTGCATGTCATTTATCCAGTTAGTATCTTTTTCAGCCTCTTCATAAGTCTTAGGTTCTAATTGTGAAACGAAAGCAAGATAATCATTTAAATTTCTAAGAGATGATCGAGTTCTTACCCCTTGAGATGGATCACCAATGATTAAGTCTTTAGGATGTCCATGTGCATACCTCCATTCTTTTGGCACGTCTTGGGGTTGTGGTGGCACGCAATCATCTTCCTTATCTTGATTTGGCACGTCATCAATTTTCAACTTTTCAAAGTCGATAATTTCTGTATCATCATCAACAGTATTTTCTTTCCTAGCAGACTCACTATCAGACTCATCAAATATAATATTGACTGACTCTTCCACCACTAAGGTTCTTTTATTGAATACTCTGTATGCCCTGCTAGATGTGGAGTATCCTAAGAAGATACCTTCATCTGACTTGGCATCAAATTTGCTTAGATCCTCCTTGCCATTGTTTAAGATGAAACATCTACATCCAAATACTTTAAAATATTTTGCAGTAGGTTTCTTATTTTTCCAAAGTTCATAAGGGGTTTTCTTGGTTATTGGTCGTATTAAAACTCGATTTAGAATATGGCAAGCAGTGTTTATAGCTTCAGCCCAAAAGAAAATTTGACTCACACAACATTGTGCGTGCCATTTCTGTCAATGTCCTGTTTTTCTTTCAACAACCCCATTTTGTTGAGGCGTTCTAGGTGCTGAAAATTGATGTGATATTCCATTTTTAGTGCAAAATTCTTCAAAGTATTGATTTTCAAATTCCGTACCATGATCACTTTGAATTGCTACTAAGGTGAGTTTCTTTTCATTTATGATATTATTATATAGTTTCAAAAATTCTGAAAATGCTTCATTCTTATGTGCCAAAAATGAAACCCATGTATACCTTGAAAAATCATCAACAATGACTAGTCCATACTTCTTCCCTCCTAGACTTGTAGTTCTAGTAGGTCCAAATAAATCCATGTGTATGAGTTCAAATGGTCTAGTTGTTGATACTACATTCTTCGATTTGAAAGATGATCTAGTTTGTTTTCCCAATGAACATGGTCCACATATTTTGTCCTTTTCAAAGATCAGTTTTGGCACATCTTTTATTAATTCCTTCTTAACTAGTTTTGATATTAATTCCATACTAGCATGTTCTAATCTTCGATGCCAAAGCCAACTAGTTTCATTTTTCTTTTCTTCATTAGTAATTAAGCATAAACCATTTTTCTTGCCTAACTCATGAAGATCTACTAAGTAAATATTTCTTTGCCTTTGTCCTACAAGTACAATGCTATTATCTTTAGGATTAGTGATTATGCATACAGATGCTTCAAATATAACTTTAAACCCTTTATCACAAAATTGACTTATGCTAAGAAGGGTATGTTTCAAACCCTTAACTAATAAGACATTTTCTACAAAAATAGATGGAGCAATGAAAATTTTACCCTTTCCAATGATATGCCCTTTACCATTGTCTCCATAGGTTACTACTCCACCCTTCTTTGATTCCAAGGTGACAAATTGATCTTCGTCACCGGTCATGTGTCTTGAACATCCGCTATCTAGATACCATCGTTTTTCCATTTTATCAGCTGCAAGACACACCTGCAATCAAGATCAAGAAGAAACTTTAGGTACCCAAACTAAGTTGGGTCCTTTAGGGTTAGTACTCCATGTTCCTTTTGGAACCCAAACTTTCTTGAATTCAATCTTTTGATTATAACTTAACTTGTTTTGACTGGATTTTCTAAAGTTACATTCATATGCTCTATGTCCTAACTTATTGCAGCAATAGCAAGTAATATTTTCACTTTTAGCTTTTACAAAAATGTTCTTTAAGAATTTTTGTTTCCTATTCGTTCTATATCCTAAACCGGCCTTATCATATACAGCTTTTTGGCTATCAAGAATCATATTTAATTTGGTAGAACTAAGAGTAAATTTATCTACCAAGGATTTATATTTTTCAGCATCTTCTTTTAACTTAATATTTTCAGCAATTAGATTCTTGGTTTCATTTGTAAGTTTCCTACTTAATGTTTCATAGTTATGAGACAATTTTAACTTATCTTTAATGAGAGATTGATTTTCTTCTTTTAGAGCTTTATTTTTATTAATTACTTTCTTATGTTCTTCCATGAGTTCTAAGAATGCATCATGTAATTCATCAACAGTAAAATCACAGTCAAGTTCAGAATCTACCTCATCGTCATTGGCCATATGACACATTTGGGCCGTCTCTTGATGATCTTCCTCCTCCGAACTTGATTCCTCACTTTCACTCCATTCAGCCATGAAATTCTTCTTTTTCAACTTTCTTGCCATCTACTTCAAATCTGGGTAATCTATCTTATAATGCCCGGGTTTGTTACACTCATAGCAAATGGGAGTTTCTTTTTCCTTTTCTTTGTCCTTACCCTTTTTTTTGCTTGAGTTACCTTTAAGGAAGGGTTTCTTTTTATGGAATCTATTCTTACCTCTCATGAATTTTCTGAATTTTCTCCCAAGCACAGCCATCCCTTCTTCATCAATTTCTTCATCATCATCTGAATCTTCCGATTCAGTTAGTTGTTTAGGGGTGGTAGTCTTTAGGACAATGGGCTTTCTTCTCTTGACCTCATCTTCTGAATTTTGTCTCATTGTCAACTCATGGGTCATGAGTGATCCTAGAAGCTCCTCTAACTGCAGTGTGTTGAGGTCCTTTGCTTCCTGAATAGCGGTTACCTTGGCCTCCCAATTCCTTGGTAGAGACCTGAGAATTTTTCGCACCAAATCAGAGTTAGAATAAGACTTTCCTAAACTCTTAAGCCCATTTATAATGTCAGTAAAACGAGTAAACATATCAGTTATGGACTCGGTAGGTTCCATTTTAAACAATTCATACTTGTGTACTAATATGTTTATCTTTGATTTCTTAACTTGATTGGTCCCTTCATGTGTGACCTCAAGTCTGTCCCAAATTTCTTTGGCAGTAGTGCAAGTAGATATTCTATTAAATTCATTAACATCTAATGAGCAGTAAAGCATATTTATAGCTTTTGCATTTAACTGTGCTAGTCTTCTATCACTTTCATTCCAATCCATTTCTGGTTTGGGTATGATAGTGCCCTCTATGTTAAGTGTGGGTGTGTGAGGTCCTCTAGTGATGATTTGCCATAGTTCATAGTCTGAAGCTTGAATGAATATCCTCATTCTAGCTTTCCAATAAGTGTAGTTTGTGCCATTAAATAGAGGTGGTCTATTTGTGGATTGCCCCTCACTCATAGAGCATCCCACTTGGGTTGTCATGATCTTTAACTCTTGATTGTTAGATCAATGAGCACTATTAGAGCACCTCGCTCTGATACCACTTGTTGCCCAAGGTGACAATCCAAGAGGGGGGGGTGAATTGATTTCTTCTCAATTTTGGTGTTTTAAAAGCTTTCTTAATTAAGTGCGGTGGTTGCTTTCTTAGATTATTTGAATGAGTTAAACTAGAACAAAGATGGAAGATAATGCAAGAATAAATGTAAACACAAGCACAACACAAACACAACAATATATAGTGGTTCGGTGCTCTCCTTAGCACCTACGTCCACTCCCCAAGCGACTCCTTGGGAATTCACTATAATCTCGCGGATTACAGTTGGATTGTTTTCCGGGCTCACAATCCAAAAACCTTTGTTGGTTTTACGGGCTCACCAACGAACCTATACACTTTGGTTTTCCGGGTTCACCAAAAATCTTTGTTGGTTTTGCGGGCTCACCAACGAACCTTTACACTTTGGTTTTCCGGGTTCACCAAAAACCTTTGTTGGTTTTACGGGTTTACCAACGAACCTTTACAAATAGTTCGATAAACAAAAAGAAAGATTCAAACTCCTAAATGAGCAAATGAAACAATATTAACTACAAAGAAGAGTTAGAAAGTATTTATCGCTTTGAAGTGGCTTTGCTCTTCTTTGTCCAGGATGCTTCACTCTTCAAGGGAGGATGGAGCTCTTGATGACTCTTTAAATCTGCTCAACCCCTTTCTTTGATTCTTGAATGAAGCACTTGAATGAAGAAGATTAGGGCACTTTTGTTTTCTTGTGTACTCTTTGATATCTCTTTCAAAAGTTGTTCTATCTGATGAATAGTGCCCCTTTAAATAGCTTCCCACATCCTTTGGACAAGCCCCAATGGTTAGATTTGAAAAACTAGCCGTTACTGACCTTGGGAAGGACAAAAAGTACATCTGCAGAACTAGCCGTTATGCTTCAGCCCGTGTTTGGGTCGGCTCAACCTGTCCTTGGGTCGACCCAACTTTCACTTGGGTCGACTCAAACATTCCTTGGGTCGACCCTCTCAGAAAACACAGAAACTTGAAATTTCAGCCTTCCTTCCCATGGGTCGACCCAACCATTCTTTGGGTCGACTCAAAGTTCACTTGGGTCGACTCAACTTCTTCTTGGGTCGACCCTCTCAGTAATTCCAGAGAACCATTTTCTGTCTGCCTTTCTGTCTTGCCTTTGGGTCGACCCTCTCAGGGTTTGGGTCGACTCAAGCTTGGGTCGACTCAACCACTGTTTGGGTCGACCCTCTCAGTAAATCCAGAGAACATATTTCTTTCATGTTTTGAGGTTCTTGAAGTTTGGGTCGACTCATGCTTACCTTGGGTCGACCCAACTCACTGTTCATCTGTGCCAATTTTGCAGAAGTGTGCCAAATGACTTCTTGATGTGCCGGGGTCGACCCAATCATCCTTTGGGTCGACTCAATCTACACTTTGCTGCATCTCAAGGTTAGATTCATTCAAATGAACAAAGACATGTATCTATATCAATTCATACAAATATACTGAGAGTAATGAACTTATAAATGAAGTATCAATTTAACTTATAATATACTCTAGATTATTGCTTGCTAATCATCAAAATAACACTATCATCCTCAACTACCATTCTAAAAGCATATACACTACGAACCAAATAATTATATACCTCCACCGAATCAGTACTATGCTGCATATCATCTTTCTGAACAGCAGCTTTACGAAAAGGTTCAGCAGCTGTAGTATGCTCCTTCACGTAATAATTTGCCATATTTAATTCATACATTACTACATACTTGAACTGATAGTTCATTTAAAAATTTGTAGGAAATTGCTTACCTTGAACTGATAGTTCATTTAAAAATTTGTAGGAAATTGCTTACCTCAGCGGGAACTGTAGCATGCTCCCTAAGTTTGTCATCCACTAGAAGGCCCTTATCTTGTAGGACCTCCATTCTCGACACCCTCTTATCGATCAGTTCTATATGAGTATCGTCCTCCCCTTTGACATCCCCAATAGGATGAGGCTCTGGTAAACTAAAGCCATATTCTACCAAACACGTCTCAAGCACTGTGATACATGTCTGAATGCCCCGCAGTGGATGTCGATCACTATGGCTGGATGACGGTACCTAAAACAACACAATAATAAATGTGGCGTATGTATTTAACTAACTGTAGGCATACTTAACTCTGTGCAGATATGAACTAAATGTGTGTGCTAGCAAGAATTCCAGTAGTGCAGATACATGATATGTGTGCGCCAACTAGATGTAAATGTGTCTTCAAAGCATTCTCTATTGTGTCAACTATGTGCATAGAAGTTTGAAATGTGTGCATTGGATTTATATTGTCTTCGAAGCATACTTAACTATGTGTAGATAAAAACTAAATGCATGCCACAGGGAACAAGTGTGTTCAAAGCATACTTTACTGTGTACAGTCTATAACTAAATATTTGCCAGACTTTAAGAAGTGTGTGCGAAGCATACTCTATTGTGTGAATTGTGTGCATAGAACTCTGAAATATGTGTATTGGATTTATAAAGTATCTTAGTGAACATACTTAACTGTGTGCAGAAATGTTTCAGACTATAATAAATGTCTTCCAAGCATACTTTACTATGTGCAGATAATAACTCAAAGTGTGCCAAACTTTAAGAAGTGTGTTCCAAGCACAACTTATTGTGTGAAAATAACTCTGAAGTGTGTGACAGGATAATACCTAAATGTGTGCCATGATTTAATAACTGTGTACAGACTAGGTAGGAATGTGCCCTATGGAGTTAACTATCTGCCGGCAAGTGAAAGGTGCATGCCAAATCAAAAGTGGTTGTAAGTTTCAGAAATGCTAGGTCACACTATGCGGATACCTAATTTCCGACATGCATAAATTGTCGCAGTTCTTCATCCCTTCGCATCTCTGTCGGGCGAACTAATTGTGGCCTTCCTTGCGAGAGAAGGTGCAACTCCTCCTCTCTAGGTTGTAGCTTCTTGATAACCTAAAACGAGCGAACACATAATTTTAGGAACAAGTTAAAATATTTGTAATGTAAGAAATCAACATTCAAACCTCAAATCGTTTTAAATTCTTCATAACATCGACCATCATGTCCACCCTACGAGGAAATGGGGTATTGTTCCAACGTAGGAGACGTAGATACATGAATGGTGGTCGGTGGCTTCCAACAATGCTGTTCGCATGCTCGATAGCCTGTACCTGGCAAAAACCATTGCAAACATCAAATTACAAGTAAATATATATATCGTAACAATGAAATTTAAAAAAAACATTAAGATGCTTACCACCAGAGCGATCGTGCAGCCGCCCATGTATCTAACAGATCCTTCGCCGATTATGTTTCTTATTTTCACACTATCGGATAGACTAGGTATCTGCTGGCAAAGAAAAGAGAAAACGACAAGACCCCAACTATATGAACCTAAGTGGTCAAAATCATCAATATATGAACATAATGCCTTAGGAACATAGTAGTGTACGGTTGGGAAAAGAATAGTCCTAAAGAGGTATAGAACCCATAATTTTGTGAAATTCTCCACATCTTGTTGTCTGCTCTTACCAACAAGATATTGTAATCTATTTTTAATTGCACCTCTATTAGCTTTTTTGTGGTTGCCCTCAAAATACCCGGTGATAAGGTCAGACATAATCCTTCCCTTTCTATGCAGTTCCATCTCATTACCCGTGGCACTCAAACTAAGGATTAGTGCCAAATCAATCCCTACAAAAGGCACTAGAATCCTGCCAAACCAAAAACCCTCCTCAACATCATCCCAAAAGGAGAGCAATGTGTCTAACACAGGCCTACTCTGTTTTATATATGGTAGATCTAGCATGTGCCCAAAAGGAGTGCCACTCACCCTATCCTTCTGTTCACGAGACATACATAGGTTTAGGATGACCATAAAACTTACAAAGTGGGCGAAGTAACATCTTCCATTCACCATATTACTGGGGCCAATAGCAGGTTTTTTGCCTGTAATTTGCTTTGGGGCCATCTAAGATATCTGCATCACAAATATAGTAAATTTTTTTTTTAATAATATCAACTCAAAAGGAATCATCTTAAAAACTATAACAAAGAACATAATTAGCATGGAATAGTCATATTTTTTCATAACAAATATCTGAAATGTGCTACCATAACCTCTCTATCTATTAATTCGGCAAATTCTAACCATTCCCACAATTTAAAAAGTAATGCCCTCCAATACTGCATATCATGTTAGTATTCAAAAAAATTATTGGAGAAAGCATGCGGCAATGGTTGACAAACCTATTTAAGGAATGCAGAGATGCCTCAAGGAAGGTTGGAGAGAGCAATGTCCACCAAAGCTTCCGCCAAAAACGAACAGGGCGAAGTCAGTTCGAAGGTCGACTCCGAGGCCGGACGAAAAATATCTCCTTGCTTCGAAAAATCAAATCGGAAGGGTTCTCCTTTTCGATGAGGAGAACGGCTTAACAGGAGAAATGAGGAAGATCGAATACCGTTGGGTAGTGGTTTGCAGTTGTAGGGTTTGAAACTGGGGCATAAAAATCAAGCGAAATCGGGCGAGAAGAAGAGGATTTTTTTTCGTTCGAAGAGAGGATTAGGATACGAACTTTGGGGACGAAACCAGGGCTAGAATCGGTGAAGTTTGAATAGGGCTTGTTCCAATGGACAGAGAAGCATACAACGAACGACAGAAGAGGGGAAGGGTTAGGGGTATTTTGGTCTCGTTATGGCATTTCAAATGTCAATGGACCGCTTATTAAAAAAGCAGTCAACAGGAACTATTCGTTATAGCCGAGTCTAACTTTGGACCGCTAAGCAACTTCCCCAATTATATATCTCCCAATCATTTCTGAATGCTAGGTTGTTATGAATCTAAAATATGTTTGGTAATCTCATGGGTTACCTCACTGACGCACAACAGATGTTGAAGCACAACAGCATACACACATAAACAAAAGAGCAGACGACTTACTTATGTCCGAACAACATTAAATGAATTTGGCACATAGTTACAATATCTTGGTACAGAGTTAACTTTACATGATACATAGTTAAAATAACATACTACACTGTAAACTTAAGATAGCACATAGTTAAAATAACATGCTATACAGTAATATAACTAACAGAATGCATGCTTCACAGCAATTCACTACATGTACTCACAATGCAGGAATAAAGCTAGATTCTGAACAGTCTCCCTATACTCTTGATGAAATAGCTCCATGACACTCTCGACTAGACTAGGTATCTACTAGCAAAGAAAAGTGAAAACTGCAAGCCCCAACTATACGATCCTAAGCAGTCTAAATCATCAAGATATGAACATAATACCTTAGGAACATAGTAGTGTATGGGTGGAAAGAGGATAGTCATAAAAAGATACAAAACCTATAATTTTGTAAAATCCTCTACATATTGTCGCCCACTCTTTCCAACAAAATATTTTAATTTATTTTTACTGTATCTTTTGTCAATCGTTTTGTGGTCACCTTCAAAAAATAAGGTGATGAGGTCAGACTTAACCCTTCCCTCCCTCTACAATTCGACCTCATCGCCCGTGGCCTTTAAATCAAGGACAAGTACAGAGTGCAAAATCGGTTCCTACAAAAGGTACCTTATCAAACCAAAAACTCTCCTTCTCATCATTCCAGAAGGAGTATGTAGGACTGGCCTGCTCTGTTTGATATATGGAAGAGGTAGCATATGTCTAAATGGAGTGTTGATCACCCTTTCTTTCTGCTCCTCAGACATGGACTCGACAAGGATGACAGTGAGATATATCAAGTGGCTGAAGGAGCACTTTCCATGGACCATATTCTTTAGGCCAATAGAAGGTCCTTTGCCTCTCCTCAGAATTGAAGCATTCTTCACTTTTTCAAATTTGATGTTGCTCCTTTGTAGCCATCTCATCTTAGATCATTGCATCATAAATGATATTCAAACAATACTTTTTAGTAATATCATTTCTAAATTAGATATACATATTTGAGTAAATCATCATACATTAATAAATGATGTTTATAACTCTAATAAAGAACAGAAATTGTGCTAAATAACTATCAATGAAAGAATGTTTTTTACATGACAAATATATCCAATGTACTAGCTCAAGCTCTCTATCTTTTATTTTTTCAAATTCTGACCATTCTCACTATCAAAAAACTAATGACCTAGTATACTATATAACAATTTGGTGTTTATCTAAATTGAGATTAATTTTGCTTTATTGATTAACCTACCTAGAGACAAGCTGCAGAGATGACTCACATCGGAGGCAAAATGGCAAACACCCATGCATGCAGAAGAGAAAAATATGGAGGAGTGTGGAAGTCGAGAAGCCAGAAAATAGTGCCTCGAAGCCTGAAAGATATGGTTTTCAAGAATTTTGGCTGGGCAGAGGAGTGGGGAAGGCGGAAAGGTTTGGGAAGAAAGTTTCTGACTAGCTAAAGGGAAGTGAGTCGAAAACTGCCACATTCGATGTCATAATGCCCCAGAGTGGACCTGGAAATATTGAATTTGCCCAATGCTCCGGCTTTGCATGTAGGAGAAAGGTGGTAGCACTAGGGGCTTCTGATGTAAGCTTTGCAATTAGCTTTTGAAAAATATTAAGCCTTGGAGTATAGGCAGCAGCATTTAGTAAATCAATCAGCCTCTTTTCTTAGCTGCACGATAATGGACAAGCACCTGCATTGACAATTAAAAATCAGATATACCACATGCTATATTACTTAGATACTTTGTAGATTAAATTATTCATAATATGATGATGCAAATCTGATTCTTGAAGTTTTCTTTCACATGACGGATACAATATGAGTGGTAAGAATCAGAAAAGTACTTCAGCACCGATTTAATAATCTCCTGATATCTATCCGTCATAAATGTAAACTGTTGACTATGATACTCACGACAACTAGGAATAGCTTCTTTCAAAAATCGGCAAAACCATTCCCAATTTTCATCACTTTCTGTATCTACCACACCATAAGCTATAGGAAACATATCATCATTTTCATCTTTGGAAGTGGCTCCAAGCAGTACACCTCGATCCTTATGCTTTATAAATGTGTCATCCATAAAAATTAGAGGACGACATCCTTTTTTGAAACCCATTAGTGAAGCATGAAAACAAATGAATAAACGTCTAAATCGACCTTCAATTGTTTCATACTCTGCAATGCTGTCGGGGTTGGTCTGAAGAATGGCATCACAACACCAGCGAATCCAGTCATAAGTAGCTGTCTATTACCATAAAGATCCATCATAGCCACCTCTTTACCATGCCAAGCTTGATGATACGGCAATTCAATACCATATTCTCGACGAATATCCTTTACAATATCCCTCGGCTATATAATGGCATATCTTGAAGTTGATCTTTAATAATTTTCGAAATCCAACGTTTCAAACTTTGGATGAGACCGCACTTGCAACCCTCCTCCACATGTGTGGTTACAGTGCATTTTTTTAATTGCAAACGTTTCACCATTCTCAAGGCGAGAAGCATGGATGCGCCATTCGCAACCTTCATATACACACTCTATGGTAACTCGCTCATGATCGTTCTTCACGAACACAAAATCTCTGCAATTTGCAATGCAATAGTTGCGAATGGTGTCACGTAGAGTTTTCACATTCATGACTACTAACCAACTTATGTACATATGGCACACACCTCTCATGTCTATACACATTATTAATTCTTGGCAGCACACACTTACAACCATTCGGCACACATCTTTCTTCACTTGGCATGCACCTTTCAATTGCCGGCAAGTTGTTATTTCTATATGGCACACACCATCTATCCTATCTCTAACCATTATTATTTCTTGGTAGCACAAACTTACAACCATTTGGCACACATTTACTTCCATTCGGCATGCACTTTTCACTTGCTGGCACACACTTAGCTCCAATTGGCACACACCTATCATTTCTACGCACATCATTAATTGTTGCTAGCACATACTTACAACCACTTGACACACATTTAATTCCATTTGGCACTTAGTTAAATACATACACTAAGTTGGATAATTCGATTGTTTTAGTTACTTTCATCCAGCTATAGCGAACCACATCCAATGGAAAGCCTAGAGAAACGCATGAGAGTGGTTGAGAGGTTAATGGCATATGGCTTTAGTTTACAAGACCCTCAAACCTTTGGGGATGTTGAAGGCGGGGATGATCAGATGATGGTCCTGATATATAAGAGGCTATCCAGAGTCGAAAAGGTCCTCCACGATAAGGGTCTCCTGGTGAATGACCAACGAAGTAAGCATGCGACAGGTTCTACTGAGGTAAGCAAAGTTTGACGAATTATTAACTCAATCATCTTGTCGAGCATGTATTTTTGTATGAATTAAATACAACACATTATCAGGTGAGGGAAGAGCATATTGCAATTGGTGAAGCAATTGACCAAGCTGCAGTGGACAAAGAGGATATGCACTATAGTGCAGATGTGGTGGAGGTATGTAATTATTTCCTTCTGGCATTCTTTGATTTTGAAATTGTAGTATAATCGTTATTACATAAAATGAATTCCTATCAAGTTATTTAGCCCACTGATGTTCATCGCGAGAAGGTCCTCCGAGATGCCACAGATTTTGCTGAGGTAAGCAAAGTTTCACGAATTGAATCAGTCATCTTGTCGAGCATGGATTTTTGTATGACTTAAATACAACAAATTATTAGGCGAGGAAAGAGCATACTACAGTTGATGAGGCTTTGGACCAAGCTATAGTGGAAAAAGAGGATATGCACCGTAGTTCAGATGAGGTGGAGGTATGTAACTTTTGCATCTGGCAAATTATAATTTTACAATTGTAGTATTAATGGTAATTAGTTAAATTGCATATTCTTATCAGATTATTTGGGCGACTAATGTTGAGGGCGAGAAGAAATGTGGATCCACCACCAAATATATTTCCTCCTTATGCAAGCATGTGAAGTTTGGAGCATGTGAGAGAAAGGCAACGGAGAAAGCAAAGGCCATATCCCAATTTTCGAAGGCTTATAAAAGGGCAAAGAAAAAATAGAAAGTCAACAAAATAGGTGAAGCTAGTATGGCACAAGCAATTCAAAAGGAGGATTTGCCTGATCACTCAAGTAAGTTATTGGAGTCTATCACTACTGCACTTATGGAGCTCCACAAGTTAACTCCAATCGACAAAGAAACATCCCCTTGTGGAGAGGTATAGCAAATTGGTCACTTCCTTAAATATTTTGTATCCATATATAATATGCTGATTCTATATCCCATGACTTTGCTAACTAAAATTGTTGTCTTCACCTTTAACCTTTAATTGCACTTAGCATTTAGTACAATCGACTAAAATAATTGATGTTGAGAGAGCGGCATCGCTAGAGATGCCAATCAAAGTGGCACCAAAATGCACCTATCATGGGAAGGGGGGAGGTATACTCCCTATGTACTATGAAGAAGCTATTGATTTCTTTCTTGAAAAAAATCACTTCTTGTAAGTTTCTTATATTAACTGTGCAATCTCACATTTCTCACAAATAAAGTACCTTAAATATTTGAATAAATTACGTAGGCACAACATTTGGGAGGATGCAAATACTTCGAAACCATCATGCACCGGTGATGCCATAGTCCAACTCCTTCATGATGGGCCACTACGCAGTGATGTATGTAAATTAGAGACATATACCTCACTTAAGTCTATATCATTTGCTATTTTAACATATTTTTTTAAGTACAGGTCATGAATGTGTACTTTTGTGTCATTGAGCTATTCCATGGAGAGTACACTGAGCTCATTGATAATCCAAGTTTATTCTTGCATTGCGAGATACAGGTTCTTTACTTCCACAATTTAAATTTAGTAGCTGCGTTCAAATAGAATTTAATTGTGTGCCATAATAAATTTTGTAGGCTACTGTGGTTCAACATCTATTGTGCGATCTTGAGGTAACTGCTGATATTACCAAATGCATTATAAATTCTTTGCAACCTAGTATTCAGAAGTGGTTAGGGGAAATATAACTTGCCGATCTCGAACGGTGTAGATATTTATTCATTTGATGAATACGAGATGACATTGGTATCTAATTGCTTTAGACTTAAAAGAGCAGCGTTTTGAATGCTACAACTCAATGTGGAGCTTCAATGTAGCAGACGACGCTATTAAATATGTGGGTATCAATTGTACAAGATTTTACATTGTTTTTCTTTTTTTATGGAATCACAAGTGCACCAAAAATAATATATTATGGACATTCATGTAGGTATCATTTTTGAGATATTGGCTAAAAGACTGCGTCGGATACCCTATTCCTAAATGTATCGTTTGTGAAATTCGAGAGTGTGCACAACAGACGCCGATAGTGTGGTCTGCGGAGTGTATGTGCTCATATTTGCAGAGATACTAACACGAGGCACTTGTAGACTATTACAGGAAGAGTTCAAGGATCCCTCTTTATATAGAAGCTTGGTTGCAGGCAATATTTTGTTAAATGACCGCTGCATTACATATGATAGGTTCTAGTCATGGTACGATGAGAAGTTATGTAGGAATAGAGATTAAAGCCTTCAAATGTAAAATAGCCTTATAACATTTTTATTTTTTGTGTAATAAAACATTGAGACAAATATGATGATTACATTGATTTTTTTGGGATGAATGGCCAACCTATCTTTGTTGTCATGCTCTAAACTGGATGCCATGATATTTCAACTGTGTACTTTGCTAAATTTAGTATGTGCCATGTGATCTCTTATAATTACAGTCAGTACAACTTCTGAAAAAGGTATTGTTTGAATGCTGCAAGTGGGAGCTTCTGACTTCTGATTTCTATTTTTCTTACATTGAAAACAATATCAAAAGCAAAAGCAGGATAATTAATAGTGGAAATTAATAAGATTAGCCTTGAATTAGTTTAATGATTATGGAAAGTTTTGAGCAATTTTTATTTTCTTGGGAATTAAACTGTCATGGCGTGCCATGGAATTGTAACTGTGTGCCAAGGTGTGCCATGGTGTGCCAAGGGTTGATTAAATGGGTGTCAATCTATATTCAGTGTGTACCATGTTTTCTTAATATTTTTAAAACTTTTCTAATTGCATGCCAGTTTCACAAAACTGCGAGCCAGTTTCAAATAACTGTGTGCAGGTAACTTAAATGTGTTCCATGCTAAATTATGCACCAGCAAGGCTTCCAAGAACATATGCATGCATCACATACATATGAGACAGATTCATGACATTTGAATTTGTTGAAGTTTGTAGCTTCCTGCCTGCACTTGACTATGTGCCATGATGTGCCATGTTGTGCCAAGGGTTACTTACCTAAAAGCATATCACAGTTGCAGAAACATTTGTGTTTATGCTTAAAACCGTATCACAGTTTTAGAAAATTCAGCGTGCCAATTTAACCATTTTCCTCCATTTTGAGATTTAAGTTAGGGAATTAATTTCAAAGCCAATGCAACCCTCTGAAGTGTACACCAATTATGGAAATATGAACTATGCTAAACTCCATATCACAGTTGCAGATACCTTTGTGTTTATGCTTAAAACCGTATCACAGTTTTAGAAAATTAAGCGTGTCTGTTGAGTGATTGTTGTTCCCTTATGTGATTTTGATGAGCCCAAAATATGTGAGTAGATTTCATATTATACTAATAAATTCAAATGAGTGTTTCAGAAAATATATTGTTAAAATGTGTTTAAATGCCTCAGAAAATAGTTCAGAGATTTTAAGTTTAGTTTCTACAATGTTTGGAACCATTTTAGTCTTTGTCCTGCACTCGAGTCGACTCCGAGGATCCTCGAGTCGACTCTGGCACAAAGGTTGCTATCTGGCACGCCCTCGAGATGACTTCCGGCTTAGGCAAGTCGACTCCTAAAGGATTGGCAGCGAGCAGAATTTCTGAGTGCAGAGTACGAGTCGACTCCGACTGAGACCGAGCCGACTTATAGAGCAAAAACAGAGAAGTATTTTCTGAGGTACAATGCCCAAGTCGACTCCGACTTAGGGCGAGTCGACTCCTGCGAAAAGACAGAATACCTGTTTTCAAGCCAACTGATATTGAGTCGACTCTAGCTATGGACGAGTCGACTCCAACAAGAAAGATAGAGAAATATTTTCTGCGGCACTGAGACCGAGTCGACTCCCGTTGAGACCAAGTCGACTTTGAGGACCATGTCAGAGATTAAGTTTTCAAAGCTTCTGAGGCCGAGTCGACTCCAGCTGTGAGCGAGTTGACTCCGATAAGAAAGACAGAAAGTCAGTTTCTGATACACTGTGGTCGGGTCGACACCTGAAGGACGCGAGCTGTCTCCCACTTTTGGCGAGTCGACTCCGAAATGTCGCAAGCCGTCTCCTAGAAGAGCGCCTGGCCAATACTTTTGAAGATGCCGTGAGCGAGTCGTCTCTCGAAGAACACGAGTCATCTCTAGTTTTAGCTGAGCCGTCTTCTAGTTGCGCGAGTCGACTCCGATCCTAACGGTCACATTGTCAGGCTGCACAGTCATGTCAGAACGGCTCTTTTACTCCTCCCAATGGCTATATTTCGAGGAGTAAAGCTCTAAAAAGTGTATAAAAGTCTAGAAGAGACAAGAAGACATAAGAGGAATTAAGGGCATTCAAGTTTATAACTACCAAAGAAAGATTAGAGCTTTTCAAAAGAGAAAAGAGAAGTAACTGCGCCTACATCGATTTCAAAAGTACTTCTCACATTCAAGGCTCGATCATTTGATCCTCAGCCACCGAGATATTCAAGAGAGGATCCAAAAAAGGAGAAGCCATATTTTTTTTCAGCATAAAATCTTTTTAAGAGCTTCTTCCTTTTCATATTGCTTATATTGTTAAATCTGCCTTTTTAGAAGCTGTAACTCTTAAACACTTATAGTCGGATTTTGTTACTTGATTCATCAGAGGTTTGAATCAAGAGGATTGAGGTTTGTTGTTGAGCCAGTTAGAACCAACGTTGTAAAGTTGTGGTTAATAAGCCGGAAAAAACCAACTGGGTTAGATTGTGAGCCAGAAAAAAAATCAGATAGGTTGTGGTTGGTGAGCCAGAAAAATCAACTGGGTTTAATTGTGAGCCCGTGAAAACAATTAGATTGGTTTTAGTCGGTGAGCCTGTGAAAACCAACCGAGTTCATTGTAATCTCGTAAAAAAAACAAGTTTAGTTGTGAGCTTATAAAACAACCAGGTGTAATCCGAGGGATTATAGTAAACTCCCAAGTGAGGCTTGGAGAGTGGACGTAGGAGCTGGGTTGACTCCAAACCACTATAAAATTTATTGTGTTTGTGTTGTGGTTCTTTGAGCATCTTTTCTTTATTGCTTTCTCTATAGTTTGATTAATTTTTTTAGATTAAAATTAAGAAAGCTTTCATAATCCATACTAGATTATCTGAAAAGAATCTAAGTTTTATTTAGTACTCAATTCACCCCCCCCCCCCCCCCCCCCCCTTCCCCTCTCTCTTGGGTTGTCTACTGGGCAACAGTGTCACTTGAACCATTTTGCTCCATTTTGGGATTTGAGTTAGGGAATTAGTTTCAAAGCCAATGCAACCCTCTGAAGTGTACACCAGTTAGGGAAACATGAACATATGCTAAACTCCATATTATAGTTGCAAATAATTTATGTTTATGCTTAAAAGCATATCACAGTTTTAGAAAATTTAGCGTGCCAGTTGAATCATTTTCCTCCATTTTGGGATTTGAGTTAGGGAATTAGTTTCAAAGCCAATGCAACCCACTGAAGTGCACCCCAGTTAGGGAAACATGAACATATGCTAAACTCCATATTACAGTTGCATATACATTTATGTTTATGCTTAAAAGCGTATCATAGTTTCAGAAAATTCAGCGTGCCAGTTGAACCATTTTCCTCCATTTTGGGATTTGAGTTAGGGAATTAGTTTCAAAGCCAATGCAAGCCACTGAAGTGAACACCAGTTAGGAAAACATGAACATATGCTAAACTCCATATTACAGTTGCAGATACATTTATGTTTATGCTTAAAAGCGTATCACAGTTTTAGAAAATTTAGCGTGGCGGTTGAACCATTTTTCTCCATTTTGGGATTTGAGTTAGGAAATTAGTTTCAAAGCCAATGCAACCCACTGAAGTGTACACCAATTAGAAAAACATGAACGTATGCTAAACTCCATATTAGAGTTGTAGATACATTTATGTTTATGCTTAAAAGCATATCATAGTTTCAGAAAATTCAACGTGCCAGTTGAACCATTTTCCTCTATTTTGGGATTTGAGTTAGGGAATTAGTTTCAAAGCATACTTAAATGTGTTCCAAGCATACTTTATTGTGTGCATAGAAGTCTCAAATGTGTGCCAGAATTTATAAAGTGTCTTCCAAGCATAGTTATCTGTGTGCAGATAAGAACGAAATGTGTGCCAGACTTTAAGAAAGTGTTCCAAGAATACTTAAATGTTGGCATAGAAGACTAAAATGTGTGCTAGGATTTATAGTGTCTTCCTAGCATACGTTACTATGTGCAGAGATTAACTAAATGTATGCCAGGCTTTAAGAAGTGTTTTCCAAACATACTTAAATGTGTTCCAAGCATATTTTATTGTGTGCATAGAAGTCTAAAATGTGTTCCAGGATTTATAAAGTGTCTTCCAATACTTATCTGTGTGAAGACTTTAATGTGTTCCGTGCATACTATACTGTGTGCAGATAAGAACTGAATGTGTGCCAGACTTTATTAAGTGTGTTCGAAGCATACTTAAATGTGGGCATAGAACACTAAAATATGTGCCAGGATTTATAGTGTCTTCCAAGCATACATTATTGTGTGCAGAGATTAACTAAATGTGTGTCAGGCTTTAAAAAGTGTCTTTCACTTATACTTAAATGTGTGCATAGTAGTCTAAAATGTGTGCCAAGCTTAAATAAGTGTGTTCCAAGCGTACTTATTGTGTGTCAAGCTATATTACCTATTTCTAAGCCGACACAATCTTCTGAAGGGTAGACGACCAAGGGAAAGAATAAGACTTAATGATCTCTGAATTTATTGTTAACTGTTTGTGGCTTTAATAAGAACATAATTGAGTGCCAGGGACTGCCATTGGATTTTAACTTAAATACTGTGTTCCAGTATCACTAAACTGTGTGCCAGTATTACTGCATGTCGGGAAGTACTTATGTGTGCCAAGCTAAATAACCTGATATTTAGCCATGGATTTTAATTGTGTGCCATGCTATGCCATGGTGTGCCAAGGGTTGTTTACTAACAATCGGGGTAGAGACAGTGTAACATCTGAATTTCTTGATGTTTGTATCTTCCTTTTCTGCAATAACAACAAGAATAAGAGTGTGCCAGTGTAACCAAAAAACTTCATATATCAATTCATTAACATCAATTGTGTGTACAAAAAACTTCCACATAAAATGAGAAGCACATAACTATGAGAAAATTAAAAAATTCAGATTCCCATACATTCAAACTAATCTCCAAAATATTTAGTTGATAACCTCATTACAAGTCCTATTGTGCCCAAGCTTTCCGCATCGTCCACATTTTATATGACATATTGACTCCCTTGTGAAGGTCTTTTCTTCATTTTAGGCCTGCCTGAATGAGTCTTTGTGATAGGGGGTAGAATATGAATCATATGAGGCATTATAAGGCTCCTCAATATCAGAAATTGGACTAATAGCTTCGGCATATGTTGCTCTGTACAATTCAACTTGAAAATAATTGTCAGTGAAGTGGTATAACAATCTACCAGCCTTCTCAATGCATGCACATGCATGCTTACATGGCATGCAAAAGATTCGCCACTCACCGTAAGAGTAATTGCTATTCTGGAGGTCAACTTTGCATGAGTAGTTTGTATCCTTTACGTCATATATCATTATGTTTGACGTAAATACGGATAATCTCCGATCGTTTTCTGCATATCTTTGCAGTACTTTCTTAGGATAAGGGCATAGATGTGTTTGAATACTGTAGCCTCAATTACGCCGTTCATGCATCAATGTCATTATTTGAAGCCTGATATGGTCAACTATCTGAGGCACGGGTAGATGGCAAGCCTCCATGATCCAACTATTGAAACACTCTGCCACGTTAGATGTCATAATACTCCATCGTGGATCTAGAAATATTGCATTTGCCCAATGCTCCAAATTTGTATGCAGGAGAAAAGTTCTAGTCCCTAGAGCTTCTAATGTGAGTTTGCTAATTAATTTGTGGAAAACATTCGGCCTTTGAGTATAGGCAGCAGCATTTAGTAAATCAAGCAGCCTCTTTCTCTTACTTGCACAATAATGGATAAGCACCTACAATGACAATAATCATAGGATGAGATCTACGACATCCAAAATTAGTTAGATAAATTCTAGGTTGAAAATTTAGAATATGACTATCCAAACCTGATTGTTGAAGTTGTCTTTCACATGACAGAAACAATATGAGTGGTAACTACTAGAAAAGTACTTTGGCACTAATTTAATAATTTTTTGATATCTATCTATCATAAATATGAACTGTTGACCATGGTAGTCATTGCAACTATGAATTGCTTCTTTCAAAATCCGACAAAACCAGTTTCAGTTGTCATCAGTCTCTATGTGGACCACACCATAAGCAATAGAAAACATATCGTCATTCGCATCTTAGAAAGTCGTACCCAGTACTACACCTCCATTCTTATGCTTTATAAATGTTTCATCCATAAAAATCAGAGGTCTACATCCTCTTATGAAACCCGTTATTGAAGAATGAAATGAAATGAATAGGCATATGAATCGACCTTATGGTTTCATACTCCGCTATACTACCAGAGTTGGTCTTAAGAATGGCCTTGCAATACCAGTGTATCCGGTCATAAGATTTTGATTTGTGAGTATAAAGGTCCTTCATAGCCACCTCCTTCCCATGCCAAACTTAATGATACGGCAATTCAACACCATATTCTGGACGAATATCCTTCACGATGTCAGTCGGCCTATATAACGACATATCTTGAAGTTTATCTTTAACAATATTTGAAACCCAACGTTTCATAGCCTTAAGATACGACTGGACTTGCAACCCTCCTCCACATGTATGCTGATTGTTCACTTTTTTTAATAGCAAATCTTTTTTGAACCCAAGTCGGGAAGCATAGATATGCCATTCACATTCTTCGTATGCACATTCCATAGTCACTCGCCAACGATCGTTCTTCACAAACGCAAACTCTCTACAATTTGCAATGCAGAAGTTGCGAATTGTGTCACGAAGAGTTTCCACATCATTGAACTCCTGACTAACAGCCTCTATAGAGGTTTTCCAAACATCCAAAGAATTTTTTTGACTAGATTGCTCTTCGATTGCAACTCTTATTTCTTCAACAACTCGACTGAAATTACTTGAGCTACCCTTTGAAACATTTCTGGATATGCAACTACACTCAACATTTTAGGACGGGCCACTATCCCTACAATAAGTTAAACAATAATTCAGCATACTAACTAAAAAATTTGCACTTAACATGAACAAACTAAGAAGTGAAATATGCAATACAACAAATATTTAAACTAAGAATACCAAAATTGCAATAGATGCAATTATTTTGTGCATTACCTCATATCAATTACCATATCAGTAGCTTTGGTCAAGCATGAAATATGACTAACAACCATCTCAATCACCGATGCATTTAAATTAACATGTATTTGATACATATTCCGAATATTCTTATCACCTAGGAGCATAACAAGCATTCTAGACTTGTTTGGAATATAAATTTAACTTCTATCATTGTAGCAGATAGATGTCTCCACCTTTTCACTATTTTTTTATAAATTTGATCAAGATTTGTATCCTCGGAGATGGAAATAATAAGAGCTTCGTTATCATAAGAACAAATAGCCGTGAAAACAGGGCTACTTGTGTCCTTTGAAGCCATGACAAAGAAAAAGGAAAGAGGGATGAACTGATCAAAATTCAGAATGCTATTTCAACAATGAAGCAAAGGGAATGCTGCCATAGGGACTATTTTCCATACAGGATATCAGTAATGGCAGACACAGAAGAAGTTTTCCAAACAGGATATGAGCAATGGCAGACACACAAAAAGATAATCTAGCTAAAACAGAATTTTCTTTCAATCACAATTGAAAAACAGAGAATAGAGGGATGTCTCAGTGGATTATGGAAAATCTGAATATAATTGCAACCATTTTACTCTTATGCAATCAAACCATTGCCGCTAAAGGGACTCTCTACAAACAAATAAGAAGCTATCTGATTTTTCGGCAACACGAAACAGAGAAGAAGTCAGCGGAGAATTCCAACAATGAAACTCTCCAGCAATCAAAACATTGCCGCATAAGATCAGAACGACTTTTGAAAACTGATAAACGATCTAATTTTTGGACAACACGAAATGGAGAAGAAGACATCGGAGAATTCCAACAGAGATACTATCCCGCAATCAAACAATTGCCGGTTACGATCACAAGGACTCTTTGCAAACAGAGAAGCTATCTGATTTTTAGGCACCGTGAAACAGAGAGGAAGATAGCGGAGAATCCCGATAGAGAAACTCTCCCTGATTCACTGCAAACAAATAAGGTTCTATTTCTATTTTTTTGGCTCCAGAAAAGAGGTAGCGAAATAAAAGAATAGATAGCGGAACATTTTCCAACCGTCTTCGCAAGTTTTGAACCTTAACGCCAATGAAAAGGCATCTTCGGAATTTAGAAAAAAACAAACCTCTACTAAGGAGGAATTAAGATTAGCTCTCATCCTTGGACTAGAAAACTCCGCTTGGGTCAACAAGGACTCTTTGTTACATTGTAGTCACGGGGAGGGTGGGGAATTAATTTCACCTATTATATATGATAGGTTTGGTCATAGTATGACCAAAAGTTATCTAGCATCAGAGATTAGAGCATGTTGTGTAACATAGCCTTGTAACAATTTTTTGTGCGTAATATAACATTGTAACATATTAAGGTACATTTAATATAATATTATTACATTGAAATACTGTATCTTTATCATAGTATTTTTAACTATGTGCTATGTCGAGTTAAATTGTGTACCATGTCGAGTTAACTATATACCAAGTTATATTAACTATGTACCATTTTCAGTTATCTGTGTACCAAGTTATATTAGCGGTGTACCATATTGAGTTAAATGTGTATCAAGCTATATTAACTGTGTACCATATTGAGTTAATTATGTACCAAGCTATATTAATCGTGTACCACAAGCAAAAATATTTTTAATTTTTGATCCCTAAAGGACAATTATATCCTTTGCGATTTCTCAATCCTTAACCCTCTTTCGGACTTTCTCTCTCCTAATTCGTTGAACTCCACCTTTCTCTACACTACACCATGCATCCCTCTCTCTCCGCCACCTCCCTCCATCTTCTCAACCCGCGATTCGTCATCTCTCCAGCATCTGTCAACACGGAGGTCCTCATCCTCTTCACATTTTCGTGGCCAATTTGTATCACTGTCTTCGCCCATATTGGTGTGTTCTCCCTTCAATCTATCACCTCCCTCCACTCTAGTCTGTGAGTGTCGTCTCTCCAGCATGTGTCCCCGGCCAACCATCTTCATCTCACTATATTTGTCTGCAGCAATTGTCGATGCTCGACAAAGAGAAGATAAAAGTCTTGATGAACGCAGAATTTTGGTAGATTTTAGAAATGAAAAGAGGAATACAAACATAATTGTTTAATTAACTTGAGAGCATGAAGTTTGATATAGTATGCTTAGCTTTGGTTTCATGATGTATATTGAATACACAGTATTTGATACATGTTATATATTGAATCATAGATATAGGTTTAAGCCTAGATACCTCAACTTGAAGTTTTAATGAGAAAGAATTTTAAGTAAAAGTAACTTAATTTTCCCTTGTTTTTTCTACCTAAAATTTTCTGTGAGCAATAGAATAGTATGTCAACTTCATCATACAAAACCACATTTGGCATGCTAGAGATTCTCCAATAAGTTTTTGAATAAGATCTATGGTAATATTTCTAACAACATTTTTCTATTTGTTCGAAGTAAATCCTTTATTATATAATAGAGAATAGGTCCAAAACTCCATATATAACTATTCTCTTCATATGGGGCATGATCTCTTGATATGATCTCATTATAGATTTGAACTCTAGAACAGGTCCAGTAGGAGTTAGGTTAAAGACTCTGAAGGAACAATTCATTTATTAGCAAGGGTTAAAATAACAACCCTATCGTCTTCAGATGACCATATTATCGAAGTACTAATATCCATTGTTGTTATTGTTTCACAATCCATAATCTGGATCTTACGATCCAGATCAAAATGGCCCTAAATGATCTAGATCCTATCCTTGGATTAGGATCAGTTTAGGATCATGCATTTCAAACTAGACTTGTTATATGTATGCTTTTTATTCTCTAACCATCATCTTTGTAGTTAATTCTTATTTCTATATATTTTTACAATGATGTTTCTCAAGGTTCAACATGCCGGTACCAGAGCCTATATTGGTTGGCCGACGACACGGTTCGGACGCCCCCATGCCATTCCATGTTGGGCTATTACCGATACAGTAGAGAGGGTGAGAGAGAGAGAATGGGAGAGAGAAAAAGAGAGAGAGGGGAGGAGGGTAAGGGAAGAAGGGAGAGAGAGAAGCCAACTTTATGTTTGTGTTGCGAGATACATGTAGTGAAATGCTGTCAAGCATGCATTTCATTTTAAACAATGCATGATACAACTAACTCATTTTGCTCTCTTCCTTTTGTATGTAGGCTGTTGTGCTTGAACGTCTATCGTGCATCAGTGAGGTGACCCTATGGCTACCAATTAGATTCTAGATGCATCACAACTGAGCATTCAAAAATAGTTGGGGGATATCCAACTAGGTGATCTCGAGTGGTGTAGATATCTATTCATCTCGATGAATACGGGATGGCATTGGTATCTCCTAGTTTTGGATTTGAAGGAGCTGTGTTTTGAGTGCTACAACTCGATGTGGAGCTTTGATGTATTAGAGGATACCAGTAGATATGTGAGTATCACTTATAGTTACTTGTTGATTGCCCTCACCCCCTCCCTCTCTCTCTCTCTCTTGCTTGATGGAAAGCCCTCACCCTTTCTCGTCAGATGCATTTGATGACTCAGACCCAATTTAGTTAGGATAGCTTCTTTGTTCTCAGGCTGCACTATGTTGCCCTCCATGAAGCATAGCAACTGTCCTCATGAAGCTTGAATTAAATTTTGTTGAGGATCATGTATAAAATTTAGAATTTTTTTTGTACATATTTTTCTAAATATTAAAATTTACATGAATACCCTCCTAAAATTGATATTTGCATGTATACCCCTATGAAATACTTATTTTATGTGTATTTTACTTTTTTCTTGCATATGTGCCCACACCATCTAACACCGTCCAAAAATTAACGGTTTTAAATTAAAAATGGCAAAAATATTCTTAATGGGTAGCTATGCAAAAAAAATATTTATAAGGGTATATATACAAATAATACTTTGTGAGGGTATTCATATAATTTTACATTTTTAGGAGGGTTTCCATGCAAAAAAATTAAATTTTATTTTTTTTTTCTATTTCAACCTATTTTAATACTCGGATTTGTCTGGTGCCTAGTCCTCAATATTTATTAAGAAAAAGATTGATTCGACAATTAGATAGCAAAAAGAGTTATGGAAGTTCTTTCACTTATTATGGGATTATTTTACTTTATTTTTATTTTTTTATAACAACCACTATATTTTATTTTATTGAAAAATAGCTTATAATATTTATTGTTATAGATGCATATATGAGGGCATGTATTAGAATATAGAAAAGAATTAGAAACTCTTAAAGGCATATGATAGATTGCAATGATCGAGCTTCCTTGCTACTGCTATGCTCATGAGTAGAAGAACAATATCAATCATCCCCAAACAAAATCATTAAAGGACTTTGAACCCTTCAGATTTATTAACAATTTCCGCGACCATGTGGTAGAAGGTCATCCCTTACGTTGTATACCTTAAGCCACTTTTCTTTGGAGCTTCAATTTTTTAGAAAAAAAAATATAGTATATGGAGTCCATCTTATCATAGTAATTTTAAATCAGCCACTTGTCTATATATGAGAAATTTTCCAACTCTAAAAGATAAACATTGCGAATCTCATATACTAAAAGATAAATATTGCAAATATCTCACAATATTTTTTTTTAAATACTTGATAAAGCTAAAGGCGAGACCAGACCATCTTCAAGTAAAAAAGATATAATGAAGGGCTATATATGGTGGAGAAGGAAGTCAAATAAATGGTTTTGATTTCGGACGGAGAAGTGAAAGAGAGGATCGAGAGACATTGGAAAATTTCTTAAAGAAGGTAGAGATATTAGTTTTCAGTGAGACCTATTAACTTGTTACCCACCTTAGAAATAAAAAGATACTTTCATAATTGTATTTAATTTTTAATTGAAATAAATATGATTTTGGCTAATCATGTTAGCTGAATCGCTATGTCAAAGATGTTCATGCAAAAATAGTTTTTTGTGAGGGCATGCATGTATATACTAATTTAGATGGTGTTCATGCAAATTTCAATATTTAGGAGGATATTTATACAAAAATTCAAGATTTTTTTTTGCATGTATACCCTTCTGAATATATGAAATTTTATGAATACCCTCCAAAATTACTATTTACATATGTACCCTTATAAATATTTCTTTTTGCAGGTTTAACCACTAAGGGTATTTTTATCATTTCAATTTTAAACCACTAACTTTTTAACGATGTTAGATGACATGGATAAATACGTAAAAAAAAAGAAGGGTATACATATAAAACAAGTTTTTGATGAGAATATACATACAAATATCAATTTTAGAAAGATATTAATACAAATTTCAATATTTAGAAAGGTATGTATGCAAAAAAACCCTAAAATTTAATATATATATTCTTTTGGGGTTTCTTAAATTGTCACTTGCATGGCATATGCAAAGACTAGTGAAATAAATAAATGAAGAGAGAAGGATCGATATAAATGACAAAATCCAAAATCAAATAGCATAACCATTTTAGATCTAGTTAGATCCATAATCCTCCCAAAACCATCCCCCGATAAGTGGCATTAAGTAGAATTTAAAATTGTTGATTTGAGAAAATACAGATCAGATCCTCAATGTTAAGACAACATTAGTTACCACCTATCTAAATCTTTTAGATTCAGGAAATAATAGAAAACATGAAGGAAATGAGTAGTTGTTAAGTAATTAGTGAATCTCATAAATTGTGTGGCTGGGCACACAATTCTCTATCTTAACCTTATGCAGTCATGGCCTGTTTAATAACTTTTCCTGGGATTTCTTGCAAATTCCCTACTTAAAACACCTGGGGCATCGGAATGACCGGTAAACATGCTGGGCACCCCTTGCAAATGAGCAATGTAAGCGTAAGTAGAAAAGTTTCCAGCCGCAAGGCAACTTCACTCAAAAACATACCACGAGGCACCCCTTGCAAAAGAGCACCATATTACCAGTAATTATCGGGTTTCACGTTGACCACCGATGCCACTTCACTTGGTTGCTTGTGCACAGGATTCTCTATGGCCCAGAACAATAAACTCGAGCATGCAGGAATGAAAGAATGAGGTACCAAAATTTTTTCCTCATATAAACTAATTACAGAACAAATTCCTTCATAGCAAAAACTGTCCCCCGTTAATTTACACTATTACGTTGCATGGAGAGTGGATAAAACAATAAACTAGAATGCTGCATCATGTATATATTGCCACCAAGCCATTTATTGAAAACATCACATACATATTTATAACCTGCTGATCAAGACTACTAGCAAGACTGCCAATATTTCGTAGCAAACACCATATCATCAGCATTACATTTTAATGATAGCTTACAAAGACTAAATAAGTATCTTTGCTGGGTATTGAATTATTTTCTTAGTATATTGTCCCATTAAAACTCAGCGGCAGCTATGACCTTGTCAAAGCTTTGATGACAACTTGGCTTTCATGCTCTGCTCCATATTATGCCTAGATATGGAAGCCAGCTGGCAATGTAACCTTGGCTTAATTTGGAAGAGAAACGCATGGACTTCATCAAAATGAGGATTAGTAGCACATTTTACATTGTCAATCCATTGTAGAATCTTCTCGTGAGGCCCCAATATTCTCAGGCGGTCTTTCTCATACAAAACCTGAAGCCAAGAGAAAAAGTTGATGAGAGATTAGCACTGTTCAACTCTATACTACAGGCATTCAGTTATATCTGAAGATCAATAGTTGGGCTTAATATACTTAATTATATCCATACAGCACTCACTTAAAATTTCAATTAATTTTTACCATATTTTTCTTCTCAAAACAAATAAGGGTTTACAACCAGAAGATCCATCTAAGTCCATAAATTAATCATTATGCATAATAAAGTATGGACCAGAGTGAAAGCTCATACTGCCAATTAATGGGTACAATGGGGATCAAAAATATTTAGCACTGACAAGCTATGAGCACACTATATGCAATATAAAGGTGAATACCCTTGTATCATCAATGAAAGACTAGCAATCATATACGATTTAGTCAGTGCTCATACCAATACAAAAGATATCACTTTATATTGGATGAAAGACTACAAATCATATACAACTTAGTGATAAGGCCTGAAGCGTCATATGAAATCTTATTAGAATTGGTTAAACAGAAAGGCATGCACCTACAGCTACTTAACTACAATTGCTGCGCTTGGACACCTTTTAAAGCCAACACACCCTCATTCCTCAGCCTACCATTGCTTAGGTAGCTCCAACAAATGCAATAGATTCTCCAACATCTCATAACTGGATCTAGTGATGATCCCTTTTCTATGTTCATTGCCATTTTGGTACATTATTGCCTTACCAGATAGGACAGTGAACTCAATACATGACATTTTATCCTCATATCATACTGCATGCACCCTAATATCAACTAATTGCTTGATTGCAGCACACAAAGATCTTATTTACCCACTATTTTAAAAGGTGCGAATACAATTAGCTTTTTAAATATTCAAGAATATATAAATACATTAAATACAATAAAAACAACAATGATAAAAATAAAAATAATAGCAATTTTTTTGATAAATAACAGCAATATTAATGACGACAACAACAACGAATAATTAGTGTTTACTACTTAGTACTTCATTCCTAATAGCAATAGATATGGTATAATTAGAAATATATTAACATAATTAATATACAGCATCCAACCGATCCAAAATCCACATCTAATCCAACCATCAGCCATAACTTGCACATTTGCATGAGCCCGCATAATAATGGGACACATATGCCACTCCCTCAAATCTCAATTCTAAGCAGGCTGCATAGAGCCACCCAATGCTAGGAAGGTAACCTTTCGGCCAATATGCAGCCTGACCACATATATTAGGTGCTCATTGGAAATGCAATGCAGTTAAGGGACAGCATCTACATAAGCAGATGTATATGTGGTTGCATGAAGAGCATTTTAAACCACAGCATTTACTTGTCTCACCACATCATTTCACCACTTACATTCATATTTAAGGAACTAGTTATCTCCTGAGCTTTATACATTCCTTACCAGCATAATTTTCATGAGTCAACTTACAACTTCAGGTCTTATTCACAAGATATTAGGTCTCGTCAAATACTTTGGTGGCTACAAATTTTGAGCATCTGCAAATTCGTCTTCTCCATGCTCCTTCGTCAATGTTATCTGCCCTCTGTGTCACCATTTTATCTTCCTCTCTTTTGTGGTGTCATCTACAAGGTTATGTATTTACAACTATCATTCAAACTTTTTCAGATAGAATGCATCGCGTGTAGATCCTTTCCAACTTCATCAAATACAAAGTTGCAAAAGCACTTGTCAATCTTCATTGATCCAATGGACTGACCTTATGCAAACTAGTACCTTAATCTAATATCTGGGGTTTCATTGCCTTCTTTCAGTTGTTACTCATTATATGTGCTCTATTAATTGATATTCTAGTTCACTATCGCTATCTTATACATCTGACTTCTAATATTTGTTAACTCTATTAACGTTTGTATTAGATACTACTTAATATGGTCTGGAACTGGATTAAAGCTACGGATTGATAGCATGACACTATCTATCCTCTGAGCTTCATATGTTGTCAGCAATTTGACACTAACAAGCCAACGAAAAATGACATTGTTACAAGAGCACTGACCTCCTAAAGACTAATTGCATATTTCTTATTCTGTTTTCATGCTCCATTAGTTCGTCTTGTGAGGACCATGTGGGCGTGTGTTTAGTCCAATATCAGCTATGCACTGGATAGATTTTAGGCACTTATACAAAACCAATAAATCCAAATAACACCTTTCGGCTACTTTTTTTGGGTCAGATCCTGGGTTACAACAAATAATATCAAAGCGAATCTGATCTATGGCCTATGTGGACTAAAGAATACTGCATTATGGGTCCATTTGGACTAACCACGGGCTAATCATAGTATTTGTCATTGGATTTGAATGGAATTGGACCTTTAGCCTAGCAAAGAGGCCAAGACTTAAATGGGGGGAGTATTTGAGGACCATGCAGGTGTGTGTTTAGACCCATATTGGCTATGTACTGAGTAGATCTTAGGTACTTATACATGATTAAGGAACCCAAATAACACCTTTCAGCTGACTTTTTTGGGTAAGGTCCTGGGCTGTGATATGTCTAGAGCCATCTGTCACACACCTATCCTATCATTTATATTCCCTCTAATAAATACATTGCTAGATAACCTTATTTACTTTTAGTTCTTACAAGTATATTCATATCTTTTAGGCTACATTTTTTCACCCATCATTGCTTTTGTGATCATAAAAAGTTGTCATCACTATAAAATCCCTTGCTTTTAGTGATCCTACATTTGTTTAGTTGGATAAGCATAAGGGTCATCACTATAAGATCCCTCGGTGCTTTCAACTTAGTGGCATGCCACTTCCAAGAAGCCAAAGTTTTGTTTTGGGATTTCCTCTTTGAATTAAGCTAACCCTAAGCCATTATCTACTTTTTCCACTCTTCTAGATCCCTCTCATCACTCTTCTTCCGCCACCATCATTCAGCACTTTCTTTCCAGTGTTCCTCCTTTGGCTCTAAGGGGTTCACGCCTTCTAAATTTCCCACCCTTCTGAGCATATTCCCAACATTTATATTTACTCAGTGAACCAGAGTTAGATGCAAGTCATTATAGATGTTTGTCAAGGAACTTCCAACCATTGATGTATCTATCTCGCCACATGCCACACCTCACCTCAAAGATGGCCTGCTACTTTGTGCTGTTATCTCAAGTTAGTGTGCTATGCTTGAGATATTTTTGGCTTCCTTAGGGTTAACTCCTATTCCGAATAATTTTGATTCTTTCTTGCAATTATTCATGCATATTAAAAGCCACAAACCAACTAAGTATATTCAGCATATACTTGGCAACCATATGGCTTAGATGACTAAAGTGCTGCGCATATCCGGCACATTGTTTCCATTTCACAGATGGATAGTTGATATTATATACAAGTGGTTTAACAAAATCATAATCCCTTCCGATATTCTGGTAAAGCACCAAAAAATCCATCATGTTGCTTTAACTAATTCAAAAGCCAAAACTTTCACAAAATCACACACCCTATGGAGGAAAAGACCATTGTTTACTCTTTTTTTCCATGTTGGCATTTCATTGATCAACTCTATATCATATCGCAAAGAAAGGCTCAGCAAGCTCTTAAAAGAGTCCACATATAGCCTGTCCTCTCTATATGCATGGTATTCTTTATTTGCAGCTCATATGCATTATTTGCAATTCCACCATGCTTTTCCAGCAAAAGCCATTCCAACTGTTATCCATCAAACACATATCGAGAGTATGATGCCGCCATTATTGACCATTTAAAGCAGACCACTTTTTTTTACGTTCTGAGTCACAAGGATGTGCTCTCTTTAAGACTATTAGCTGCGGTGAAAGCATATTTTTGAACTAATCAAGTATAACCTATGGGTGGTGGCTGGCACTGTTTTGATATACTAATGAAGCTTCATCAAGATATTTTCCCATTATCAGCCTACTCATGACCAAGTATAGACATCTATTGGGTTGTCTGAACTTGCCACTTCTCTCCATTTAATAACGTGTCCTCTCACGCAATCTCCGGTATCCCCAAACAATGATTATTCCCCATTTCTTCCATGTTTTGCCTCTTCGTAAGAGCTTAAGGCTTGAGATGATGCCTATTGGGTTTGTCCTACAACCATAATTTTACCATTAATTTATTTGTCTTCCTAACAAATCCTCCTATCTTTGGAAAGAAAAATAAGGATGGTATGCATCTCCCTGTTCAGTACTGAGACCAAGTTCTATGCATTGGCACAGAAAAAATTCGTCTTCATTCTCAAAAACTGGGTGTCACACAACTAAACATTCTTATGAAAAAAAAAAAAATCCAGGAAAAGCATGACAAGAATACTCATCCCTCATTGGACATAATTGTGTCATTACTATTACTCAATCTGTTAAGCTATTCTTGAACTCCACCAAGAAGACTATAACATCATAGCTGCGGGGGAAAAAACTGTTCTCACTGGCCCCACTTTTAAGGAGGACACCAGAAATTCCAGAGTATATACTTTTGTATTATGTATGTACATACATTAATCTGTCATGTGTTGCATATTCACATGTTAGCTGAGAATTATAATTGTAGATTGTTCGGCTACCACCCATTATAGTAAGATATTACATCACAGCAGCCCATTCTAATTCTTGTTCCTGTTCTATGAGTTTAAGGTAGAAATTATCACATTAGAGAGTAGAAAATTTGTACCCAAATGTGAGAGAGAGAGAGAGAGAGAGAGAGAGAATTCATCCACTACATAAACAAGATACACAAACGGTCCTTGTAAGGAAAAGGATTAGATCGGGCTAACTCTGAGGAAATTGAAGGTGAAGTTCAAGTCTTGAAGAGAATCTCAATGGAGGTTATGATAAAGAAAAATGCTTGGGAGTTGGGAGAGAAGAAAAACAAGACAAGTTCTACAAATCAGGTTGACAAAAAATGGAGCTCATTAATTTAAATGAATCGAGAGAAAGGAATGAACCTAAAATAAAAAGGATAAAGATTGTCCATAGTGGTTATGCAGACTGGCAACTTTATCCAGTCCATACTCCATATGGTTTAATTATCACCATATTAGATGGCATAAAGAATGATATGCATTACATTAATAATATTATGCCAAGCCCCTCTTCTGTCTTTTATTGTTATAATGCCAACTTATCATCACATAACATGCACAACATTTAATTATCTTACATGATGCTTGCAGATATTAAGTGAATTAACATACCTCCAATTGCATAATCTCACAGACAAGGCTGAGATCTGCAATAGTTGGCTGAGAATTGCCCAATAAGAACTTTGCATTCCCTTTAAGCCATATAGACTCTATCTTTGAAAGAGATGATCTAAGAACTTTCTCAGCTTCATTGGCTGCTTGAGAGTTTAATGGAAGACCAAATACAGGTGCTATTACACTGTTTAGAGCATAGAATGCTGCACAATAAGACAAAGCATCAGTTCGATCCAAAGCTATGAGATCAATTCCCAGGTAAAGGTAGCAATCATAAGTATGCATGAACTAGAACATCAGACATTATGATGGCCCCATCCTAAATGATAATAAAATTCAATAGTATCACTAAATTATAAGCAAGAAGCTACATAACATATTATTCTTCTTTTGGCTTTAGTAGTTTGGTTCAACTGTTCATTTCTTAGGAACATGCTATAATACAATGTAGGAAAATGTCGATAGGTTTCTCTGTACATTTCTTTATTGCGCCTATCATATGATTGCCCCTTAAGTGCCATATTTACATCTTTTTTTCCATTTCCTTATCTAAAGATTTTTTCTTATATAAAGACTCTGGTTTGAATGTATTGTCTAAGGACATCCTATCATAAGCTTTCTTTAAGTCAATAGAGATCATATATAGACACTTTTTCTTTTCCAATATTTGATTTCTATCTGTTGCCTAAATAAGAAGGTAACATCTATTATTGACCTTTCAAGCATAAGTCCAAATTGGTTCTCTAAGACTGTTGTAATTTTTCTTAGTTTTTGTTCAAATACCCTTTCCCATAACTTTCACAGAGTGACTCATAAATTTAGTTCTCCTATTAGAGAAACTATATAAATTACCTATATTTTTATAAAAAAATACCATTATACTTTTCCTTCAATCATCTAGCATTTTTTGTTTCTTCCAAAAACTCATTGAAAAATTTAGTAAGCCAAGATAGCACAATATCTCCCATGAATTTCCAAAATCTCATTGGGTATTTAATATGGCCCTAATGCCTTATCCTTTTACATCCTTTTGAAAACAGCTTCCACCTCAAGTCTTCCAATTCTACAAAGAGATCCTTGACAATTCCCTAATTGTCCATGTTCAATAATAATTTCTCTAGTACAATCCCATTTCTCTCCTTTATTTAGGAATCACATCATATTATTCAGATAAACCCAACTTAATTATGGCATGCATGCCTACGACTCAGAACTTTCATATACTATTTGCTAGCTCATTATTCAAAAAACATTAAATATAATCATCTAATCAAGAACTTGTAGAAAAGAGGTCTTATGAAAAACTAATAGATATGTTCACACTCTTTTGCTTCTTAATATAAAAAAATTTAGTAAAATTTTGTACATTTGAAAAATAGCTCTCATTTTTGTTATTATGCAATTCATTATTTAGCCATCAGTTTTAATACTAGTTAGTCTTTGAGTCTGATCTACCAAGTATTTCTTAAGTTTTCAATTATAGTTCTAAAGGAATTTGTGCCCCTTGATAATAAGTTCCTCCATCAAAACTACCACAAAAAGAAAAAAATAATTTTTTTTGATGTAAGTTGCTGTCATCAGAAATTTGCATCACCTGCACCACGGCGGAGGTTTAAATGATGCCAATCCAAGACAGAGTCAATTTTGGCTCTGTTGAACAAATCAGCGGGGTACCTTAAAAAAAATTAAGGAGAGAGAGGGAGGGTGAGCAATAACTGGAAATAGATAACCCATAAGCATGTTTATTCAAATCACATAATAAATTGGAAGCAATAACCTATTTCCCAGGTTCAAAAGCTATTATTCATAACCACCCATCTATGTCTGCTCATGACTTCTGTCACCTTTATTTGTAACAAATCAAAATAAAGTATTTTCACAATAATAACAATTGATTTTCAGGTGAACTTGTATATCAGAATTAATTAGCTTTCCTTCTCTTGCGCCTGTCTCCTTTCTTTACATGAAGAGTTACTGCTCTGTACTTACCATACCAGCCAGGGATGAGAGAATGGCAGTCCTCAGGACAATTCCACAAGCAAGCGAACCCCATACCACCCTATACAGCTGCAAACTGACCCTCACGGCCCTGTACCAACCATGTACAACTCAGTGCACCTTTATTTCTTTTGGTTCATTTGAAATATCACGGTGCAGGCTACACCGACCCAGTACTGCCTCATACAGCAATAGATACCATACCAGGCTACAGGTCCATATCTCGATTTTCAAATCTCCACTTTGTACATGGTTAGCAGTAAGAAGATGGCTAAAATGGCAGTAAGAAGATGAAAGTTTGCCAATTTTAAATTTTGTTAGACACCAAAATAAGTTCATATTGTCATGAAGGAAACAGTAACATATTCTAGAAGGTTGTTGGTAGTTAGAAATGAACTCCCTTTCCTATACATCTTATCTTCTATTTCAGTCTATAATGATGAAATAAGGTTGCTCATAACCATATCAACCAGCAGAGTGATAAGTGCTGAACTTCACATACCTTTAACAGTCAAATTCCTACACTTACGCATTATAATTCTCAAAGTTAGGTGCCTTGGTGTTTCTTAACAGCACACGAGGCAAATGATTTTGTTAGAGTAATTACAAGTTTTAAAAGAAAAAGGATAAGTCATACAAAAAAAAATGGCATATTTCTAATTACCAGTGGTCTGAAACTCCTGGGAATGCACAAGCAAGATAGCGCAAAATGGCATGACTGTACAAATGATAGAAACAGCGTCAGCAATTTTAGAAGGAATACAGGGTAAAGATAAATATTTCAATAAAACAGCGAGTCAGTTTATAATATCAAAGACTTGAAATTAAAAATGGATCGAACTGCCAAAACAATGTCCCAGGTAATGCAAGGAAAGAAAATATGATGTAAATAGTCAGGTCAACTAAAATCAAAGGGCATACAATAAAGACATGGATATTACTTGATGAGGACTTGATAACTTGGCAGCTTGAGTAACCAAATATCTGAGAATAATTGATTCAACTAAACAAACACAGAGCCTACCTTGTGCTTCACACCTTTCGGAAGAAAAACATAACACTTGAAAATAAGAGAAAGAAAGTTGTTTAATAGCCGGTTCTATATTTGTAATCATATTAAGTCTTTTTTCTGTCAAATCTTTTTCTGTAATTTGAGCCAAATAGTTTTTTAATTTTATGTTATTTTCAGTTTTTTAAGGATACTTAAGTTGGTTTCGGAGTCCTATTTTAAGTAGAACAGATGTTCAGTTTTCAAAATTATAATCATAGATTGGATTGACTGAGTACTGCACATATTAAAATTAAGTCATAGTGTGGTTTTAGTGTCTTCCTAAGCATTAAAATCACTTTTAAAGTTAATTTCTTTCACTTTCATGTTCTGTTCCTCAAGACACAAGAGACCGACATTGTTCCTACCTAGTAGCCACCATCATGTAAACTTAACTCACTGCCTCCAATAAGAGGATTATCTTCTGCTTCCATGGCAATCCATGCATGAAGGGGTAGTAATGACTTTAACTTTTGTGAAAGTTAAAAATGGAATTAAAATAAATTTCTTTTCCCACATCAAAGCTACTTTTTTCCATAGGAAAACCATTTTCCTAATTTACTTCAAACCAAAATTTTGACAAGGTAAATTAGTATCATATCATCCAAAGCTTCCTCAAACCCAAGATTTCCCCCTCTGAATCCATCCAGCAACAATTTAGATTAGATCTTCTAGAAGTCAATTACCCCGCATTAATATCTTGACTACTTGGGATTAAATTATGGGATCCTTTTTCACTGATTAACCTGAACTGTGACCCTTAATGTCTTCTTATAAAATTTTGACTCCAATTGACATGGTTAATTATGAGGCTCAACAGTACCTATACAGCTCATCCATTCAAGTTCCAACACTAAATTAATTGAATAAACCTTCATCTATATCTTCATTCCTGCTAAGATTTATCTCTACCATATTTGACAGCCATCTTCAGTTCTATATACACTGGAATTGCAATTCATATACTTCTTCTAGATTTTAGAGATTATTATACCCTGCATAAATTCAAAAACTAGTATTCAGCCTTATCCTTGTGTCATTAATTAATATTAACTATAGCATATGCACTTATCTTACTCCATTGTACCCTCTCACAAATGTAAATTTAAAGCCTATTTATGATAAGTTTAAAGAGAAACAGGCTCAGTGTTGACCGGTGGTGCAGACCCGCCTCATCAAGAAATTTTCAGTACAGCTACTTCTAATGCTTGTTACACCTAGATATATATCCTTAACAATTTTAATGTCTTTCTTAACACATCTTTCTCTCCTTGATGCCAACCGTGTTACCTCTTGTAACACTATGCAGTCTTTATCCAAATATCGAACTATTCTCTCCAGATCCTTCTATTAATTGCTTAAGCAGGAAAGCAGTCTTATTGCTGTCCAGCCTTGAATAAAGCCAAGTTGCTCTCCAAAATCTGATGGTGTTTAACAGTGCAATTTTTGTGCATCAATTCTATTCTAGTAAATGGGTATGAAAATATTTATCTAATTATTTGGTATTTTCCTTGTTAGCAGATGTCATTCAGCAAACCAATTAATTGAACTTCTTCACATATTTCCGTTTATTCAGTACCTCATCAAGTTCAAATGCCTTGCTTTCATTCTTTATAAAGCTTACACATGCCAACTCCTTAATTATGGTACTTAGTAAATTCCTAATGACGGACCTAATGACAGATCCTCACAAAATATGTTCTATACCTAAGATTCTCAAAATGCCATAATCATACCATCTTCCAGTAAATATATTAAACTAGCTCTTATTGCATCCAACTTGACCTACATCTATAGATTTCCTCTCCAAGAATACTAATAAGCAGATTACTTTCTTCTTATAGGCCCAACATATCATGTGTGTCACTACATGATTGATATTTTGCACCAGTTTTTTTTCCGACCTTCCTAGCTTTTTTCCCTCAAATATCTTCATGAAGATCTTACTTGTCATTTATGCATCGTCAATTTCCTAAGACTGGCGCACTGTGTTGTCTCTGGAAATTTTGGCTGGAAATAGTAATTACATTTTTAGAGAATCACAACATCTCAAGAGAGAAGTTGTTTACGCATTAAGTTATTAGCTGACTTGTGGACCCTAAATCTGCTTAATCTGGATCTCAATTGGTACATTCTTTATGACCTAGACTCTCGTATTTCCAGTTCCCGTATTTAGCTTTTGTTGCTTCTACTTTAGGTGTACGGTGTTAACAATTTCGTTCTTGTGTTTTATAAGTTGCAAAAATTACATTTCACCTGCTTCCTCATAAGAGGAGCTCTTGTGTCAGTTGGTCAGAGATTTCTTTCATCTTTTATGTGGACCAATTTATTTTCTATGAACATCACGTTGTACTCCATCTTTCTCTAACATGAAAAGGCTGAAAACTCTTCCACAGACATAAACCTCAATTTGTCAATCATCAAAGTCCGGGGACATTTTGCTGTCAACAAAATGATATAATTAATTAATACCTTGAGCAGGAATTAGCAATGACCATTAGACCCTTTTTCAAACTAATTAAGGTCAGTTTTGTCAATCTTCATTCACCGAAAAATCTTATTTACAGCTACCTTTGATAAAGCAGCTAACCTCAAAAATTATACTTTTCAAAATAAAACAGGAACTACAAACAGAATAATAAGCAATCCACAACAAGACAAATTTGCTGCCAAAATTAAGCCGACTATTGTAGAAAACATGGTGCTCAATGGAAAGCGTCACTCACCAACATAAAGCTAGCAACATTTCATCCAAAGTTACATCTTTCAATGGGAACAGCATTTCATCAAAATGTGTTACAAAGGATCTAAAAAGAAACTTATAAATTACCTCTCAAACAGCTTAAATCTTCCATCAACAATAGCGGGAACTTGACCCATTGGATTTATTTCTGGAAAAAAGCATCTTAATAAATGCAATTTACAAAAATCAATTTGATTTAAACTGAGACAGCATCCTCAAAGCAGAAAAGGTTAGGGGCAAAGGAACGATGTATAAACCTTATATGTTTTTTTTTGACATTTTCAGTTAAAGAAACAAGCATTACAGCCAATGAGTTCATCATGAAATGAATTGTGATTGGTGCATGTTATTACACTTGGCAGTAGAAGTAATAATGTACAGCAAACTTACTTCTAACATAACAAAGGAGGGCCATCCCTGTAGAGCACAAATCAACATGATACAGCAGGTATTTGTAGTAATAATCATTGTGGGGTATCAATTGTCACAAAATGAGATGCTATGAATTTGCAGATAACGTGATATTCATTACAGAGGATGAAGGCTAAAAGTGCCAAGCAACCCTGGTCATTTTTACATAACTATTACAGGCATGCATGACAATTTCTTTTAACTTATGAATTTATCGTTTTTTGGATTAGATTATCTTCCATCACGAGTAGAACAGGCTGGAGTGTAGCACGAGCCTTGCTTATCAGGATAAATCAGTTAAAGGGGCTGCATGCCCATTAAAAACTCAAATACGGTTACCTCTGGCACATCTTAAAAAAATCTAAGGAGGTCTAACAAGACCAACATATGCAGTAAAAGTTAACAATCAATAGCATGCTGGTTTGCCAAAGAAGCGCCATAGATCCTTCACTGCTTAAGCCTCTAGAAACTAAACCCTTTTTGCTCCAAGAGGTCAAGAGCCTCTAGCAGAACCAATCAACAAAAAGCTTTGACTAGATCTTTGCCAAGCAAACTTGTAAATTGGATGCATGTAAACAGTCTTTTGTTCATTTTTAACAAGATGTCTATAGAATGAACTCCAATGCTGACTCCAAGCAACCAAGATCAGCAAAGCTCCCTTTAAATGCAGTATCTATTGTAAGATTCCCAGGTTGAGGTCTTCGAAACTTTCACCCTTTTTTATCTTTCTTAATATTGGCATTAAATTGCACTTATCAGCTGGAGCAGAACACCTTTTTATTGCATCATTTTTTTTGTTTTTCTTTAGCATGAGTTTCTTCAATTTTTCACGTGAATCTCCTCAGCAATCACATGCAGTTTGTTTTCATATTCCACAGAAATTAATTTATTCCTCTCATCCTACCAAAAACAAATTAAATCAGAAAGAATGGCCATTCTTACATGTAGAAAAAGGTTGTTAAAGAGTACTTTATGGTCTCAACATTTTATCCATATTCACGCTCGAGTTTCCCTGACTATACTTCCTCAACTAATCTGGCTTGCAAAAGCCAATCTCCAAAGGGGCAGTCAGTAGAATTGTCGTCTCCATCATTTTTCTTATGCCCCATCTCCTAGGCACCTGGGCAACTGCCAACTGCTTAAGCAATAGCCAGGCCAGACAAGAAAATACTTGTATTTGTTGGTCGAAAAGGGAAATTACGACCTATGGGTGGTATAATCATCTTATCTACTGCCCCAAACCAACAGGAAGTGATGAATCTTACAATTACATGAGGAATTATGTGAGTTACAGTAACAGGGTCAAAATACAGCAAAGAAAATTAATTCTAAAAAGGAAAACAAGGAAAATTATGTGGAATTAAAAAAGGAGAAAAAAGAAAACGACTACTTTTAAGCATGGGAGTGATAAAAGGAAAAAGAAAAAGAACAGAACGAAGTTTAATCAGGATTCTGAAAAGGGACCCTTGAATTCGGGGGACCGGTGCTGGCGCTTGGTAAGATCTATCGGCACTTCCTCAAAATCTATTCCATTTAGCCTAATTAACAAAAAAAAGCGTAAGCGGGATCCCAAAAAAGAAATACAGGATTCCGAGATAAAACAAGAAAGAGTTCCAAAATTGAACGCTAGGTAGAAATGAAGGAAATCGAGCGAGTAATTACTTGCAGAAAATCACGATCGCACGCGATGGCTGCGACAGCCGATCGGCGTACACCTTAAGCTTCATCTTTCGCTCGCTCTCTCCCAACGTTGACTCAGGCGGGGTCAGGAGCCGTCGTGTAAGGGACTAGATTAAATAGGGGTGTCATGGACCGGATCGTGTCTAGGCTCGAAGGAAGCCCGAGATTAAACCTCAGGCCTAGATTTGGCGGGCCAGAGCCCCCTACTAGTTTATGCTTTCTGGGCTCATCATCTCAGCAGAAAACAAATTAGTAAACTACAAATTATCCCAACTCCTAGATAAAGTAAGAAGATCCAACACCTGCAAATCTTTGAATTGAGCCTCCAAGTTTAAATAAGTTGGCCAACGAATAATAGGTATATTAGAAATCATAGGGTCCTTAAGCACATTAACTTCGTGTCCATTCCCAATCAAACATTGGAATTGGAATTGGACATTCTAACCAAAGGAGTAGTAGATTTTATTCCAAATTAGCGAACAATGTCGGGGTTTGGCATACTTATCCCACGAACTAGTGATATTTAGAATAAACCACTTGAGCCTAAAGAGAAATGGGATGCAAGATGACTAAGGCCCTGTTTGGGGAGCTGTTGGCAGTAGAGCTGTTGGAAGTAGAGCTGTCTGAAGTAGAGCTGTTATAAAAAGTTGTTTGCTGTTTGGTAACTACATTCGTAAAGTGCTGTGGTACTTTGTTTTGTGTTTGATAAACAAACTGAGAAAGTACTTTTATATGACAAAATTATCATAAAGGACATGCATAGTATTATACAACAGAATACAATAAAACATAACATAAATTAATACATAAATATATGATATAGTATAATATTATTGTAATATAAAATAATATTATGTTAATATAGCATAATAGTAATATAATTATTAGAGTAAATTAATATTTGGTAATATAACATGATATTAAATTATTTAACATAACATATTAATGTATTATGATATAATGTAATGTATATTATATTTATAGTATAATACAATAATAAAAGTATAAAATATTATAATTATTAGTATAAATTAATTTCTCATAATATAACAAAATATTAAATTATTTAAAATAACATATTAATGTATTATAATGTAATGTAATATAATACAATATTTATAGTATAATACAATAATAAAGGTATAAAATATTATAATTATTATTATAAATTAATTTTCCATAATATAACATAATATTAAATTATTTAAAATAACATATTAATTTATTATAATGTAATGTAATATAATACAATATTTATAGTATAATACAATAATAAAGGTATAAAATATTATAATTATTAGTATAAATTAATTTTTCATAATATAACATAATATTAAATTATTTAACATAACATATTAATGTATTATGATATAATATAATATGATATTATATTTATAGTATAATACAAAAATAAAGGTATAAAATATTATAATTATTAGTATAAATTAATTTTCCACAATATAACATAATATTAAATTATTTAACATAACATATTAATGTATTATGATATAATATAATATGATATTATATTTATAGTATAATACAAAAATAAAGGTATAAAATATTATAATTATTAGTATAAAATAATTTCTCATAAAATAATTTCCACGGTCCAGGGGCTCTTCTTCGTGGTCCACGCTCGAGGAGGACCTCAGCGTGGGCCGCGAGGTTGATGATAAAAAAAAAACAATAGATTGATTTTGGAAGGTATGGAAAAGGATTAAAATTTTTTTCTTCTAAAATGTGGTTCAAAAGATGCATACAAAAATTGAAAAGAAAAATACATTTTCTTACGGAAGGGAGTCTGACGGCTAGGGTTCTTTGCTCCAGCAGATTTTTAGGTTTATAAAGGGACAAACTATGTAATTATGTTATTTTAATATGGGCATTTTTGTCAAAAATACAGCTTTCCGAAAAAGCTGAAACAGCTTCCTTCCAAAAGCTCCAAATTGGAGCTTCCTCTCAAAAGCTGTTTTCAGCTTCCCGCAAAAGCTGAAACAGCTTTTTGAAAAATTTACCAAACACAGTTTTTTATCTAAAAGTACTTTTGGAGGGCCAGAAAGTACTTTCTGACCCTCCAAAAGCTCTCCCAAACAGGGCCTTTAGGCCTCATTTGGGGGAGCTTTTGGAGGACCCAAAAGTACTTTTGGCCCTCAAAAAGTACTTTTAGATGAAATAGGGGTGTTTAGTAAAAATTTCGAAAAACTGTTTTAGCTTTTTCAAAAAGCTAAAAATAGTGTTTTGAAATGGAGCTTTCCGAAAAAGCACTTTTAGACCTGATCGGAAAGCTATTTTTTTACCAAAATACCTGTAATAAAATATAACAATTACACAAAATATCCCTTTAATAATTGTTTAACCAATTTTATCACTAGCTAGAAAAATTTTTATATCATGAAAAATTAATTTACGCTAATACTTATAATATTTTATATCTTTATTATTGTATTATACTATAAATATAATATTATATTACATTATATCATAATACATTGATATGTTACGTTAAATAATTTAATATTATATTAAAGTATTATGCTATAGTATATAATATAATATTATTATATTATATTATTATATTATATTAATATTATATTACATTATAGTAATATTATACTATATCATATATTTATGTATTAATACATATTATATTTTATTATACTCTGTTATATAATACTATGTAATATCCTTTATGGTCATTTTGTCATACCAAAAGTACTTTCTCAGTTTGTTTACCAAACATATGTTAAAGTGGCACAACACTTTAAAAATATAGTTACCAAATAGCAAACAACTTTTTACAAAAGCTCTATTTTAGAAAGCTCTACTGCCAATAAGTCCCTCAAACGAAGCCTCGGGCAGCTAACTTGCATAGGCAAACTTGATGGTGCACCAATAATGATGAAACTCCGAGTCCCTCTAGCTGTTTGGCCATACACAGTATCCCCAAGAAATCATATGAGGTGCTTTTTGATCAGTAGGGTGTCCCCACGAGAAAGCCCAAAATTTATTTTCTAATTTGGATAAATCATAAATAGGCACTGACACAAATATAGTGGGATCAATGATAACACTGATTGGAGCAAGATTGCACAAATATGATCCAGACGTATATATGATATATGATATATATCATATATGTATGGATATATGTGTGCATGTCACGAATGAAAAAAATACGGATCCAAAGAGGCCAATGAATAATTCTGGAAAAATGTCAATGGGTCCTAGCTTATTTGTCAAAGAAAAATAGAGTCTGTTATAAGAAATTAATGGATCAGTTGAATATTCGGAAGCCACAAACTCATTAATTTAATCTAAATTCAAAGCAATTTCTATTGTATCCTCTTCAAATTTTACTAATTCACCTATCATTATTTCATCAAGACCATGAATACGAGCAATGCCATCGCCCACTTGAATTATAGTACCGGTATTCACAATAGAGCCTTCCATTTCTAGTTCGCAACCTTTGCGGTCACTTTATCCACAAGGAAGTCAAATTCTGTAGCCCGAAGTACCATGCCAGATACAAGAATCCCCAAGTATTTCCAGATTCTTTTGTGGGATATTCAGTAGAGTGCAAATCTGCTTTTGATAACAAACACTGTAGATGGGCTAAAAGTAACGTAGGATTTAGTATACTTTGTTCCTTTGCGGGAAAGAGAACCACAAGCATAAAGAGTAGGTTTCAAAATAATAGCATCCCGTACTGTAGCTCTAGTCACTACAAGTAGTCATCAGCAAAAAAGATGCGTGGCATAGCAGGCCCTCCTGTAGGTTGCTAAGCTCTCAGCAATCTACCGCTGAAGCAAGGCCAAAGCCCAAAAGTTTTTGGTTTTTTGGAAGCAGAGTGATATACGTTGTTTTCTATGAGTTAGGCAAGAAATTATGTCTAAAGAAGTATTTGACTGCATCAATTACCTCCCTTTTGATGATATGCCAAAAGTGCTGAAGACATTTGGAAATCCTTTTGGGCCAGGAGCCTTGTCCAAGTGCATGCTTTTCAGTACATCTTCAATTTCATCTTCCGTGACTTCCTTAATCAATGACTCATTCTAATCGATTGCAACAAAAAAAAACAATAGACCAAGTAGTTCCATATCCTCCATGCACTCCTAAGCTTCCCACCTTTATTGGATATTGGGCACCAATAAGGTACGGATGCCCATAATGTCATCCAATCTAATTCCTTGAGCATTTTGGAGCACATAAATTTTGTTCCGGTTCCTTCTGAGCATAGTGGTTCGATGAAAAAATGCGTTTGCATCATTTTCCCTTGGCCAACAAGCTCGAGACTTTTGTCTCCAATAAATTTCTTGCAGTGAATAGGTTTTTCTGATAATCCTGAAGCAAGGCCAAAAGCTGATTATGTTGTTGTTCCCTTAGACAACCATTTTGTGTTACTAAGGCATGGTAGGCTGCCAGCCAATCCATCCCCAAAATCACATTAAAGTCCTTCATATCCAATATCATTAGATCAGCCAAGATGTCACATCCTCCTATGCCCGCTACGCAAGACTTATAGACCATGCCAACTATAATGACACTCCCATTTGGAGTAGGGTCATGGAGACTCAGATTCTAGAGGTACGTGAACCATACTACTTTTTCTAACAAACTTTGAAAAAGTAAAGAAGTGGGTAGCGCTATGATCAAACAAGGTGTAAGCAAAAGTGGACGGAAGGATACCTTAACAATACCTACCACAATTAATGGGGGTAACTATTATTAATCTATTAAACATGCGTCAAATCAATAAAAGCATGTCATATATGATATAAATATCAATAAATGCAATGATAGATTAGGTTACCTATCACAATCGCATTAGATGCCTACGCATCTAATTGAGTCAAAACAATAGGCGGGCCTAGGTCCTAGGCCCTAGGCCTCTGCCTTTTCTCGTAGTCCTACCCTGAGGGAGTATCCTATCTTAGTCAAGGAGTTTGTCCAATAGAAGGAGCTTGAGAGGGTAGTGGCTTCGAAGCAATCTAGCTCATCTAGCTGTATCACCGACCTCTGCATTAAGGACAATCCATAACTCTATCTCCATTCACTACACTCAAAGCATGCCCTAGAGAACAAACGACAATCCTTCTCCACATGGGCACCTCTGCACCTAGTACATTGATACTCTTTTTCTGGTTGGGGCCTATCAGTTCTTCTGAATGGTGCCTACCTCTTGGGAAGGTCATTTGAGAGTTAGGCCTTCCTGCTTCCCTCCGAGCTTGGGCCTCTTTCTTAGGTTACAATCTCTTGCCCACTCCACGTTTTCTACTTCTTATTCCCCTACTTTTGCCTTGTTGACCATTTTCCTATAAGTGGTCAATCCTGTTGGTTGTACAACAGCCCTAATCTATAGTCTGAGTGTCCTCTCAAATCTCCGAGCATTAGGAGCATTGATATTTACCATGTCAGGAGCGAAGCAAGACAATTTAGTAAATTTGGCTTCATATTGGGCTACCATCATACTGTCCTAGGTCAACTTCTTGAACTCCTCCTCCTTTCAGTATTGGAGGTTCTCAAGATAGTACATATCTAGAAACTCTTGATAAAATATGTCTCGATGGTCGTCTCTGGATTATTTTTTATGCTGCCTTTTTCATAGCTTCCTACCACTCACAAACTTCGCATTGCAATTAACAAAATGCAAAGCAAACCTTCTATTGATCTGTGCAGTCCTTGGTAGCGAAAGCCTTCTCCATCTCATTCAGCCATTTTAGTACCTCTGAAGGTCCAGAAGATTCCTCAAAGATTGATGATGCCATTTTCTTGCACACGATGATGCCTTTCTCCACCCTTGTTTATTTCTCAGCCTCAATCCTTGGTTGCCTTGAATGTTGCATCTACTGTAGAAAACAAGTCAAAGCCTAAACAAAATCGGCCATCTACCCTTGACTTTCCAAAACTTCGCCAACTCCTTGATTATTATTAGCATTGATAGGAGTGTCATCTTGATGGCAAGGGGAGTTAACATTTTGCCTACTCGCCCCTCCTATCGATAGACTATCAACCATCAAAGAGGCAGAAAAGCATGAGATGTGTGTCCCACTTGGGCAACACTTATAGTGTGGCGAGTGTTAGCCACTTAGGATTCCTTAGCAAGGTCGGCCAATTTTTATGTCCTACTTTGGACGGCCATCTCAACCTATATCCACAAGAAAAAATTAGTTTTCAAACTTATAAATGAATTAGACAACCTTTAGCACAAAAGGATTCTTTTTTGAGGTAGAAATATCCTAAGGCATCCCATCATACCCTAAATTGTCTACCCACTTTCAACTAGATAGTCAAAACTCTAAAGATCTAAAGCCTAGACTCTAATACCATAAAATTTGTCACATCCCATCCCTCTAGTACACACGGCCGCATGCCTACAAGATGTGACTTATAGGATATGTGAGGCCCAGAAAAATTATATATAGATATAGATATAGATATAGATATATCAGTGTAGGTAATTTAGATATTAAGCTTTCTTAAAGTGAATAAATATTCATAAAATAAGATGTAACATTATTTTCAAACTTGATCTATGTAGACTATAAAATATTTTATTATAAAAAAAGAGGTTGCCTCTAATCCTAGTCCTTCCGCTCATGACCCATGATTTCATCCGCACTAATCACAGGCATCCGAAAAGGGGAAAAAAACAAAAGTGAGCTAAAAAGCCCAGTAAATCACCTCTATCTCTAGTTCAATTAAGCATAACATATATTATAGAAAATTAAGATATAGAAAATTAATGCTCGAAATATAAGAGTTTTCATTTATAAATAAAAGAATGCTGAAAAATAAGATATATATTCAAAAATATTGAATGCATCTAGTTAAAAGATAAAATTTCAAATCAATGTATTTAATCATTCATATTCTCTCCTAGATTTTAAAACTATGGCCACGATCGGCCTATGACAATCTCTTAAAGAGACTAAATCCTAACTACAATATGCCACCCATTAGTATGTGCTAATAATCGCCCTACTGAAGGCCCAAAAGATAATTAGCACTGAAATTACATAAAAAACATACCCGTGGTAGCGTATACTGGTGATCGTCCTAGTAGAATAGCACAAAAAAAAAACTAGCTCCTAACTACAACATGTTATCAACCAGCATGTGCTAGTGATCTTCCTATTAGAGGTCCAAAAGGAGACTATATCCTAAAACATGTGATCATAGTCAGACTAAAAAGGATATAATACAACCAATAAAATTGATAGTGTTCCAATGCAGCTTATGCCCATAAAATTTTTTTTATTGTTAATCTAGTAATTCAAGATTTACTTGCATAGGGCGTACATAACATCAATTATAAATATGCATGAATATTATTCATAATTAAAATTTAAAACTTAGATTAATATTAATATGTTTAGTTATGAGTTATAATATAATTCGTCGGCATGATGGGATACTAGAATAGACATATGTACTAGTAGGTCGTATGACACAAAAATTCCTTCCATGATGCTACATACAACCTAGACAAACACAATCTACGATTAGCTTTTCCTCTAAAGCAACACATATATTTTTTAAATTCTCTGGCATATGAAAGGTTCCTAGAGTCATGGGGTGCACTCGAGGTTCAATAATACAAAACTCTTCGAAATCAGGGGTCATGATCCTAGATCTACTGACCAGCGGCCAAGATTCTAGTGCATACCCCAAATTTGGTTTTAGCTCTTAAGGTGCCATACATGCCCTACTACAAGGATAATGAAAACAGGGGAGGATGCAATTATCTCAATGATGGATCTATCTTCAAAACCTGATGTGCCTCCAAGATCAAATGCTCCATGCTCTCCTACCAAAATAAGTAAATCCCACTTGGAGAAAGAAGAGAACGATAAAGAGATAGAGAGGGAAAAGTAAAGGGTCATAAGTGGAGATGTAGAGAGGGAGATGATGGGGGTCGGCCTTATGCTGATCACCTGGGTGAGGGAGAACCCAAGGTGTGAGAGAGAGAACAATAGAGAGTGCGCAGGAGAGGCAAGGGAAAAGGGTGAGAATGACTAGCAGCTTGATCGTGGGCAATGCACAGCGAAGATGGGTCAAATGTAGAAGAAATGTGGCGGAGTAGTGCATTCGGGCTCAACTGAAAATCAGAGGAGGGTGATGGAGGGGCTCATCGATGTCGTGGCTCCCCGAATGTGCACATGGCGGCATTCTCAACCGTATTTCAAGGAGAAGAAGGAAAATAGGAGAAAGGGGCAATGCGGGAGGTGAAAAATAGAGAAAAGAGGTCAATAGATTAAAAATAGTGGAGAGCTTGATTTTAAGGCCATCATAGTCGCCCGCACGTGGAGGAATGCATGATCCGCTCCTCCTAGGCTAGCTCCAACAACCTCCTTGCCTATCAGCTGGGGAAAAAAGCAAAAGAAAAAGGCAGGTTTTCAATTGGATTTGGCTGGATTCAAATGGATCTACAGGTCGATTTAGAAGGCGGTCGTGGCCTCTAGAATTCTTCTTTGCTAGCTGCCCAAGATGGAAAGATGGGGAGGAGGGGGGGGGGGGGGGGGGGGGGGGGGGGTGGGGGAGGAATGACAACAAGGAGGAAACCTAGCCCTCCCCTATTTTAGGTTGTTACAATTTGACAAGATTTTTAATGTGCCATTTAATTTGAAGCTACTCTCTAGAGTTTGAACAATTAGAAGCCTCTGTGCATGAAGATTTGATTTCGTATGTAGGAGCCAACTATATAAAAATATACAGAGTTGCTTAACTAGAAGCAAACAGATATGGCTAAAATTTTGTTTCTGATTTTACTTATTTACAAGTAATAATCGATGCTTACAATGATTATAACTAACAACTTGATGTTTGTTGAAATAAGATGGATGTTCAATGGAATCTCAGCATAATGGCCATAGAGTCAATGATGAGGAGAAGTGCCAGTGGACACTACTGATTTCAATATATATGTCGAAGGGAACAAGCTGGTAAAACTGCATTATTTAATTGTTGATTCGACAAATCATTACATATTGAAGTTACTGCGGTAATATCAGTAATAGTTGTTGTGGCATTTCACAATATAGACAAGTTCAATGTTGTAGGCATGAACTGTGCAATAAGAAGGAGTGTTGGAGGTTCATTGCTTGTCATACTTGTACGAAGATTTTATTCCTAGTTTATCCTTATATATTATTCCAATTTTAGCTAGAATAGTTTATTTTCTAGTGTCAGTTCAAGTTAAGTTAAATTGAGTTTTAGACTCAATGTACAAGTTAAGTTAAATTGAGTTTTAGACTCAATGTACAAGAGTTTATCCTTTAGTGAGAGATACAAATAGTTTTGTCTTGTAGTGGGAAAGAATATAAAGTTTTATTAAAAGGATGAGAAAATTACCTGAAGAGAGGTAGAGGGAGATCTTTGTGAGGCGTGTTTGAGAGAGGGAGGGAGGCATCCTGGGGAGCCTTAAAGTTTTCTTTATAAGAGAAGCCAAACTTATTGCTTTGTTCTTTATTTTTTTAAAAAATAATATGTTTTTCACTTTCTAAATTTTTTCTTCCACCATTGTTGCTTATCAAATTGGTGTTTATTCTAGATCCTAGGATGGGACATAGATCTACACCAAATAGCGTGCCGTTCTACACTTTAGGAGTCACTTACGAAATGGCAGTTGAAGTTTTTTCAATCGACCTAGTGTGTAACAAGCACAGAGAAATAACTTCATTTAAAAATATACTATAAAATTATAACCTAATTCAATTATCTGAGCTGAAGTCTTCCTCCTCAGCTTTTCATGGTTGATGCCTTACTCCTTAATGAGTTGTATATAGACATTGCACTACAATCACCCAAAAGTTTGAGCTCCAAAGGCTAATTATCTTACTGCAAGCTGTTGGAATAATTTTTCTGTATTGGCTAAACCAGAAAGAAGTCCAAACTATCTCTAGATGCCTGGCTATTGTTGATTTTTCTTTTCGCTTTTCTTAAATGGACTGGAACATGGTCAAAAATTGTTCTTAGTTACATAATTCTCTAGGTTAGAGCCCCAGAGGTATCAAAATACAACAATTGTTGCAACTAAGTGGGATTAGATTCTTCGTGTACACTAGCGTTCACGAGACAAAATATAACTTAATTTAGTTAGGCCCGAGCTGATCCAACTCGGCCTTCAGGCCTAGTTTCTAGCCTGAAGCCCACTACTATTTGAGTTTGAGGCTTTAAGCTAGCCCTTGATATTGTTGATTTATTTTTTTCAGTTTAAAAAGTATAAAATATATTTACAAAAATTAAATATTTACCATGAGTTTATGTCTTTATGATGGTTCCGGAACTATCGTCTGGGGAACAAGGGTTGGGCTCGAGCTGTAGCACCTATAGTATGAGCTGGGCTATGGTATGTATCAAAACATCTTTCTTAATTACATGTGTTTTCTAGCACGTATGCAATTAAGGAGCGTATGAGTAATAGCTTTGTCTAGATAAAAGGCAAAGTCTCTCATTTTTAATGTATTTAATTGCTTCTCTGATAGAAAAAGAAACATCCCAGCCGCTCAGGGAAGTAATTCTTCCATTTCAGCAATAGAGGGAAATTCTTTAAGAAGACCACAAGAACATCCAAGCTTGTAACATCTATTCCATGGGACAAGAAATATAAGGAATGGCACGTAAGCAAAGTTCTGATTTCCTACGAGCTGCCACTCCAGAGGATTCAGCCATGTCCATGTCACCGGGCAGCATTCCATCAGCGAGTTCCCAGTTGTAGTAGTAGAGGAGGCAAGCAAGGGCAAGCTCCATATTTGCAAGTCCAAATGTGATCCCTGGGCACATCCTTCTACCAGCACCAAATGGTAGGTACTCAAAGTTGGTTCCCTTGAAATCAATCTTGCTTCCATCAAATCTCTCCGGCTTGAACTCCTCTGCATCGTCCCAAATTTTTGGATCCCTCCCCAATGCCCAAACATTCACAATTACCCTCGTCTTCTCTGGAATCTCATAACCTAGTACCTCAACCTTCTCCCGGCACTCTCGAGGGACTAGCAAGGGAATTGGTGGGTGCAACCTTAGTGTCTCCTTGAGGACTAGCTTCAAGTAATTCAATTCAGTAATCTCTCCTTCAGTCACCTTCACTTCTCTGCCGAGAACCTCCCTCACCTCCGATTGCGCCTTCTTCATTACTTCTGGATTCCTCATTAGCTCTGCCATGGCCCAATCCAAGGTGCTGAATGCGCTCTCGCTTCCCCCAGCAAGCATGTCCTTTAAAAAGCAAGCGAATTTGGAGCTCAAAATACACTTTAATTGTACTAGTTCTTATGGAATGAAGATTTAGTCGGACTGAGAACTCACCAAAGTGACAGCCTTGACTGCATCCATGGTGAGAGCAAATGGAAGACCACCTTCCTCATGAACTCTCAGGAGGACATCTAGCAAATCCTCCTCTACCAAACTGGCCTTCTTCCTTTCTAGGTGATCGCGAATGATGTCATCCAAGATCCGGTCTACCTTCTCGTGGTACATCTTCATCTTGGGTGCCACCCTGCTAATGAGACTTGCAAGAAATGATGATGGAAATAGGTCTGCCAAATCAAATCCCCCAGATAGATGTGCCATTTCTGTCAATGCAACTAGTAATGCATTCTGATCCTTGCACTTGTTTCCAATGGCGGCCCTCATAATTATGTCATTGGTCAGCATAAACAGCTTCTTGGTAAGGTTTACGAGTGACGATCCATTATTGTTCATCGATGAAATGGATCGAATGAGATTGAACACCTCCTCTTCGCGAATTGACCGGAAAGATTGCACGCGCTTGAAGCTTAGTAACTCCAAGACACACATCTTACGCAACTCCCTCCAGTAGTCGCCATAGGGGGCGAAGACGAGGTCCTTGCCACCGTATGTCGAGATCTTGATGCCGACGAGCATCGGTCTATTCGCAAACGTGATGTCATGAGTCTTCATGATCTCTCTGGCTCCTTCAGGGGAGGAGACGACGAGGGTGTTGACTTCGCCGAGCTTTAGAAGCATGAGGGGGCCATGTTTGGTTGACAAATCTCTCAGGGACCGATGCGGCAGCGAGCCAACAAGGTGATGGATGCTTCCGATGATGGGGAGCTTCCATGGACCACGAGGCAATTTGGGATCAGCTCTGCGGGCAAAGCGCTTGACGTTTAAGAAGAGGAGGAGAAGGAAGGAGATCAAGAACATGGAGACGTTAAAGATCTCCATAGGTGGGAATGGAGAGGTATTGAGAAAGTTCAGCTCTTCTTATGATGAAGAACGTTGCGCTGTGGTATAATCATTGTCAAAGATGCCTTTTTTCAAGAAAGGATCACACAAAAGAGGCCATAGATATGGAACAAATGTTTCTCATTGGGATTTGTTTTCCTATTAATAAATGGGAGGAAGGTGGCCGTTCAATAGATTCGTTCCACTGAAGGAGAAAATAAATTTTTAGTTCTGCTATTCACTTCACAAAATTTAAAGATAACAACAAAGATTCTAATCGATCTTGTTCTAGTCCGTGTCACCGGTAATGTTCTTGAAAGACTTACAAGGTTGAAGAAACGATAAAGATGATGATGATGATGAAAGAGAGACGGAAAATTTGGAACAAAAAGAACAACAACAAAATGCTAAGAGTGATGATGATGAAAGAGAGAGGTAAACTTTGTAGAAAAAGAACAAGAAGAAGAACAATGGAGAGATTCCATCACTGGAAGGTAGCATAGCTCCACATAATAAAAACGACAGTTTTGACCATATCACATATCTTGTGATTATTTTACTTTTGAGAATTATGAGAGAGAGAGAGTGATACCCATCTTAAAATTTCATTAAGATCATAAAATGTTAAAAGATTCAAGGATATTCAGGAAAAAATCATAAGAGAAAGTATGGAAGATCTTGTGGACTGGCTTGGTCTACTTCCACTTAACCGGCCCAGCCCTTTTTGGCCCCTCCCAAAAAAAAAGGCACGTGCCACGCACTTGCCTTGAGGGAAGAGACTCTCAATTGGAGTCTTCTTCCTCTCCAAGAAGGTTGGAGCGAATCCGACTCTATGCTGGAATTCGGTCGCAGTAGAGCTCTATTTAAAGCTCCTCTCCATCTTCTTTTCCACCCCATCAAAGAAATGGCCCCAATCGAAGCTCATCATCGGAGTAATTCCTCAGTCTTTCTCTCCGAACGTCGGCCATTATCGATGACCTTGCTAGGCCAAACATTGTCGGAAGTCAGGTAAAAACCTGGCAATCTTTGATTAACTTCTTTCTCCCTCTTCTATGAAGTTTGGAAGCTCGTTTTTAGCTAGCAACCACCAAATTTTTGACGGAAAAGGGTGATGCCCTGTTTTCTTTGTTTTGATCGACCAATCTTATTTTCTTCAGATTCTGGCTGCCTCCCGTGCCAGTGCTTATTGTCGAAGAATTTTCTTAATCCCTCATGGTGGCAAAAGGCTGTGGCCAGAGCTCAAGCCATCGGAATATGTTGGTTTCATGGTTTGAGAGGTTGGAACCCATATATTTTGTTGGTTTTGGCGCTACCGGTCTCCAATCGCTGCCGGCCGTCGGCCACCTGCTGGTCGGCCATGGGTCCCTCACCCCAGGCATTACCTGCAACCACCTCTTTCTTGGTTAGAGCGAGAGAATCTTCCTTTCTCTCTCTTCCCTACTTTCTCTCTTATATCTCTCTGCAAAGTTTCTCTCTCTTAACTCATGGGCCAGACATATTGATTGATCTAGATTGACACGTACCATTGACAACAAATCCAAACCCTTGATTGAACCCGGATCGAGATTCTTTCTCTTCTCTTCCTTTCTCTCTCTTATTTCTCTCTTATAAACTTTCTCTCTTTAGAGATATTAGATCTAAATATGGCACCTCTCTTCATGATTCTGAATCAACCTTGGTGAAGGACTCTAATCCATGTTCAATGGGTGGCATGCCATTCCCATTCTGGCCCTTGCTAAACACTGTAAGATTTGATCACATCTAATATCTATTGAACCATCTATATCCTAGCTCGAGCATAATTCGATTAAATCTCCTTGATCGGGCCGACTGGGATGTGAGGCACTCTTGCTTGGTCTGTCCTGTGAGGATGATGAAATTTAATGTTTTTATTTTTAAAAAAATATGATGAAATTTTAATAAAAAATATAACTTTTGGAATATTCGGCTCCGAGAAAAAATTTTAGAATTAATTAGATTTATTAGTTGGATTGCATTTACAAGGTAAGTAATGTAACTCTTTTTTGTAGATCTATCGACAAATTATAGATATTTTTTAATCGAATTATTCTTGATTTATGAAGTTGATACATAGTATTTTATTATTATATGTGCATCTTTATGAAATATTGTATGATTCTTAATTGAACATATTAATTTCGATATAGATTATATTTGATTGATTTTGATATGGATTATGTTCAATTAATTTCGATGTCGTATAAATTTATTTATTTTCTGATATGGAACACTGAATATGAGAAAATAAGTTTTTGCTTCGAAATGGATTTGGACTCACAGCGAGAGTATGTATCAACACCTTGCTAGTGGGGTTATTCATTGGTATATCGACATCCTGCTAGTAGAGGTTATTCGCTGGTATATCGACACCCTGCTAGTAGAGGTTATACGATGGCATATCGTCACCCTGCTAGTGGAGTCATTCGCTGGCATATCGACACTCTGTCAGTGGAGATTATATATTGTGTGGAGTGATTGATTAAAACCCCGTTTGATTTTGATGAGCTCAAAGCATTTGAGTATATCGTGTGATTACTAATGAATTCAATTGAGTGTTTCAGTGAAAATCCTGCTCAAGTGTTTCTAGACATGGTTTACAGTATTTTGGATAAGTTAAGAAGTCTGCTGAACCAATGTCTGAGACTCGAGTCGACTCCCGAGTTTCACGAGTCGACTCCAAGCGTATCAAGGTCACTGGCACGAGCTCGAGTCGACTCCTAATCAGTATGAGTCGACTCCGACTGAAAACAGACAGAAGGATAGAAGAGCAGTCTTTCAGATCTGAGATTCGAGTCGACTCCAGTGGAACGCGAGTCGACTCCCAGCGGTGCACAAAGAAAAAGTCAGAGAGTGTTTTATGGACTCTGAGATTCGAGTCGACTCCCGCATTACGCGAGTCGACTCCAAGATTGTGCGACCATCAACAGAGAAAACCATGTTACTGCCACTGAGATTCGAGTCGACTCCCAGACAGCTCGAGTCGACACCAAGACAAGCTTCACGTCAAAAGGCAGAAGACCAACTTTCGGAAACTGAGAGCCGAGTCGACTCCAAGGAAGTTCGAGTCGACTCCAAGACTGGATGAGCCAAAAGACAGAGAATCGGGAGTTCGGGCTCTGAGATTCGAGTCGACTCCCAGGACAGTCGAGTCGACTCGAGAGGGCAAAATTCAAATTTGTATCCACGGTCTACAGAGGAAAAGCCGACTCCAAAATTGCCAGGTCAGCGCCAGAAGTTGGCGAGTCGACTCCGGGCCAAGACGAGTCGACTCCCAGTCGTGACGGCAACTTTAATTCAAACTTGGAACAGTTGCCGAGTCGACTCCTGAAAAGCTTGAGTCGACTCCCGCTACAGCCGAGTCGACTCCTGATCGCGCGAGTCGACTCCAACCCACCAACGGTCACATTGTCAGGCTGCGCAGAGTGTGCAGAACGGCCAGAAAAAGTGGAGTAACGGCTAGTTTCCGTGGGGGTTGGCTTAAATAGCCACAGAAGACTGTAGCAAAATAGAGAACATACATTCCACTCCAAGCATTCAAGTCTTCAAGCTTTGCAAGTGCTCTTCAACGAGAAAAAGGGGAGATCAGCATTTACTGCGCCACCAACTTCTCCCCAGCATTCAAAGCTTCCTCCTCCTACATTCAAGTCGATCACTCATCCAAGAGGAGACCAGAGTCAAGAAGCCATTCCTCTACTTAAGCTTAAAAGCGTTTGAGGGCTTCTAAACTCATCCTTGAATATATTGTTTCATACCTGCTTTTGAGAAGCTTATTTTCTGTTTTCTTTCTACTACGTGTATTTACTTGGTTCAATCGGGGGATTGAATCAAGGGGATAAAGGTTAGTTGGTGAGCCAGTTTTAAAACCAACGTGTGAAAGGGTTTGATTGTGAGCCCGGGAAAACAATCGGGGTTGGTTCTAGTCGGTGAGCCTGGGAAAACCGACCGAGTTCGTTGTTAGCTCGTAAAACAACAAGTTTGGTTGTGAGCTTGCAAAACAACCGGCTGTAATCCAAGGGGGTTATAGTGTATTCCCAAGAGAAACTTGGGGAGTGGACGTAGGAGCAAGGGATAGCTCCGAACCACTATAAAACTTGTGTTTGTGATTGATTGTCTCTTCCTCTTCTCATTTCATATTGCTCACAGCACATAGTAATTAATTAAATAACTTGGCATAGTTTTTAATTAATCATCCATAACGTTTTAAATTATCCAAATTGTTTTAAAACCCAATTCACCCCCCCCTCTTGGGTTGTCTATCTGGGCAACAGGTGGTATCAGAGCCAAAAACTCTTCCACTCAAGAGTTAAAAGATCAAAATGACAACCCCATTTGGATCTTCTCACATTGAGGGTCAGTCCACCCAAAGACCCCCTTTCTTCAATGGATCCGACTACTCATACTGGAAGGCTAGGATGAAAATATTCATCCAAGCCCAAGACTATGAGATGTGGACCATTGTTGTAAATGGCCCATACATCCCATCCATATATATAGATGGTGTCAAGGTACCCAAACTAGAAACGGATTGGGATGAACATGACATGAGGAAGGCACAATTAAACTCTAAAGCAATGAATGTCTTCTATTGTGCCTTAGACCGTAATGAATTCAATAGGATTTCAACTTGTAATTCAGCAAAAGAAATTTGGGACAGACTTGAAGTGACCCATGAGGGCACGAATCAAGTCAAGGAATCCAAAATAAACATCTTGGTTCATAAATATGAACTATTTAAAATGGATTCAAATGAAACTATCACATCCATGTTCACTAGGTTTACTGATATTGTCAATGGCCTAAAAAGCCTTGGCAAGAACTATACTAACAGTGAGCTTGTCAGGAAAATCCTTCGATGTCTACCGAGGTTGTGGGAAGCTAAAGTGACAGCGATCCAAGAAGCTAAAGACTTGAACAAGCTTCCACTTGAGGAGCTCCTTGGATCCCTGATGACTCACGAACTCACCATGAAACAACACGAGGAAGAGTCTTCCCATAAGAAAAAGGTAATAGCTTTAAAATCTACTTCTTCTAACAAGGACTTATCTTGCAGCAGCAGCAGTGAAGAAGAAGAAGATGAGGAAGATGGTGGTGAGGCTCTTCTTGTGCGCAAATTCAAGAAATTCATCAACCACAAGAAGTCCTATCATCAAAGGAGAGGGCCCTCAAATTTCTACCGGAAGGACAAAGGTAAGGAAAGAGAAAACGAGGGGATTGGATGTTACGAGTGCAAGAAGCCGGGTCACATAAGAGCTGAATGCCCCTTACTGAAGAAGGGGAGTAAGTACAAGAAGAAGAAAGCTCTTGTCACTACACTATCCGACTCCGACTCATCATCCTCCTCTTCTGACGAGGAACAAGAAGAAAAGGCCAATTTCTGCTTCATGGCCAACGAAGACGAGGTAACTTCCGATACGCATCCTGATTTTTCTTTTGATGAACTTTATGATGCGTTCAATGAATTAATGATTGAGTATAAGAATATAAATGTTAAAAACAGAGAACTAAAAGTAACTAATCAAACTTATATTCATAAGCATGATTCATTAATTAAGGATAAAGATAATCTTACCAAAGAAAATCTAGAACTTAAGACAAGCAATCAACTTTTAATTAAGAAGACTAACACCTTAACTAAAGATAATGAAAAACTAACTAAGGAACTTTCAAACCATAAACAAGTCTTAAACAAGGATCTAACAAAAGAACTAAATGATTTAAAAACAGAAAATCAAACATTAACTAAAGAACTTAACAAATACAAACCCTTAGTTGAAAAATTTACATATAGTTCAGAAAAGTTAAACATGATACTAAATAGTCAACGTGCAGTATTTAATAAAGCAGGCTTAGGGTACAAACCAAGGAATAAGCAAAAACTTCTTAGTAATTTCTTTGTTAAAGCTGGGGAAACAAAAACTAAGAAAATCACCTGTTTCTGTTGTGGAAATATAGGACATAAAGCAAATACATGTGACTATAGGAAAAGGAAAACTAAAAGAAAAATTAAAAGGGTATGGGTTCCAAAAGGAACCAACTTGACTAACCATGAAGGACCCAAGAAAACTTGGGTACCTAAGATGACATGATTTGCTTGTGTAGGAGTGTCTTGCAGCCAAGGTCAACAAAAATTGCTGGTATTTGGATAGTGGCTGCTCAAGGCACATGACGGGTGATAAAGACCAATTTTTCACCCTTGAAGCTAAGAAGGGAGGTGTTGTGACGTTTGGAGACAACAACCAAGGTCACATCATTGGCATTGGTAAAGTTCAAATCACCCCTTCTACTTTTATAGATAATGTTAGATATGTTGATGGTCTTAAACATAACTTGTTAAGCATTAGTCAATTATGTGATAAAGGATATGATGTTATGTTTAAACCATCACTATGTATTGTAACAAATCCTAATGATAATAGTTTGGTCTTTAAAGGGATTAGACGTGGAAATGTATATGTTGTAGACCTAGAAGATCTTGCAAAACATAACCAATGTCTAGTTGTAAATGAAACCAAAGAAAATGATGCTAGTTGGTTATGGCACCGTAAGTTAGGTCATGCAAGCATGGACACAATAACTAAACTAGTTAAAAGAGACTCCGTGATAGGTTTGCCAAAATTAAAATTTGAAAAGAACAAAATCTGTGAAGCATGTCAATTTGGCAAACAATCTAGGAATTCTTTTAAATCCATAAAATGTGTCTCTACCTCTAGGCCTCTAGAATTATTACATATGGACTTATTTGGTCCTACTAGAACAACAAGCCTAGGTGGAAATAAATATGGTCTAGTTATAGTAGATGATTACTCTAGGTACACATGGGTCATGTTTCTAGCGCATAAGGATCAAGCATTTTCTATGTTTAAGAAGTTCCACAAGGAAGTAACAAATGCTAGAGAATCCTCAGTTATAGCTATTAGAAGTGACCATGGTACCGAATTCGAAAATCAATTATTTGATGAATTTTGTAGCAAAAAGGGGATAACCCATAATTTCTCAGCACCTAGGACACCACAGCAAAATGGAGTTGTTGAAAGGAAAAATAGAACACTAGAGGAAATGGCTAGAACGATGTTATGTGAAAGTAACCTCCCTAAGTATTTTTGGGGAGAAGCCATTAATACTTCTTGCCATATATTAAATAGAGTTCTATTAAGACCCATCATAAAGAAAACACCATATGAACTGTGGAAAAACAGAAAACCAAAGGTTAACTATTTTCATGTTTTTGGATGTAGGTGTTTTGTACATAATAATGGGAAAGATAATCTAGGGAAATTTGACCCTAAATCTGATGAAGGAATATTCCTAGGTTATTCTACAACTAGTAAAGCCTATAGAATCTTTAATAAAAGAACTCTAGTTATAGAAGAATCCATACATGTTGTTTTTGATGACTCTAGTGACATCTCATCTAGTAAGAAGGTTAATTTTGATGATGATATTGAAATACTTGAAGAAAAGATAGATGAGATGGGATTACGAGATGATAATCAAAAGTTGATTGAAGGAGAATCATCAAACCAAGAGCCTATAGTGGATCATGGGCTAACTAAAGCTTGGAGGTATGCTCACGGGCATCCTAAGGAACTAATTCTAGATGATCCATCACAACCGGTTAGGACTAGAGCATCCCTTAGGAATATGAATAATCATCTAGCCTTTGTTTCACACTTTGAGCCCAAACATATAGAAGAAGCCGAAAATGATGTAAATTGGATAAATGCAATGCAAGAAGAACTAAACCAATTTACTAGAAACAAAGTGTGGGATCTAGTAGAGAGACCTTCTGAATATCCAATTATTGGTACAAAATGGATATATAAAAATAAGCTAGATGAAAATGGAATTGTTATACGGAATAAGGCTAGACTAGTAGCAAAGGGTTATAATCAAGAAGAAGGTATAGACTTTGATGAAACCTTTGCTCCCGTAGCTAGACTTGAGGCTATTAGACTATTATTAGCATATGCATGCTCTAAAGATTTCAAACTATTTCAAATGGATGTAAAGAGTGCATTTTTAAATGGGTATATTAATGAGGAGGTGTATGTAGAACAACCTCCTGGTTTCGAAAATCATCAATACCCTAATCATGTGTATAAACTAAACAAAGCACTTTATGGGTTAAAACAAGCACCTAGAGCATGGTATGAGAGACTTAGTAAATTCCTATTAGAACATGAATTCTCTAGGGGAAATGTAGACACAACATTATTTCTGAAAAGACAAAATAAGGATATGTTGTTAGTACAGATTTATGTTGATGATATCATTTTCGGTGCCACTAACAATCGCCTCTGCGAAGAATTTGCTGATTTGATGCAGAGTGAGTTTGAAATGAGCATGATGGGAGAACTGAACTACTTCCTCGGGCTTCAAATCAAACAATCTGAAGAAGGCATCTTCATCAATCAAGTAAAATATATCAAGGAGATGCTCAAGAAGTTTGATATGGAGGGAAACAAATCAATCAGCACCCCCATGAGCTCATCATGTAAGTTAGACCAAGATGAATCAGGTAAATCCGTCGATCAAAAACTTTATAGAGGTATGATAGGTTCTTTACTGTATCTTACTGCAAGTAGACCTGATATTATGTTTAGTGTGTGCATGTGTGCTAGATATCAGGCTAATCCTAAAGAATCACACCTAGCTGCAGTTAAAAGAATCTTTAAATACTTAATAGGAACTAAGAACATAGGACTGTGGTACTCTAAAGAATCTAGCCTAAACTTAATAGGGTACACAGATTCAGACTTCGCTGGATGTAAACTTGATAGAAAAAGTACCAGCGGGTCTTGTCAATTTCTAGGAGAAAACCTAATCTCATGGTTTAGCAAGAAACAAAACTCGGTTGCATTATCCACTGCAGAAGCTGAATATGTTGCAGCCGGGAGTTGTTGTGCTCAAATCTTATGGATTAAACAACAATTAGAAGATTATGGCATTAAACAAGATGAAATCCCCATTAATTGTGATAACACAAGTGCCATAAATCTAACTAAAAATCCAATTCAACACTCAAGAACTAAACACATTGAGATAAGACATCACTTCATAAGAGATCATGTATTGAATGGTGATGTGTCACTCCACTTTGTGTGTACTGATAATCAATTAGCAGATATTTTCACAAAACCCCTAAGTGAAGAGAGATTTAGTGTGCTTAGAAGGGGATTAGGAGTGATTGATCCATCCTAGTGGGAGTTACCACTAGATTAATTGATTTTGATGATGAGAATGAGGTTAAAAGAGAGTTTCTATTCAATGATCATCATATCAGTCCTTAATTAGGTGATTTTCCCTCATTTGGCGCGATTATAGCAAGAGTTTTAAGTGCGTGCCAAGGTTAGAGACGACTCGAGTAAGTTTCAGAGCCGGCTCCTAAGGGGGAGTCGACTCGCGCATTTGCGGGAGTCGACTCGCAAAGCTGGCAGCAAAAGGGGAGTCGACTCGCGCATATTCTGGAGTCGACTCGAGGTCGAGTCGACTCGCGACTCAGGGGAGTCGACTCGCAGTCGGGATCCGACTTTTTAACCCTAGGTTTGTCGTTTCGCAAACACTTTTCCTCAAGCCGCCACTGTTCACAAAGCCCTAGAGCCGACTCCTAGGTCATCCCCGATCGTCTCCAAGCCTTTTTCCCGTCGATTCTTCGCCGGACATTGAGTTTCCATCCGTTCCTAGGTCATTTCCGGTCCGTCCCGAGCTTCCTCTGTCCGTCCTTCATCGTCCTCAAGGTATTTTTATTCCCGTTTAGGTCAAGATGCCTCGTAAGGCCGTCGTTAGGAAGAGGTCCCGTCCCGCGGCCGTTCCCGAGCGGCGCTCCAAGGCGCGGCATGATCCCGCGAGGCAACCACCTCCGGATCGTTCCCCGCCTAGGGAGGTTCATGTTAGGCCATTGGCCGGGAAGGCCGTCTCCACCGGGAGGTATGTCGATTTTGACTTCCTCTCCCGGGAAGGGTTCACCATAGGCGATAGGCTTAGAGCCCAGGGTCTAGAGTACTTCCTCACCTTGGACCTTCCCACCTATCCTGGCCTAGTTCAAGAGTTCTATAGTACCGTCCATCGGGGAGATGGAGGTATTGAGGGCACGGTATTAGGTGTCCCATTACGTGTCACGGAGGATCTCGTTGCCCATATCCTCCACCTCCCACTGGTAGGGGTAGCTCCTGCACATCCTGAGGATAGATTTGAGGCCCTTACGATCGTCTTAGGGCAGCCACCTCAGTCCCCCCTAGATGAGGTATCTGCTAGCTCACTTCCTATTGAAGTGAGAATCCTCTTGAGCATTCTATCCAGGTCCATCTTCCCTAAGACAGGAAGATTTGATTTTGTGAATGAGAGGGACCTAGCTATTATGTCTTACATTCTTCAGGACACCCCGGTCAACTTCCCCAAGCTGATTTATAGGTATATGTGTGAGCCTTTAGATAGACCTAGGCTCTCCCTCCCATACGGGATGATATTCACTCTCCTGTTTAGGCAGTACGAAATTTCCATTCCTGAGAGGGAACCCTCTCGTGCCTTGCGATGGACTGATCGCTTGGGTACGGGGACCATGCACAGGATGGAATTTCGGAAGAAAGACGGGATCTGGGTCAGGAAGTCCACTCTCACTGCTCAGACCACCAGACCATCACCCAGTCCTGAGCCAGACTCTGATTACCCAGACTCTCCACATCATCCAGACCTTCCATCCACTCCTCCTGCTCCTACCACCTCTGCCGGACCTTCCTCCTCAGCTCCACCATCTATGGAGGTCCGTATTGATCCAGAGCAGCTCCGAGAGCTGCGGCAGGAGATCGTCCGAGATTTGAGGGACGAGCTGCTCCGGGAGCTCCGAGGTTCCGTGCCAGCTGCCACTCCTGCACCCACTCCTGCACCCACTCCATCCTCCGCATTGGTGCCATCCTTGACAGCCGTGACAGACATGACGGCTAAAGTGCGGGAAGAGATATATAATATCAGGGATTTGATGCAGGCCCAGTTCCGCAACATGAGGGAGATCAAGAGCACCACTCGACAGTTTCGAGAGGAGATAGGCCGTGACATGCACACCACTACCGAGGGGGCCGAGCGCTTGTCGAATGTGATTGTCGGCAAGCTGGACGCACTTCAGACCTCAGTGACTGGGCTTCAGACGTCGGTGACTGAGCTCTCCACTATGCACAGCAGAGCCACCTCGTCTATCATCACACAGCTTAGCCATGTCACAGAGGCAGTCGCCCTCCTCATGGAGCGGAGCAGATTGGGAGGAGGAGCCACATCCTCCAGAGGAGGAGACGCATCCTCGAGAGGGGGAGCTACATCCTCGAGGAGGACATAGATGATTTTGAGTTGTGTTTTATCTTCTTTTGTATTGTTTTTGCCTTACTTATAGTATGCTCAAATGTATTCACCTTCATATCAATACAATGAGTAGACATCTTATCTTTATTTCTGTGCCAATTGACTGTGCCATTTGATGTTTGATTGTGCCATTTGTGCCATTGATTGTGTGTGTGATTACCTCCTTTTTGATATGATGACAAAAAGGGGGAGAAATATGTATAAAATATGTAATAAGGGGAGAAATATGGTTAAAATATGTAAAAGAACTCTTAAAAACACACACAAATTTGTTCTAAGTGGATTCGGTACCTCGAGGCTCATTATCTCTCTTTTGGGGCTCCTAATGGAGTAATCTCCAGAATCTATTCAAGGGATATTCGGAGATTAGCTTAATCGTACTCAAGAACAAATTGACAGATTTTCCCTCTAAAAACAAAAAATTCAGTTCAAAAATTTCAAAGCATTAAAAGGAAATTCAGAAAACTAAAACTAGTTGAATGCATATGTTGAGGGGGAGAATCTGAATTTTAATCAAGATAAATCATTGATAACATATAAGCCAAACAATTGATTGCATAATATGGAGGCTTATATAATTCCAAATGAAAGGGGGAGCTTTAACTCCGAAATTTAAATGTTTCACACCTTTCAAACTTGGATAAATTAAATTTTCAGACATTTGAATTCACTTGTGAATTTTATTTCATTATTTATTGAGCAATTCATTTTACGTATACTCAAAGTTTTGTCATCATCAAAAAGGGGGAGATTGTGGAGTGATTGATTAAAACCCCGTTTGATTTTGATGAGCTCAAAGCATTTGAGTATATCGTGTGATTACTAATGAATTCAATTGAGTGTTTCAGTGAAAATCCTGCTCAAGTGTTTCTAGACATGGTTTACAGTATTTTGGATAAGTTAAGAAGTCTGCTGAACCAATGTCTGAGACTCGAGTCGACTCCCGAGTTTCACGAGTCGACTCCAAGCGTATCAAGGTCACTGGCACGAGCTCGAGTCGACTCCTAATCAGTATGAGTCGACTCCGACTGAAAACAGACAGAAGGATAGAAGAGCAGTCTTTCAGATCTGAGATTCGAGTCGACTCCAGTGGAACGCGAGTCGACTCCCAGCGGTGCACAAAGAAAAAGTCAGAGAGTGTTTTATGGACTCTGAGATTCGAGTCGACTCCCGCATTACGCGAGTCGACTCCAAGATTGTGCGACCATCAACAGAGAAAACCATGTTACTGCCACTGAGATTCGAGTCGACTCCCAGACAGCTCGAGTCGACACCAAGACAAGCTTCACGTCAAAAGGCAGAAGACCAACTTTCGGAAACTGAGAGCCGAGTCGACTCCAAGGAAGTTCGAGTCGACTCCAAGACTGGATGAGCCAAAAGACAGAGAATCGGGAGTTCGGGCTCTGAGATTCGAGTCGACTCCCAGGACAGTCGAGTCGACTCGAGAGGGCAAAATTCAAATTTGTATCCACGGTCTACAGAGGAAAAGCCGACTCCAAAATTGCCAGGTCAGCGCCAGAAGTTGGCGAGTCGACTCCGGGCCAAGACGAGTCGACTCCCAGTCGTGACGGCAACTTTAATTCAAACTTGGAACAGTTGCCGAGTCGACTCCTGAAAAGCTTGAGTCGACTCCCGCTACAGCCGAGTCGACTCCTGATCGCGCGAGTCGACTCCAACCCACCAACGGTCACATTGTCAGGCTGCGCAGAGTGTGCAGAACGGCCAGAAAAAGTGGAGTAACGGCTAGTTTCCGTGGGGGTTGGCTTAAATAGCCACAGAAGACTGTAGCAAAATAGAGAACATACATTCCACTCCAAGCATTCAAGTCTTCAAGCTTTGCAAGTGCTCTTCAACGAGAAAAAGGGGAGATCAGCATTTACTGCGCCACCAACTTCTCCCCAGCATTCAAAGCTTCCTCCTCCTACATTCAAGTCGATCACTCATCCAAGAGGAGACCAGAGTCAAGAAGCCATTCCTCTACTTAAGCTTAAAAGCGTTTGAGGGCTTCTAAACTCATCCTTGAATATATTGTTTCATACCTGCTTTTGAGAAGCTTATTTTCTGTTTTCTTTCTACTACGTGTATTTACTTGGTTCAATCGGGGGATTGAATCAAGGGGATAAAGGTTAGTTGGTGAGCCAGTTTTAAAACCAACGTGTGAAAGGGTTTGATTGTGAGCCCGGGAAAACAATCGGGGTTGGTTCTAGTCGGTGAGCCTGGGAAAACCGACCGAGTTCGTTGTTAGCTCGTAAAACAACAAGTTTGGTTGTGAGCTTGCAAAACAACCGGCTGTAATCCAAGGGGGTTATAGTGTATTCCCAAGAGAAACTTGGGGAGTGGACGTAGGAGCAAGGGATAGCTCCGAACCACTATAAAACTTGTGTTTGTGATTGATTGTCTCTTCCTCTTCTCATTTCATATTGCTCACAGCACATAGTAATTAATTAAATAACTTGGCATAGTTTTTAATTAATCATCCATAACGTTTTAAATTATCCAAATTGTTTTAAAACCCAATTCACCCCCCCCTCTTGGGTTGTCTATCTGGGCAACATATTGGCATATTGAATCCTATCAATGAGGGTTATATGTTGGCATATCGATACCTTGCCAGTGGGGGTTATATGTTAGCATATCGACACCCTACCAATGGGGATTATACGTTGGCATTTTGATGAGCTCATAGTCTGGCCTAGCCAGAGCGTATAAATGTGGTCATAGTTAATGACTATCAAGATGAACTTGATGATTTAAAATATAATTAATTTATAAAACAAGAATCAACGGCTGGATAGCGTATCAATTTGATCTTGAATCAATGTATTTTGTATGCTTAATTTTAGTATATTATTATTATTATTATTATTATATTTTATTTTTTGATTGGTCTAGCTAAAGTGTTCATTGCTTACTGAGTTGTCTAGCTCATTATATAATTTTTACTATTTTTACAGATCGGAGGCGTAACAATTAATATGATATTAGAGCATAAGTAGATAAATTATAAGTTATAAAATCAGACATAATATGTGTGTAGGTGGGTAGACACTAGGGATATTGGGATGTTAGATTATGATGATTGTGACAAATTATTATAAATAATTTGAAATTAACTAATAAGCTTATTTGGGTATGCTACTATCTGATGGACAAAGGTTAGGAAGCCTCCATGTCGGATGAGAAAAACTATTAGTGGTGCTACTGGTAAGGCACCAAACTAGCAAGATGGCAGCACTCCTCAACAGGTCGATGGCACCCATCAGCAGGAGGGAGTCATCGATCTTGCCAGGGATACTCAGAGAGGACAACAAGATCCGGGCTTAGGTTAGGTTATGCAGACCTTAGTTGGTGTGATACAGATGCAACATCAGGTGCAGCTGCAATTGCTCCAATAGCAATAGGTTCAACAACAGAAAATGTAGTTGCACCATGCATAGCAGCAGCAAGGACGAGGGAGCAGTACGAGGAGCATAGTAATACAGCTAAGTTTAAAAAGCTAGCCCCTCCCGCTTTCAAGGAAACTACGGAACAATTGGAAGCTGAAAATTGGCTTACGAAGATGGAGAAAACATTCGCCATTTCGAGATAACATGATGATGAGAAGATTCTTAATGCATCATACATATTGCAAGGTGAGGCATTCAACTGGTGGCAGATGCTGGAATATAAATATGAGCAAGATAAGGAGCACTCACTTAAGAAAGATTCTAAGGAGCATTCTATGATAAGTATTTCCCTCGAAGTGTAAGGACACAGAAAGAGCAAAAATTTATTCATCTTAAATAAAGGAATATGGTTGTTGTAGAATATGAAGTTAAATTTACTGAGGTAGCCAATTTATACCAAGGTTAGTCGAGAATGAGTTAGATCGAGTGCATAAATTTGAGATGGGCCTAAGGACCGAAATAAGGAAACAAGTAGTGCCATACAAATTGACTACCTATGCAGTTTTGGTAAACAAGGCTCTGATAATTGAAAGGGAAGTTAATGAAGAATGGGAAGAAAGATAAAGGAATCAAAAGAAGAGGAATAGGTCAAATGAATCTAAGGGATAGAGCAATAGAAACACCAACAGTTGAAACAAGAGATCAACGAGTGACAACCCTGAGCAAATGAATAGCAATAAATATTCTAAATGTGGTGAAAATCATGCTCTAAATGATTATCATTGGAAAACCAATGCATGCTTTGGTTGTAGATAGAAGGGTCATAAAATAGCTGAATGCCCTCAAAGGAAGGAGAATCAATATATGCAGACAACTGAACAAATTAAGGGGGGAAGCTAGAAGCTCCAAACCCAAGGAAAGGTTTATGCTCTCATGCAGCAAGATGCATAGGCTTCTGATGCGTTAGCGACAAGTATTAATCTAGTTCCAGTATTTATTGTTTAGTCATGCCCACTACTTTTTGTTAGACGACTTATTATGTTGCTCGAAAAAGATTAAGTGGCTCTATAACATTCTTTGATTAATTGTCAAAAGAAGAATATAAACTTTTAAATTTCGAAAGTGTTCACAAGGAATAACATATAGCAATACATGTACTAATAATTAGGTAATTTTACAAAACCCTAGACTTGACACGAGTATGTTGTGGTTTAAATTATGTTGTGTAGCAAAAAAGTAGTGAATTGAATTATTTTGATACTGGTCAGATAACATGACTTTAGTTTGAGAAGTTTTATGACTTAACTTGGAAGAAGTATCATCTATTCTTTGAACTATAGGTACAAAAATTTCATAGATAATTTTTTTTTTTAGGAGGGGAAGAATGTAAGACCCAGTGCACTGGCCTGGTCCACTTGACCATCCCAACCTTTTTTGGCCCCAAAAAAAAAGAATTTTGGCACGTGCCATGCACGTGCCTGGAGGGAAGAGACTGCCGATTGGAGTCTTCTTCCCCTCCGAGAAGGTTGGATGGAATCCAACTCTAAACCGAATTCTAGTTGCAGCCAAGCTCTATTTAGAGCTCCTTCCCATCTTCTCTTTCACCCCACCAAAGCAACAACCCCAATCGGAGCTCATCGCCAGAGAAAGTCCTAAGCCTTTCTCTCTTCCCCACTTTCTTTCTCTTATTCTTTCTCTTATTTCTCTCTTTGTAAAATTTCTCTTTTGACTCATGGGCCAGACATATTGATTTATCTCGGTTGACCCGTGCCATTGACAACCAAACCCAGACCCCTAATTAAACCCGAACTGAGATTCTCTCTTCTCCATTATTTCTCTCTTATTTCTCTCTCTAATGAACTTTCTTTCTCTACTTTCTCTCTTTCAAGATATTGAATCTAAATATGGCATTCTCTTCATAATTCTGGATCAACCTTAGTGAAGGGCCTTGATCCATGTTCGGCGAGTGGCACGCCGGCCCCACCCTAGCTCTTGCCAAATACTATTAGATTTGATCACCTTCGATCTCTATTGAACCATCTATGCCCTAGTCCGAATATGATTCAATAAAATCATCTTGATTGGGCCGACCGAGATGCTAGACACTCTTATTTAGTCAGCTCTATGAGGATGTTGAAATTTAGAATTTTTATTTTTAAAATAATTATGGTGAAATTTTAATGAAAAATATAACTTTTGGAATATTAGGCTCTAAAAAAAAGTTTTGGGATTAATTGAATCCATTAATTGCATTGCATTCGCAAGGTAAGCAATGTATCTCTTTTTCAGATGATTAGCTATTGTTATTGTTTGGTCTTAATGGATTGGAGCATGGTCAAAAATTAACCTTGGTCCAGACAGATCAAAATACAATAATTGTGATAGCTAAGTGGTATAGGAACCCTTCCTATACACATATATTTACTACAGTGCAGTTTATATCTTTGGCAAAAGAGAACGATTGATCTTTTCTTGCAGCATTGACCGTTAGATTGCACCCCAAACAAATCTCAATCACTCCATTTATCTGCCTGCGTAGATTTTGAAGTGACCATTGCACAATCCAAGGGTGGATTTGCACAAAGAGAGGTGAATCCTTCTTTCATATGAAAGATAAATTCCCATTCTATATTTACCAATGGGCCTTGCCTTGTTCGCTGCCTAATCTGACACTCTAGTAGCTTCCCTAAAATGTGTCGAAAGGGATTGTGTTAATATTTAGGAACCGAGGAGTTATAATATTATATGATAGTCATTAGATATCAAAAGCCTCCCTTGATCTATTAAGCAGCTAGATCTATAACAACCCAGGACCTCATACAAAATGGCTAGTCATAAGGTATTATTTGGATTCTTTGATCCTGTATAAGTATCCAAGATCTATCTAACGAATAACCGATGTGGGACTAAACACACGCTCGCACGAGTCCTCGCATACTCTCTTTGTTTAAGCCCTAATATCCCTCATTAGGCTAAGGATTCAAATCCATTCATATCTAATCACAAACACCAAGATCGGCTCGTGGTCAACCCCAAAGGATATGTACTACAGTGTCCCCTAGTCCATATAGGTTATGGATCGGGTCCGCTCTGATACTATTTGTAATAATTTAGTATCTCACCCAAAAGAGTTTTCTGATATATAAGTACCCAAAATCTACCTAGCGAATAACTAATGTGACACTAAACACATTCAGCTTATACGGTGCATCCAGGAGGCACTAAGATGCATCGAAATTTAAAGAAACATTTTTAGTGAAGTAGTATGAAAAAGGATATTGCTCGATTTGTAGCTCAGTGTCTCGTATGTTAACAGGTAAAAGTAGAGTATTCGAGACCCGCTAGACCATTGCAGTCTCTTCTTATTTCTCAATGGAAGTAGGATCATCTCTCTATAGATTTGTGTTTGGCTTGCCAAAAACCTCATTGGGTAATGATGTAGTGTGAGTAATTGATGATCGGCTAACTAAATCAGCACACTTCTTACCATTTAGAGTCAGTTTCTCTTTAAAGAACTTGGCAGGTTTATATATAGAACAAATTGTGAGGCTGCATGAGGTTTCAGTTTCTACTATGTCAGATAGAGACAATAGATTTGTATCACAGTTTTGGAGGAGTCTTTATAAAGCCCTTGGAACCAAATTGAGCTTTAGCACAACCTTCCACCCCTAAACCAATGGACAGTTAGAAAGGTCCATCCAGATTTTAGAAGATATGCTGAGAGCTTATGTCATAAATTTAGGAGATGCATGGGATAGTCACTTGTTACTAATAGAGTTTGCCTACAATAGTAGTTATCAAGCAGGCATACAAATGGCTTCTTTTGAGGTGTTGTATGATAGGAAGTGCCAATCTCCTTTTTGTTGGGATGATGTGGGCAAAAAAAAATTATTAGGCCCGGAGATAGTGCAACAAACTATAGCTAAGGTGCACGTGATCAGAGAATGACTTCGTACAGCCCAGAGCCGACAAAAGAGTTATGTTGATAATAGAAGGATGGAGCTGGAATTTCAAATTGGAGATAATGTTTTCTCGAGAGTGTCACCCACTAAAGGTGTGATGAGATTTAGGATTCATGATAAATTGAGCCCAAGGTTTGTTGGTCCATTTGAGATTTTGGATAAGGTTGGAGAGGTGGCATACTAACTGGCTTTACCAACAGCTTTAGCCAGTGTGCACAACATATTGTTGAGTTACGCCCCACGCGATGCGACGATCGCAGTGGAACACTACAAGAAAATGGGGTTTTATCGACCCTTTTTTGCCGACGCTTTTTACAAGCATCGGCAATTTTCCGTTCAGCCCCAACATATGCCGACGCTTTGTAAAAGCGTCGGCCATAGACGACGCTAATTAGCATCGGGCCCTTCCCCTCCTCCTTCCTCCTTTCCAACGATGAACCGTACATATTAATAATTAGTACCTCTTCCCTCCTCGTGCTCGCCTCCATCTTCTTCTTCTACTCCTTCGTCGCCTCTCTCGAGAAGTTCCTCACCTCCCGACGCCCTATCTCCGCCGGATCTTCCTCCGTCGCGGCCGACGCGGGCGGAGCCGCGGTAAAAGCGCTCGATGACAAGATCTGGGGGAAGGAAACAGGGAGGCTTTATGGGGATCCGGCGGATCCGTGGTCGGGGCTGTCGGTGGTTAGGGTTTATGTGTACGAGATGCCGGCCAAGTTCACCTACGATCTATTGAAAAAAAAACCTTAAATGCGCATGCGGCCAAAATCTCGGGCCGCGTGCGCGTTTGAGAAAAAGGTAACGCCCAGCGGGCGTTACGAAAACGGACGCGTTTGAAAACGCGTCCGCAAAAGACCAAATTGCCCATGTAAAAATCCCTATTTAAACCCTTTGATTTCATCTCTTTGGAAGCACGAAAAATTTCAGAAAAATAGTGAAAAAATTCTGAAAAAATTCTTCTCCCTCTTAGCCACTTCCAAATTTTATTTTTATATTTTTATTCAGTTTATTTAGTTCTTTTCATTTCATTCTTTGCTGGATCTGCAAGTCCGATCGGGTTCGCTTTGACTTCTTCCGAGACGTGCCGAAGAAGAAGTTGTAGGGTCGTCGTATCTCCGAGAAGGATTGCCGGGTGACCCGTACGTGGGGGCAAATACTTCTTTGGGACAGCATCTACGCGCTTCGACCTGCCTTCAATCAGGCTACTTTCTTCTACTTTTATTTTTAATTTAATATTAGTAGATTTGTAGGATTTGAATTTCTATAATATAAATTTATTAAATGCATAGATTTATTTTGTGCTAAAATAGATTTATTTTGCATTAAAATAGAATTATTTGGATGCCGAATAATATGCATGTATATTATTCCCTTTAAGATTTTCCATTAATTGAATTAATAGATTTATTGTTTATTTATATGATATATTGCTAACAATCCAAAGAAGTATTTATTTTTGTTAGTAATATATAATTAATTAAATTCTTTATTATAATTGTGGCATATTAGATTTTAATTGCAATAATTATTTTTGCTAGCACATCATTAATAATAAATTATTCTAAAGAGGTAATAATTTGGTTAACCTCCAAGAGGTTTATTATACCTCCATTTGGACTCCTCAAGGAGTAATTTCCAGATCCCATTCAAACGGAAAATTCGGAAATTGGTTGATACATAATAATTAATCTATTGAATTGACCTATTAGATCTCAATCAATTATTTTAATAAAGAAATAAATCTTTTAATTCATTGAATTGACTTATTAGATCTCAATCAATTATTCTAATAAAGAAATAAATCTTTTAATTCATTGAATTGACATCTTAATTACAATAATTGATTTGCTACAAAATTAGTAATTAATTATTCTAATAAGAAAATAAATCAATTCTAATATATATAATTTATTGAATTGATAAATTAGATTTCAATTACAATAATTATTTTGCTAGAATTAAATTTAGTAATCAATTGTTACTAATTCGGAAAGATCAAATGGAAAAATTCAAAAATTAGTTAATCCATTTAAATTTGTATTTAGGTTATTTTAAATATTGAATTTGTGTGATTTCTAGTGGTTATATCCACTAACTAATAGTGTCTAAGAAAAGCTTGTCAAAAAGGCATACGTGCCTAAGAAAGGCTGGTACTTAAGTGAGCCTAGTGCTCCACCACCGATCTGAAGCTGATCTGGCTATTAGTTTTTTGGATATATCAATTAGACATCCAAAGTTCAATATAAATATTAGTGCAATCTTTTGACATAGATTTTTTGCCTTTAATCAGGTTTCTGTCTCTATTCTGTAACCCTGATCCTATGGCCTCAAACACTAGTGACCACCTTAGTGCCAAACCTGAAAAATTTGATGGCCATAACTTTAGGAGGTGGTAGAACCAAATGCGGTTCTGGCTCACCACATTAGGGTTAATCTCAGCCATAGGTGAAAGTACTACCGAAGTTGATAATGGGTCAAACCCAACTACCTCTTCCAACACTGAACATTCTGCCTCCACTGGCACACCCTCTAGGACACCTGATGAGATAGATTATCATTGTACCCATAGAATCCTAGGTGCTCTTTCTGAGAGGCTGTATGATATCTATTACACAGCCAAGAGTGCCAAAGAACTCTGGGACACCCTAGATAGCAAATATGGTCTTGACGATGCTGGGGTAAAGAGGTTCAAGGCCTCCGACTTCAATAAGTTTAGGATGGTGGACTCAAAGCCTATGAATGACCAAATTCATGAATTTGAAACCCTGATCCACCAGCTTAGGGCTAATGGAACCAATTTGGATGAATCATTCCAGGTAGCCTGTCTGATAGATAAACTACCTACTTTCTGGTCTGATTTTGCTAAGACCCTGAGCCATACCCAAGGAGTTCTCACCCTAACCCAAGTCTTAAACTCCATTAGGATTGAAGAGCAGCATAGGCTCAGAAATAATACCTCTACTGGACCCAAAATAATGCATATAATGTAGAGGCTCCTCCTAAGAAAAATCAGAACCGACCCTTCCGTAAGAATTTCAAGAAGAAACCCTACAACCCTAGAAACTCTAACCACCACTACAATGGGAAGCCTATTCAATCCCAGGAGCAGAAGAAGAAGAAAGAGGAAGGTGGCGCTCGTTTCTGTTATGTGTGTGGTCGGACCAACCATTTGTCTCCACAGTGCTTCTATAAGAAGACTGCACCTATTCAATCTAAGAAGAAGGGTCCACACACATCCAGTGCTCAAGTCAACATGGTGACTTCCGGCGCTGGCTCCTCTGAGACAGCTTTCAGGTCTGTTTCCTTCACTCCTGAAGTTAACATGACTTTACAATCACTAGATTGGTGGATTGATACCGGAGCTGGTATTCATATTTGTTCGGATCGTTCCTGGTTTTCTTCTTACCAGATCTCAAGTGGAGGAGCTGTGATCATGGCAAACAGCTCGGAGGCGCGTGTGTTAGGAGTAGGACGTGTGGACTTAAAGCTTACATCTGGAAAAGTCCTGTCCCTGCACGGCGTCCAACATGTTCCAGTTGTTAGGAGAAATCTCATTAGTGGTTCCTTGCTTGTCCAGCAAGGCTTTCGTCTTGTTTTTGAGTCCAATAATGTTGTAATTTCTCATGGTGTAATGTTTATTGGAAAAGGATTCCTTAGTGAAGGATTGTTCAAGTTGAATGTAATAGCTCCTTTAATAAATAAAAATCATTTGATTATGAATATAGAATCCCCTTCTATTTGGCATGGTAGATTAGGTCATGTAAATTATAATTCAATTAAGCAACTTATGAACCTAAATCTAATACCAAAAAGTGATCTTAAGAACCATGAGAAATGTCAAATTTGTGTAGAAGCTAAACTCCCCAGGAAGCCTTTTAAATCCGTTAATAGGGATTCAGATCTATTAGAGTTGATCCATAGTGATGTTTGTGACTCTGGTAGAACTTCTAGAGGAGGTAACAAATATTTTGTGATCTTCATAGATGATCTATTCAAATTCTGTTTTATCTATCTAATTAAAACCAAGGATGAGGTGCTCAGCAAATTTAAAATATTTAAGATCGAAGCTGAGAACCAACAAGAAAAGAAAATTAAAATTCTGAGATCAGATCGGGGAGGTGAATATACATCCAATAATATAACTCAATTTTGTGAAGATCATGGAATCATTCATGAAGTAACTGCTCCCTATTCTCCCCAATCAAATGGAGTAGCAGAAAGAAAGAATAGGACCTTTAATGGATATGGTTAACTCCATGCTTATAAGCTCAGGAGTACCAGAGAATTTGTGGGGGGAAGCTTTAGTTTCAGCTTGTTATATCCTTAATAGGATTCCCTCTAAAAATAATGATCTAACACCATATGAAGTTTGGAAACATAGAAAACCTAATCTTAGCTATTTAAAAGTGTGGGGGTGCTTGGCAAAAGTAAAAATACCTGATTTTAAGAGAAAGAAAATAGGGCCTAAAACAGTGGATGCCATATTCATAGGTTATGCAGCCAATAGTAATGCCAATAGATTTCTGGTGATAAGTTCAGAAGTAAATGATATTAGTAACAACACTATCATAGAAGCTAGAGATGCAACATATTTTGAAGACACCTTTCCACTTAAGACTAGAGTAAATAGCGGTATAGCTAGTAGCTCTAGTAGAATAAGGACAAGAGAAATAGAAGTAGAAGCAGAACCTAGGAGGAGTAAAAGATCCAGGGTAGAGAAAATATTTGGAGATGATTTTTATACCTTCCTAATAGAAGACTCTCCAACTACCTTTGAGGACGCAATGAAATCTTTGGATTCACCTTTTTGGAGAGAAGCTGTGGACAATGAGATGCAATCAATTATCCAAAACCATACTTGGGAATTGACTGATCTTCCTCCTGGTTGTAAAACAATAGGATGCAAATGGATCTTTAAGAAGAAACTTAGGCCTGATGGCTCTGTAGATAAATTTAAGGCTAGATTAGTTGCCAAGGGTTTTACTCAGAGACCTGGTATAGATTTCTTTGATGTTTATGCACCTGTAGCTAGGATTACTACTATTAGGGTCCTTATAGCATTAGCCTCCATTCATAAATTAGTGATGCATCAGATGGATGTTAAGACAGCTTTTCTAAATGGAGACTTAAATGAAGAAATTTATATAGACCAGCCAGAGGGATTTAAAATCTCAGGCCAAGAAAATAAAGTTTGCAGACTAGTCAGATCTCTTTATGGTCTTAAACAAGCACCCAAGCAATGGCACTTGAAATTTGATGAAACCATAATGACATTTGGATTTGAAATCAATAGCACAGACGAATGTGTATATCATAAGAGAGTTGGACACAAATTTGTGATCTTGTGCCTTTATGTAGATGATATACTGATCTTTGGGACAGATCTTCAGATAAGTGATGAAGTAAAACAATTTTTAAGTCATAAATTTGATATGAAAGACTTGGGACAAGCTGACTTAATTTTAAATACCAAAATAATTAGAAGTGCAAAAAGTATTGAGTTATCCCAAAGTCATTATGTTGACAAGATACTTAATAAATTTAATTATTCCGATTGTCAGCCTGTCTCTACTCCATTTGATCCCTCTACTCATCTTAAGAAGAACTTAGGAACTCCTGTCCTTCAAAGCCTATATGCTCAAATCATAGGCTCACTAGGATTCCTAACAAACTACACCAGGCCAGACATAGCATATGCTGTAAATAGACTTAGTAGATATACTATTAATCCAAATAGAGATCACTGGACAGCATTAGAGAGAATTCTTAGGTATCTTAAGGGTACCAAGTCCTATAGTTTGCACTTTAGTGGGTTTCCTGCTGTTCTAGAAGGCTATAGTGATGCCAACTGGATCAGCGATACCTTAGATGTTAAATCCACCACAGAATACGTCTTTCTCCTAGGAGGTGCTGCTGTGTCTTGGAAATCCACCAAACAAACCTTAATATCTAGGAGTACCATGGAGTCTGAACTGATAGCTTTAGACACTACTAGCACTGAGGCTGAGTGGCTCAGAGATCTACTAATAGACCTTCCTGTAGATGAGTCACCTTTACCACCTGTCTCCTTACATTGTGACTGTAAATCTGCAATAGATAAGTGCAACCAAGAAAATGCCAATGTAAAAATGAACAGGCACTTAAAAGTGCGTCATAAATCATTAAGATATAAATTGAAAAATAATGTTATTGCCTTAAATTTTGTTAAATCAGAAAAAACTTGGCTGATCAGCTTACTAAAAGCTTGTCTAGAACAGTAGTTCTAGAGTCGTCGAGGGGGATGGGGCTTAGCCCATAAAGATAGATCACCACGGTGGGAACCCAACCTTAAAAGGTTCAATGGGTAGAAACAAACCGGAGTGTGACTAAGAGGAGCACTATTTCATGTTTTCCTCATCCCTATGGCGCTAGTGCTCATAAAAGCAAGCGGTAAGATGAGTTCGTTTGTATAACTCTTAATGAGTCCGAGACCCAAGTGGCAGGAGCTTCCTTGCTTGCTTCCTTATTAGGACTCACCTATATGTGCAGTCGTGAGGCCGCGATTATGGGAAATGGGCGATTCCCTAAAAAGCACATGATAGATATCTGCGCATGGCCATAACAGCGCAACCCGCTTAGAACCCAGATCGGGCTATATTATGTATGCTGTTGATTTAATCTGAGCCATGGACCGAGGTTCAAGGTTAAGACCACCTTGGCTCCACAGATGTAATCAATTGTCACTAAGTGAAGGTTCAAACCGAAAGGTACCTACACCTATTACATAATATAAGATATCCAGCATTTTATTTTGATTTTAAAATTATTTAAGTTTTTTTTTTGTGGGGGATTGTTGGAAAAAAAAACCTTAAATGCGCACGCGGCCAAAATCTCGGGCCGCGTGCGCGTTTGAGAAAAAGGTAACGCCCAGCGGGCGTTACGCATTTGAAAACGGACGCGTTTGAAAACCCTTTAAAATCCCTATTTAAACCCTTTGATTTCATCTCTTTGGAAGCACGAAAAATTTCAGAAAAATAGTGAAAAAATTCTGAAAAAAATACTTCTCCCTCTTAGCCACTTCCAAATTTTATTTTTATATTTTTATTCAGTTTATTTAGTTCTTTTCATTTCATTCTTTGCTGGATCTGCAAGTCCGATCGGGTTCGCTTTGATTTCTTCCGAGACGTGCCGAAGAAGAAGTTGTAGGGTCGTCGTATCTCCGAGAAGGATTGCCGGGTGAGCCGTACGTGGGGGCAAATACTTCTTTGGGACAGCGTCGACGCGCTTCGACCTGCCTTCAATCAGGTTACTTTCTTCTACTTTTATTTTTAATTTAATATTAGTAGATTTGTAGGATTTGAATTTCTATAATATAAATTTATTAAATGCATAGATTTATTTTGTGCTAAAATAGATTTATTTTGCATTAAAATAGAATTATTTGGATGCCGAATAATATGCATGTATATTATTCCCTTTAAGATTTTTCATTAATTAAATTAATAGATTTATTGTTTATTTATATGATATATTGCTAACACGATCTTCTCTGGCTCTTCAGGAATACCTATAAGGAGACGATGAATTTGACGTCCAACGGAAGCCCCGTTCATCGCCTCATCGAACAGGTTTTTTGCTCTGCCTCTCTTTTTCTTTATCTTGATGCTCCAAGAACCCTAGTTCTCAGCTTCTTTTCGGGTTTCTTGTCTTTGCGACGTACGACAAACCCTTGTTTGAGGTTATTGCTTGGTTGTCTTTGTGAAATTGCAGTTGTTGGTATGTGCTGCTTGTGAGGCCGCAATCAGAGCGGAAAAGAATGAATACTTCAGTCCATACAAGATGAAATGAAAAATCTGCATAGATAGAGAGGTGCAGAGAAAGGAGGAAAAGAGAAGGAGAAATGGTAGGGATCGTAGCACGCTTCCAAGGCTATATGACGAGACCCCAACCCTCTCTTCTGGTACCACTTCTTTCCCTTTTGCTCTCCTTCCTGCATAAAAACAAAAAGCTTTCCTCTGTTCTCTATTCCTCCTTTGTTGAGTCATAAGCAATTAGGAAGTAAGGTATTACTTCATTCTCTCTCATTCTCAGCTCCAAAACCTTGTGCTCTGGGCAACTTACTGTAATCACTGCCACACTTTCTAGGGATTTATCCATACATTTATTGGGGAATAAGCACTGTAAAGATTAGCTGCCTTAAGTAATCTTTTCTCAAATTTGGATACTATTACTTTTGTTTATGTCGGAAATTGCATTGAAAAATCTTATGAAAATATGCATGCATTTAATGATCTGCACACTTCTGTACATGGTTGTGTATCCATCTGCCATTTATGCTTCCTATTGGTGCTGGATCGCATATTAATTTCTCAAATGGAATTTTGCCTGTATCTAGTCCTGTTACACACTCCAGTTGACAAATTGTAGTTAATTGTGAGCTTTTTCAAATCCATCGATGCCATAAAGTACAAATTTGATTGGCACAGGTAGTATCACTGTCTGCTGCATAAAGACACTAACCATGCTATAAATATTATCTGGGTATTCTGAAAGGTTAAAATGTTTTGTCGAGTGAGGAACTTACAAGACGTCTTTCTGCAGGTACTTAATTGACAAGTGGTGAAATCTGATTCTGCAACTATTAAGGTACATTTTTGACACTTAGTCACCATACTGAAGCTGGTCCAGTGGATTAAGTTAGGAGACTACTGAAATGGCTCTGGTTGCAATTTGTATGTTTCACTGTTCTTACAAATTTTGTGCTTCTTGTAACTGAGGGTTGACATTGTAATGGAACAAAGTTTTTGATTGTACCTTAAACCTGTGTTTAGTACTCGAGGAATTATGGGATTCCATTACGTAGTTAGCAGATCCTTTGTTATTCAGTGATCGCTATGGTGTTGTGTCTTGTTGTCATGCTCTTTGGAACTAGAATGTTTGGTCTTTATATGGTTTGGAACTTCAAAAATCAAAATCTTCAATTGTTATTTGATTGAAGAATTAATTATCTTCAACCATTGCTTTTCTTTGGTTTTTTCCTTTTCATTTCTAGGTTTGAGTTTGTTCTTTCCTGGATCTCTGTTTCTTCACTATTGTAATCCTCAGACAGGATTACATCATTTTGCATCATTTTCTAATTAAGTATTTTGCATCATTTTGGTTTTGACATTTAGGGTTATGCTTGTTCTTGTTTCCTACATGCATATGCAGGATTAAAAGACGTAAAGTGGAGAGCTTGGAGGGCATAAAAGAGCTTCAGGGATCAGTGATGATCGAGACAAATCAAGAAAATATTGGTATTATTGGTTAGTATCTTGATTGTGAAGCAAAAAAAAAATTCTGTTTTCCAAATATAGGAATCTTTACTTACCAAACACAAAAAGGAAACTCTAAAAATACTGTTTTCAGAAATGAAATCTAGGTTGAGACAATACGTTCATTCAAAAAATACACATTTGAAGAAATGGAAAAATACCAGAGCAAAATTTGTTAGCCTATGCTAGGATGTTTTTATATTATAGATTGCTTGTTATGATCAAAGATACAATAATTTTAGTCAAGAATTGAGTTTAATCATGGAAGGAGAATCAACTTATTGATTAGAATAGAAATATAAAGTACATGTTGCAGCTATTTCAGCTACATATAGTAATGTTGAGAATGCTAATTATAAAGATAGGAATGGGATCTTTGCAATTAATAATTTTCATTTTGCATATACTGCTTAAGCCTCTTGGAAGTCGTGCTTTTCAATTCCCTGTCTACTTTTCCTGCTCGTCCTATACTTATCTTTCCTTACCTGGCCGACCATAATAAGGCCATAGCGAAATGACCGGTAGCCGAAGGTGTTTACTATTCATATTTGTAATTGATGCGGAGATTTGCAAAAAATTGAGAATGTGGGTTTATAACTTCGTGACATGTCAAACTCTCAAAGAAGAATACTGCCTTTACTGAAAAATTGGAAGTACTTTTGTAATAAGGAAGTAGATGACAGGGAAGTAATAGCATGTAAATCCATCCCAAATAGTTGGAGGAAACTTATTTATGGTTGTGGTTTTGTGGAAATATAGGCAGGGAAGTGGACATCCGCACACACATATACACAGAAACACACACCCAAAAAAAAAAACAAAAAGCAAAAAGAGGTACTAAGCTAGCAGGTGTGGAAATGGTTTTTGCAGAGATTTCAAAGTGGTTGCAGGACCCTAGATAGAGTTTTCAAGTTCTAGGTTCTATAGGTCCACGCATGGTGCCCAAATCCAAAAGACCAGTAGATGTAGTTGAAATAGTTGACATGATGGATCAATTTTTGTGTAACACCTTATTAGAATAACCAGATAAATTGTTTCTTTTGATTTTTTATCATATTGTATGCAGCATATGGATCCTGTCGTGTTGGAAGTAATGCAGATCCAACTTGTTTGTAGAACAAAAATTATCCCACTTTCCTGTTTGTGAATGAGCTTCCTCAAAACCATGATTACTTCAAGCTCCTTCAAATTTAATCATAATATTTAAATATTTAGGAGCCCGATAAGAACCAATCTCTTTCACATTGTTAGACTTTGCGGAGGCTATAATCCTTAGCTTTATGAAGGCTGAAGGTTTGCTCAAGAATTTGGCAGAGGATGGTCAAACAATTACTAACTAATATTTTGTGTTTTGACAATGTCCTATAATCCATTCTACTTTGTGTGCCACTCTTAAGTGCAGAATCTTGGGAAGTACAAAAACATCTATTGTCTGAAAGTGCATAACTAAGTTCATTGTAGAACACTAAATTGTCCAACCAAAAAAGTGAAAGTTAAAAATTTTGCAGTAAACAAACTTATCTTTCAACATTTGTTTAGTAACTGTTCCGTGACTTTTTCAGTTATTGGGTTTCAGAGTTCAGATATGATGGTGGTCAAAGACACTTCACCACAGGCTTCCAGACTTAGTCACCTGATTAAGAAATCAGAACAGGTCAAAGCTATATGTGATTTGAAAACGAGCCGCTCAAAACAGTCATTGTATGTAACGTAGGAATCATAAAAAGATTTGAAAAATATTTGAGTCAGAAGGGAAACGGTACTCAGCACTGTTTGATATTCTTATAGCCATGGCCTGCTGAGCATTCCCAAAGCATGTCCCAGGTGTTCCATGATTTGGGGAACTAGATTGAGTCATTTTCCAAGATGCATTTCTTAGCATGTAAGGTTTCTGGTAAATATGTTTTTGAATAGTTTTCGAGTTCTATAATATCACTATCATGGTGCTGGCTATTTCTAAGGATACTTCATCTTCAAGAAAGCAATTTTTGTCAAAAGAACTTCGACACTATCTTGGTTACGTCCTTTTTTTGATTCTTATGGTATAGCATTTGAGCATGCCAAGAATAGATAAATTTCTTAATTTAGTAACAACTTGTCAGTGTACAGCATCAGAAAGGCACTTTGGCATTGTGCTTTATTTTACCGCCTCAAAATTGATTACTTTTATATGATCTTTTACATTTTAGTTTTTTACTATAAATTCTACTTTTAGTGCTTTAGGAACCTTCAACTATTATTTTGCTGCTGTAATGCTGTAATTAAACTTTGGGTCATCTATGCTTCTACATCTTAGTAATTGTTAAAGTTTTTACATAGTGATGAGCAAGACTTACACTTTATAGTCAACTAAAGCTTACGCAAGCAAACTGAATATTCTACTACAGGTACATCTAAGAAACTGGCAGATGAGGATTCATGCCCTCCACATCCTGGATTTTATAAAGGCTTGTGCTTGAGATGTGGTCAGCTAGTGGAGGATGATGGGCCTATGCTTTCACTTGACTACATTACTAAGGTGCAATGCTCAAAATTATACTACAGAGCTGTAATATAATCATGATATAGTAACTTTATGTTTCTTATATAATGCAAATGGTAGTGAGGCGGACTGGGTTAGCAGCTTAATGATGCTTACCTAGGTGTATAAGCGATGTTTGTCCTCGAAATGGTCTGGAATGTGGATAACTTATTTTCATTTTAGGCTCACATCCTGCTTCCACATATTTAATTCTAAATAAAATGGTCACATCTTGCATACTGGTGCCAAGAAGTGCCCATTTTTCACAAATTCAGCCTGGTTAGCAGCATGGAGTCGTTGTCAAATTTGAACAGGTTGCATCAGAAACCATATGCAGCTGACAATCTGTCATTCTTATTATTCTGAACTCAATCACCACAGGGTCCTGCATCCTGTCAATTTTCTCCTGCATTGTTTTGGGTTGTGGTGTAATTCTGTGTGCACCATACTTTCATATTCAACCTGTTTGGATGTGATCAGTGTTCAGAAACATGAACCCCAACTCAATTGTACCTAACCCCTTCTCATGCAAATCCTACTTCGTTCAGATTTTTTTTTAATGTTAGTAATGGTTAAGGGTTCTATGATATGAACCCTTAATTTTTTATAATTTACATTCGTATTTTTATTTTTTTTAAAAAAATAGCAATCCCGACACTTTAAAGCGTTGGTAAATAAAAACTGTGGGACGCCCTACGCCGACGCTTTAAAGCGTCGGTAAACTTGAAGCCTACGCCGACGCGTTGGTAAACTTTTGCCGACGCTTAAAAGCGTCGGCAATTCTGTTTTTGCCAACGCTTTTATGAGCGTCGAAAAATCCCTGTTTTTGCCGACGCTTTGTGTTAGCGTCGGCAAAAACTTTTGCCACTCCGATATCGCCAACGCTTTTGCGACGCTTCTATTTGCGTGGCGGGAACTTTAGCCGACGCTTATAAGCGTCGGTAAAGATTATAAAAAGCGTCGGGAAAGATGAATTTTCTTGTAGTGGAATATCGCACGGGACGTCGTTCATCATATGAACACGCCACGGATCGTAGAGTTCAAAATTTTTTCTAGATCCAAATCCAGAAGACCATTGAACTCATGAGAGAGGGAAGATTAGGATCTGAAAAAGGTTGATTAAATATCATAAAAAACTGAAATAAAAATCAAAAATAAGATTTGAAGATCCTATTTTCAAACTTTGTGCGGGTGAAAAACACCGCAGCCTGATGATCTTAGGAGGTTCCTGTTGGAGCCGCACATAGGTATCTACACGAGGACTCGACTATCTGAGATCAAATCTCACCAGATTGCTAGCTCCTTACAGAGTACTCTCATGACTATCAATAAAGATTAGAAGAAGATCAGCAATATACCTTCTTGAAGAAGAACTCTTTCTTCTTCAACCTTGCTCGTGATGGAGGAGGAGAAAGGAGAAAGCTTGCACCGTGGATCTTCCTTTCCTTGCTGTCATGGAAGAAGAGGAAGAAGAAGCCCTCTTACTGTCGTGGAGGAGGAAGAAGCTTGGGCATGGGAGGAAAGAACACTTCTTTCCTTGGGCATGTGGGCTCTCCCCTTGGGTTCTCTTCTCATCCTTCCAATGCGACCTTGAAAGAGGAAGAAGGCTTGCACCTTGCTGCCGTGGGAGAAGACGAGGAGAGGGAGAGGGAGGAGGCATGGAGAAGAAGAGAAGAAACTCAATTCCATTCATCTCACGCACCCCAATGCTTATAAAATCAGCCCAATTGCAATCCAATTGTAATTAATTCCACTTAATTCTTCTTCCATTAACTCAGTAACACTTAGTGGGTTAATTTAATCACCAATCATATTGATAATTGATATCAATTGTGATTCTAAATCACAATTATGATAGTCTGACTAATCAAATTCTCTATATGTGTGATCCCGTAGGTTCTATGCTGTCTGGTAATGAGACATATTGAGATGCCCATCTCAATATCACTGAAACTCCTTTCAGTAGACTGAAACAATTTCAGTTCTACTCTTAGGATTTACTGATCACCAAGTGAATGCCTTTGAGTCTCATAATCCACTAGTGACACCTAGCAGTATGTGGTGGCAATCCAGCAAAATGTAATGTCTGAACATCTAGGTGCAGTTAGCATATGATTTACGGAGATTATGGATAACTCATCAAACCCCATCGTCCGTCATATGTCAAATTTATTTGACTTCCAGTTTGACATATGGAAAATTCTTTTTCCAAAATACCTAGCCAGAAATTTATCGAACTTAGTCTCATAAACCACATAGGATCACTCCTAATCTATCAAGGTCGATAGATCCCATCTAGATGTAACCCTATTCCAAAATGAACCTACTGCAGCCAATCCGCACCACAAGGATCCAAATGTCTAGGATCCAAATATACATGCTTGTCAAACTATAGCAACCTCATAGTGAATAGCTGAGGCATCGCAGATCAAAGAACTAGTCATACAACTGCAGCATAAGTAGTCACTGACGAGTGGATAGACATCCATGTGACTACTTTCTTTGGTCACTCTCAGTACACTTGTTCTTTAACAAGTACTTGCACAATCACTTCAGTGTCTCTACACTGTGGACTCAAGACTCATCCATCTGACTAAGTAATATGTGCACTAATCGCAGCGGATCGATCACCGTCCCTCGTGATGGATTCATCGATCATGAGCATTTAAAAATTAATTGCTAATGACACATGCCTCAAATTCTCAACTTCTTGAGAATATGTGTCATCATCTTATTAATTTTTTGGATGATTCATGGACACATACAAACATAAATAAATAATAAATTACCCAATCTTACTAATCAATAAGAGTCAAATTACAAATTTATGCCCCAGATTACAAATATGCGTCAGCCACATTAGCTTCTAGGGCATACTTCTAACACATATTTCATATGTCAATATTGAAGAAATATGTTTCAGACCTATGTCACGCGGTAGCATATAAGTCGTTGCATCTTGATGAGGATTGACCTATGAGGAGATTCGGATATGGATTGTGGATAGAAAAGATTATGTATTACAGCATCGAATGGAACAATCATTCGAAAGGAGAGCCCACTTGAAAACTCGAAGAAGAGATGAAGGACAAGCATTCACAATTTTTTGAAACTTTAAGTATGTTAATTTCGAGGACAAAATTTTTTTTAAGGGATGGCGAATGTAAGGACCCATATTTTTATGTGAGGATCCATGCAGACGTGTGATTAATCCTACATTAGTTATTTGTTAGGTAGATTTTGGGTACTTATACAAGATTAAGAAATCCAAATAATATATTCTGCCTAACTATTTTAGGAGAGGTCATAGGTTGTTGCAAATGTCATTAGAGCGAACTCGGCCCATACTTATGTGGATTAGAGGATACTAAAGCATGAGTTCATGGAGACTAACTATGAGCCGATCGTGGTGCTTGTGATTAGATTTGAAGGAATTTGAACCCTTAGTCTGACGAGAACTCTTAGGGCTTAAACGAGAAAAGTATGTAACGACCAGTGTGGAAATGTGTTCCTACATTGGTTATTTACTGGAGAAATTCTGAGTACTGATACAGGACCAAGAAACTCAAAAAATATCTTCTGACTAGTCTTTTTGGGTGAGATACTAGGTTGTTACAATATCAGAGCCTTGCAATCACTCTTCACTATCTTCCATGGTACACATTTTAATATCGCATATTTACATAGTTGTTTTATGTAGATAATGACAATTATAATAATTATTATGTATCATAATTTATTTTTCTTAGAAGCTATTTTTCATCGGTTGTATTATTATTTTTGAAATTAAGAAATCCAAAATGTATGCTTGAGCAAAATTTTAAAATGAAAATGATGTATTTTCAACAACCAGATCAGATCATAGTCATGATAACCATTAGGCTCTAAATTTATAATATGAAAATGATTATTGTTGCCATCCAAAACTAGATTGGATAATCAAGGGGGAATTTGGAGGAACAGTGAAGAGACAAGATTAGAGAAACTAACAAATAATTGAAAATGAAATTGAATAACTTCTTTGGTGTTGGGCCTTCTTTTATAGATGAAGAATCCTTATTCCAATGAATTCAGGCTATGATTTAATAGGAAGAGATCTAGACTTTCCTTATCTGGACCAGCCCAAAATTTTGAATTCAAATAAAATTAGATCCCTTTGTATCCCGTGTCACCTCCCAATTAGTTGACATATTTTAGTCGCATCATCTCTGCACCCCCCTCCCCTCACTTTTGAAGCCGAGCTAATTGCCTTATTTATTGCACTTTAAATGAGCTCGGATGAAGAAAGTAGCTGGTTGCACATGTCAATTATTCTCGGATTTGGATCACACCTGCGTAGAAATTGACGTCGATTGATAGGTTATCCTTCCTGATAAGTTCTTCAAATAAGTTGTTCAAAGACTAAGGGTTGCTCCATTAGTGTAAGTCCTCTTCTATCGAACCAGAAAGCGACATGCATTGCACCATGAGGCTTGTAAACCAATCAAACGCAACACCCTAGGTAGATCTACACCATGAGAGCCACTATATAATGGAGTGGGCACCCCGCGCCTGCCCCACTTTTCAATTTATCATCTTTCTTTCCCACTTGTTCTTGAGACTCTCACATTCGTCTCTCATTCATCTGCTTTTCCTCTTCTACCCGACAATAGTAGGTACTCCCTTAATCTTTATCTCTTCCTTTTAGAAGGCCTCCGAGCAGCCCACATGCCCTAGTGCCAAGCTGTATATCTTAGGTGCGGAGGACGTTACGGTTTTTCCAAAAATCTATTTTATTTCTCCTAGCTTTCCTGTTAATTTGCCTCAAGTTAACAAGAGTGATAATACCTTTCTACCCGAACATATCTATACGTACGAAGAGTACATTCGAACAGGCCTCAGATTTCCCTTCCATGCTTTTGTCTGCATTTTTTTTATATTATTACGGCTTAGTTTCTGCTCAGCTAGTCCCCAATTCTTGGAGGACCTTTATGTATTTCTATTGTACACCCTTCTACACAACATACAAGCTTCTCTTGGGCTCCTCAGAACTTCATTTATCATCAAAGAGCACCACTCCAAGCATGGATGGTGGTATGTCTTAGCTCGGAAAGGGTTGCAGCTCATCAAAGGCCACCTTTTAGCCATTCATAGCTAGAAAGGCCGTTTCTTCTTCTTCGTGTCAACCGACCAGCCATGGTTGTTTAGCATAATTTGGAGGATGCTTAAGAAAGACGTAAACATATCATAAAATTTCATTAAGATTATAAAATATTAAATCCTTCAAAAAATATATAAAATGTTGAAAGAATTCAAGGATATCCAAAAAGATAAATCATAGGACAAAATATATGGACAACAAAGAGTAAAGATCAAAAGGTTTGAATGCACTTCTCAGATGCTCGACTTCTAATCAAAAGCACTAAAGTTTTGGCTGGAAAATTAAAGATTCTAACATCACGAGCTTCCCATGCTTTCCAACAAACTGCAGCTAATCTCAACCCTCATGGTAAGAATCATATGAACACAACGATGCAATCTATGGCTCTCATTTTGAAACCATTAGCTGTTAGTGTAAGATGTTGCAAATCTTTTTATATTTTAACATTTCTTAGCATCGGGCCCATTACATGCAGTACAATCTTGTTAATATTTTATACGTCAAGGGTTGTCTTAGTGCAAGTTGTTCGAATAATTTTTTTCCATGTCGGGTAAACCATAAAGGAGCCCGAACATGTCTCCAAATGCCTGGCTATTGTTGTTTGTCCTTAATGATTTGGAGCGTGGTTGAAAACTGACCTCGGTCCAGAGGTATCAAAAGACAATAATTGCGACAGCTAAGTGGGATAGGAACCCTTCTTATACATATGTGCTTACTAGGATTCGAGTTGTATCATTAGCACTAGAAAATGATTGATCTCCTTTTGCGACATTGACCATTAGATTGCACCCGAACAAACACTCTTTTTGTCCGCCTCTACCGATCTTTAAGCAACCATTGCAAGATCAAAGGGTGGATTTGCACAGAGAAAGGTGAATCCTTCTTTCGCAAAAGATACAATCCCTCTCACACATTTACCAATGGGCCTAGCCTTGTTGGCTGCCTAAATCTGCCACTCTAGTAGCTTCCCCAAAACATGTCAAAAGAGATCGTGGTAAAACATTGATTATTTTTGCTTTCCACTTCATTTGACCCTCGTTCGTCTCCTTCGCCCTCGTTCCACTTCACTTTGCCATGTACGTACCCTTGTTCCTCTCCTCCGCCCCAGACTCTTCGTCCAACCGACTTCACTTTGCCTTCATTTGACCCTCGTTCGTCTCCTTTGCCTCGTTCGTCTCCTTCGCCCTCGTTCCACTTCACTATGACCCCTCCCTTCAAACAAGCCTCCAAAACCTCCAAGTTCTCTCGAACCACCATGTCCCACTGCACAGGAAGTGTGGACGACTGTGTCTAGCCATCACTCTCGTCATAGAACCACATCTACCACAACGGGAGGAAATATACCAAAGGGTGGGGGCGTGTCAAACCCCAGTCCGGTTTCCATAGGAAAACCTATGCTGAAGTTCTGAAGGAAGGGCTCCCTAAACCATCTCTGATCACATCCAAAAGCCATACCAAGCATCATCACCTAGGGAATCTAAGCGGCGACCATATGTGGTAGTTAGGTGGCGGGAAGAAGGGGCCATACAGGAGACCATCCCTCCCATACCTTCTCATCCCACCGCTTCCCTGTTGAAGTAGAGGAAGAGGAGAGAGACGTAGAAGGGAAGATTAGGATCTTTGTTCCATATTTCAAACAGTGTCGTAGCCCATCTTTTATAGATGAAGGTGGCTATGTACAGCTAATATACAGCTCATATGTATAGCAAATATACAGCTCATATACAGCTACTAAGATAATTTATATATAGCTAACATTCCCCATGGCATCTATCTTTAAAAGCTGTGCTCGTTGCAAATGTAAGGTGCCTTGGCCACCTCAAAGCGAACTATCGAAACCTAACTCGCTGCCTTTAGTGTTTCAAATTTGGGAACTACTTGAAAATCTGCAGAGCCCTTCATGCTTCAACTCCACAAAACCAAGCACACAGAAGCTGGAAAATGCATGGTCCCCGACAGAACCAACGGCGCCCTACACAGAGCGTCCCAAACCCCATGCCGCGCGCAGACCCCCGTCCAAAATCGACATGCTACAATGAAAAATTTTCTTCCATTCACGGCTGAAATGGCCGGCATCCAAACTACCTAAACCGAGCTGCATTTTGTAGAGTTGTTTGGATGGGCCATTAGGCAAAGTGAGTTGGATCTTGGACAACACGTCAAATAGCCCAAAACTGATTCTCCTGATCGACAAACAGTCCATGATTTAATGGCGGAGGGTCATATAAGGGGAGACAGGTTCACTCTTATTGTCAATCATTGGAACTAGCTCAATGGAAGGATTCATCACAATCTAAACTTCAAAGTTTATGCAACTCTGCATAATCTACCCCTTATACGAAGGGTAGCTGATGCCGTGGCAGCCATACTCTCTGGTTTCGGTGTCCCTCACCAAGCTAGCCACTCGAGTCTTCGATGGGAGGACCTTACAGGCCTCGATGTGGTATTCGACTACGAAGACCTGGAGAACATTCCAGAAGATATAGAGGCAACAATCGGTCCATCTACCTACTTTGTTTCAAGCACGATTAAGTATGATCGACCAATCTTTTGAAGACACATCACCCCCAAGGCTAGCAACCAGGCATGGAAACCAGACTGAGCACTACCTAAAACCCATGATAACCGCCCTTCAAGCAACACAAGTTTCTCATTCGACACCACAAGAACTTTAGGGAACCAACGGGAGGTGCTCAGATTAGAGCAAAGAAAGTCAAGTTGCTGGGGATAGAGGAACTAGATCTTCGGCCGAAGACGTACTATTTACAAATTCATTAACCAACAAGGAGGTGAAGGCCCTACGCAAAAGATGTGGTATACTATTTGTCACGCCCCCGACCCAAGATCGTGAGATGGGGGTTGCGTCAACCGCCGCACACTCATAGGAAGCTTTCTCTACAAGCATGCAAGACATCTCAACGTGATATCATTAATATGCAGTTGAATAATTTAAACTAATAATATGCAATCTTTATTTCATTAACTAACTCAACTTACAATGTCTCACTATTCTAACATTAGTCTAAGGTAACACATTAATTTAAATAAACTCTAATCTAAAATAATTTGTGCCATTGTTTTTCTAGTCGCTCTTCCAAATTGGAAAACCCCAGTAAGCTAGTTCTCTGAATCTGTAAAAAAACAAGAAATCATATAATGAGCTAAACAATCCAGTAAACAATGATCATTTTTGCTAAATCAGGCTATCAAATAAATAATAATTTGTAGGAAATAAGCATATATACAATACTATTATACAAATCAAATCTTTTTTAAAATTCTGTTCGTGGATTCAAATTCATTCAAATATTCATTCATTTTATCGATTCTGAGCTATGACCACATCATCTTATGGCAGAGTCATAACACTGACTAATTAATCATCTTACCGTGGCCTGCGCATCATTTTGCAGCAAAGTCCTTCAGGACTGATGGTCTGCTAGCGGTATGTCAATAATCATCTTGGATACGATCTTTAGCATAAATCATGTACCAACGTATTAGCCTTCCTTGGCAGAGTACTCAACATAGCGAGGTCGAAATTCAATTAGTTCTCAATTTCATATTTCAGTTCTCAAATCATGCGGTGTCAAAATCAATCAATCATATCTATAATAAGATCATATATCATCATATTATTTCAAAAAAATATTTTTCATAATAATATACTATCCATCAAATTCATGCATCATGAATAATACCACTTAAAGGTTATGAATATAATATTTTAATAATTGTTGATATTGTTAATAAATTAATTTTTTTCAAATCATCAAATTCAACTCAATAGCTAAGAACTACGACCACATCATTCTGTGACAGGGTCATAACACCAACTAATCATCTTGCGGTGAGCTGTACATCAACATGCAGCAATATCCTTCATGACTATTGGTCTACTGGCGATATGTTACTAATCATCTTGGACACAACCTTGAGGACAAACGCCAATGTATTAGCCCCCATTGGCAAGATCCTCAACATAGCCCGACTGTAAGTTCAAATCTATTTCGATTCAAAACTCCTTTTCTCAAAACATGTACAGTATTCCCAATCGAAAGATGCAATCAAGAGTCATACAATATTCTAGGACAAGGCATATATCACCATGCATCAAATTCATAAATTAAAAATAATTTGATTCAAATTTTTTTTTATAATTTGCTGATAAATCTAGAAAAAATTTATATTATTTACCTCGAACACAATCCAACTAACAAATCCAATAAATCTCGAAAGTTCTTCTTAGATTCCGATATTTAAAAATTATATTTTCAATTAGAATTTATTATGATTATTCCAAGAATAGAACCCTAATTCTAATACCCTCATAGGCTAATTAGGAGGAAATGCCCGACACCCTAGTCGATTCGATCAAAGTAAAATTTATTGAATCATACTCGGACTAGGGCATAAAAGGTTCAACAAAATTTGGGCGATCAAAACTAACATTGTTTGGCGAAGACTATGACGAGCTGACGCGCCGCCCGATGACCCTAGATGAGGACCTTTTACGAGGGTCAATTTAAAATCGCTATGAAGAGTCCCTACGGAATCCAACTACTCTAGATAGAGTAGAGAGAGAAAGTTTAGGTAGAGAGAGAAAGTCTGGTGGGGATAGAATCTTAGATCGAGTTCAAATAGGAGTCTATGTTTGGTTCTCAATGGCATGATCAACCTAGTCAATTAACATTTCTAACCATGAATCAAGAGAGAGAAATTTTGTAGAGAGAGAAAGCTTGGGGAAGAGAAAGAAGAGAGCGAAGAGAGAGGAAGAGAAAATAAGGTCTCTCTCTAGCCAAGGAAAGAAGAAGGGAGAGGAAGAGAGTGGCTGCAGGTGGTGCCCGAGGTCAGAGACCCACGGCCGCCACTGTGGAAGGAAGCCGATGGCAACTGGTCGCCGACGGCGAGGAAAAAATCCTCCTAAAATAGGAATCGCCCCCCTAACCAATTAAACCGAGACATTCCAGCAATGGGAGCCTCAACCATAGCTGCAAATCATCGTGAGGCACTGACAGAGACCTCGGCAACAAGATCCGTTGATGCTACCGGCCGGAAAGAATAAACAAAATCAAAAAAATCAAAGAAAATCGAGGAAACAGGGCATCCGATATTTCTTCACAAAAATCCGGCGATCGTCGGCCGGATTCAAGGCTTTAAAAGTACAGAAGAAGGAGGAGAAGATAGATTAAGGCTAGCTAGGATCTTACTTGGTTCTTGGTGGTGAATGGAAGTGACAACGGCGTTGGTAGCGGCCGGCGTTGGTAGCGGCCGGCGTTCAGAGAGAGAAACCAAGAAAATCTCCGGCAAAAAACTCCGTTCAAGCTTAGATCTCCGGCGAGGAAGGATGGGGAGACCAACATAGCCTCGATCACGATCGGAATCTGACCATCGGATTCCTTCCGATGAGCACGGGAAGAAGAAGAAGACTCCATCTCTTCCCAGCTCGCATGTGAAGCATTATATTTTTATATTTCTTTTCTTTTGGGCCAAAGCGATTGGGCCAGTCAAATGGACCGGGCCCAGTTTGCCAGGTTTTACACTATTCCCACATGCTGATGACTACGTGGTGGACAAGATCAAAAGTCTGGAAGCTCTAAGGTGTGGCATACCAACACCCCCAGTAGAAACCTAGACCAAGTACACCACTTGAGAGGAAGAAGGAAGACATTTACAAGCAATCAATGGAATGCATCATGATAGCTCGTCAATGTGGGACTCGCATCGTTTGGAAAGTTCTGACCTTTTATGTTTGGTTGTGGGATCATATGACAGATAAAGGCCACACCTCTAGCCTTATGGTGCTGTATCAAGAAGGTGTTGTTTTGAAAGATTTGTAATCTTGAATGGTCGGGTACTTCTACTTATTACAGTCCTATTCAGTGACCAGACTTTCTTCTTTATATGTGATTATGGCCATTCTAGTTTGGAACGTTAGATGTCTCAGATGGAAATTAGAGAAAACAGTAGTTCAAGACATTGTGCTGCAATCTAAATGTATGATCGCATGTTTTCAGGAAACTAAATTAAGCACTGTCATAGATGAGTACCGCTGACTTCTATGGAAATAGGGAGTCAGGGTTTTGAACTAAGATCCCTAAGTTTGACTTAGAGAGAGAAAGAAGCTTAAGAGGGAATCTCAATCCAAGTCTTGGTCAGATCCTAATCACAACCCCGGTTCGAGTGGTTCAAGCCGATCATTAGGGGAAGTCTAAGTCTACTCAATTAAAGGAGAGTCCAGGATTAGTTAGTTTTTTTTCCTCTTGGCCCAAAATGAACACAACCTACAATAGATGAATAAGGCCCAAAATGAATGATCATGACCCACGAAGAATGGACAAAGCCCAAAATGAATGGACGTGACCCAAAATGAACATGGCCCACAATGGATAAACAGAGCCCAAAATGAATATGACCCACAATGATCATAGCCCACAACGGATGAAAAGAGCCCAAAATGAATAAACCGATCCCACAATAGATGAACAGAGCCCAACATGGCCCAAAATAAACACAACCCCAAAATGAACAGGGCCCGAATGCCCAAAATGAGCAAGGTCCACAATAGATGGACATGGCCCAAAATGAATGATCACAGCCCAACGTAGCCCAAAATGGATGAACAAGGCTCAAATAGATAAACACGGCCTAAATGGATGCAGCCCCAAAATGTGCAGAGCCCAAAAGCCCAAAATGAGCAAAGCCCACGATGGATGACAAGGTCCAAAATGAATGATCACGGCCCAAAACGACCCAAATGGATGAACCCGGCCCAAGTAGATGAAGCGGCCCAAGACGGCCCAAATGGATAAACTGGAAGTTTTTCATCCCGCTAAGAAAACAAGTAGGAAGGAGGAAAAGAATGAAGAGGGAAGAGGGAAGAGGGAAGACGGAAGGTCCGGCGGTGGCCGAGCCTGGATGGCCGGAGGTCGATGTCCGGTCGACGGCCAGCCGATAGTAGTGGTGGCCGCTGTAACGGCCGGCATGGATGAAAAACTGAGAACATCCTCGGTTTGGGTCTGGCTTGGATTATCTAGAAATAAAAAAACAAGAAGGAAGGGAGCTCACCGGTGAGTGGCAGAGAGGATGGATCTCAATCGAGGGTAGTTGGTCCGGCGGGTTAGCGGCGGTGGCAATGGCGCTTTCAACGAAAAATGAGCAGCAATGCTCGACCCGAAAAAACAGGGCAATAGAACAAGAAGATTTTCAAGGGATAGCACTCGACCAGGGTGGCGCGCTGGCCACCAAAAGAGGAGAAGGAGGGAAGAGAAAGGTCGGTGGTGGATCAATGGCAGAAGGCAGAGAGATTTATAGAGAGGGTCGTAGCTCGTTCACCGCCGCGATTCTCATGGCGATTGAGCGAGATCGGTGACCGTTCAAGGCAGCCACAAAGCTGTCGCAGAGCCGCCGCGGGGCTGCTGTAGATCCCACCTCCATTACCCTGAGGAAGGAGGAGCAGAGGATCGCGATCCTCTATTTCGGTTTCTCCTTCGGCCATGGGCTGAAGCTAGTTGGGTCTGTCAGCTTCATCCCAAACAGCCCATTCTGCGCCGGATCTCACAGAATGGAACTTCTAAAAGTCTCTTTCCAATCCTATGCACCCTTGCAATGTATCAAGAAATAGCATCAGCTGATTTTCTAAACAGCGAAGATCATATAACACAGTTTCACAACCCATTATCGGCAAGAGATCTGGAGGAATTTGAGATATTGAGGGCTCGTTTGGTTCGCAGGAAGCATTTTTTTTCTAGAAATATGATTCCTGAGAAACAAATTCTTAGGAAGAGAATTCTTAGGAAAGTACTTTTGGCATATTTGGTTGACCATAAGAAAGTGACAAATTTCCAAAGTGCTTATGTTTGGTTGGCCATCCACTTTCCTGAGAAAGTTATGTATAATTCCTATTATGCCCTTAATAAAAATTAGGTCTTTAATGCCTCTTTAATACTTCTTCAATGTTGAAGAGCCTTTTTGGGAAAAAGTAAAAATGGAGTGATTCCCGCCTCATGAAAAAGTAACTTTCCCATGTTTCTCATGAGAAAGTCTTTTCCATGAAATGTGGGAATCATATTTCCATAGGAATACAACTTTTGTCTCTCTCCTTTGAAAACTTCAACTAAATAAGTAGCATCTCATTACTTTTTCGTTGACCATATTTTTCTCCCTTCTTTTCTGGCGATCCAAACGAGCCCTGAGAGGGTACTCAGCAACGTTATTACTAGAAACGCAATGGATAAGTAATGTTGCAGATTCTTCTGCCATGGGGGTGCAACATTGGGATTCGCGTCTATTAATGGGAAGCTGCCACTTCCAGAAAGGGTAAAAATATTTAATTGGCTAGCCTTCAATAATAGAATCCTACTGGAAGATAATATGAAAAAGCGTAGATGGAATGGACCCATACACTGTCTACTATTTGGAAAGGACGATGAAATAATCGACCATCTCTTTGTAAAATGTGAGTTCATTCAATCCATATGGGGAAACTTTCAAAAATAAATATCCATGCAGCCGACACCCAACACATTCGAGGAGATGTGGACTAACTGGAGACAAATGATGCAGGAAAAGATTCAAAAGATGGGTGGGCCTGCCTGCTGACCACGACATGCTGGAGAGTGTGGAGGAAAAGGAATAACAAAGCATACAGGTTTAAAGCTAAAGCTGCTAGTGAGATGCGGAAGCATTGCCTCTTCCTTATGCGAAGTTGGATGTCATGCCATGAATGAAAATATCAAAGACTTGTTCAACAGATGCTACTGGAAGGACATGGACGAACCTAACAATCAACTCACCTTTAGATACCAGCAGCCAATCGCAAGTTAAGCATTGTCTTGTTATTAGCCTCCGATAATGCTTATTTCAATCTGTCTAATTGTTTGCTCCTAACGATGCCTGTAAAAAAGCATCAGTAAATCATCCACAACGCTTATATGAGTCGTCTAACTATTAGCTTCTGACTATGCTTACCAAAAAGCGTCGGAAGAGCCCTTTCCTCCACTTCCGAAGTTTTTAAGCGTCGTAATATACGAACGATAATAAAAAGCGTCGGCAAATTTTGGCGCAGTAACCAAATTACCAAGTCTTCTTTCTAGTGTCGGCAGATCACAGTCGGAAATTTCTATTTTTCTATGGTGTCGAGACTGTACATATAATCTCTTATGGAAGAAAATTTGGTCAATCGGTAGAAATGAATAAAGTAAATTACCAAAACTCTCTTGAGGTTTACGTTTATTATACTTACACTCAATAGTTTGTAAAACCTACACTTACATCAAGTTAGATTGACGGTGTTAGTGAATTCAGTTATCTTATATGAAAAGTCAAATTATCCCTGAGTGATGAGTAAATTACAAAAAGCTCTCTGAAATTAGGGATAAATTATGCTTACATATAATTATTTAAAAAAACCTACGCTTATCCCCGGAGTTTTATTTTTATCCAATATTTTAATCTATAACTTAATAAAATGTTAGCCAATTTTTTAATTTAAATGGAACCTAAATGTCACATTAGAAAAAAAATAAAAAAATGATCAAACTAGCCTTAGGTGATATAACATCCACCCAAGGAGGAAAACAATCATGAGATGCCATAAGTCTGGAGCTCGATCTTGATGAATCATTAGAAAAAAGCTATTTGCCAAGGAAAAAATAATCTAAATCTCTCATACAAAATGCCTCTAAAATTTTCTGCTACTGAGAACAAGTATCAAGAGTTTTGTCGCTTGAGCCAGCCTGTTCATGGTCCTAGTTAAGCCATGGAACTGCCACTGATGCACTCTCCAAAAAGAGAAGTTCTCATACATGTACTGATTTGAATCCATTTGATGATAGGCTGCTAAAGCTATCAAAATTCTATATGTAGACAGAGGAATCCTCATCCACAGTGACAATGCTAAGAAATCATGTCTACAGTATTGGACAAGTGGAACTTAGAATCAATAAATAATACAACGACATCTCTGATCTCTGTAGCGTGGTAGATAGGAAAGAAAGAAAAAAGTCTGATTAGGAAAGATGCTCATTGCTAGATGCTGGTCGAAAATTAAAGATGCTCATTGCCGGATGCCGGATGAGAAGGAAGCTTCTTATCGGTCGCTCATAATGGGGTGGCGAAGTAAGAAAGAAATCCTAACCACTCAATTTTAATGAGAAAAAGACTCTTAAAGATGTAAGACTTCAAAAAAATTGGAGAATCAAAAAAGTGAAAAAAGCCTTTTATTTTCTTATAGAGATAATTTTGATTTCTTACAATAAATAAATGGATTCACCAATACTGCCAATTGAACTGGGTGTAACTATAGGTTTTAATTACAAAATATTGAGTCTAAGTGCAACAAATAGAAACCTTAGAAAAGATTCTATAAGATTATTTTGGTTATTTTAAAAAAATTTAATATAATATTTGGCTCTCATTAAATGTTAATAGTTTGACTAATACTCTACTAACATTCTATTGTGCTATGGATTAAAGTATTGGAAAAATAAACCTCTGGAGGGTAAATGTATATTTTTAATACTATTGAGTATAAATATAATTTACCTCTAATCTCAGAAAAGTTTTTGTAATTTACTCAAATAAATATTACCATTATAATTTGGTACTTTTATATTGCCAAAATAATCTAATAGAATGGCCATATTCTTTATATCCTTTTTCTCGTTTGTTTTATAAACATAACATAACGGAGGACGCAGAAACCGTGATAGCAGCCGTTATTTTAGACATCGTCGATATGTTGTCCCTATCTAACATTAATGCTTGGAATGGTTTGGTAGCAGTCACCGATCTCCTGCTTAGAAAGGGAAAAAATTTAAAAAGAAAATGGTTCAGCTCGAAAGCCAAGTGGTTACATTCCTCAGCAGTGTAGTGCACGCCCCCATGCGCACCACCTACCAAATTCTTTCATCCAAGTCATTCACAAGATTTCGGCTTTGCAACAATGACAACTTGTACTTCTAACAGCGTTCTAAAAGACTCGACTCCCCTCCTCTCTCTCTCTCTCTCTCTCTCTCTCTCAAGCCTGTTTCTGTTGTTTTTCCCATCAAATTAAGAACAGAGGAGGGAAGGAATGGCCACAGAGGAGGCTCAGCTACGGATTCCGAGAGTAGACCTCACAGGGCTGAGACTGGAGCACGTCGGAACGGCCCGCTGGGACGCGGCGAGAGAGGAGGTTGCGCGAGCGCTCGAGAGCTATGGGTGCTTTGATGCCGTGTACGATGGCGTCGGCCCGGAGCTTCTCCGGACGCTGTTTGGGAAGGGAGCCAAGGAGCTGTTTGGGCTTCCACTGGAAACTAAGAGGAAGAACTCTGCGGGGACGCCATACCATGGATATATAGGTCAGTTGCCGGGCTTGGACTACGAGAGCTTGGCTTTGGAGGATGCAGAGGTTATGCGAGGTGCTGAGCGCTTTACTCGGCTCATGTGGCCCGACGGGAATCCCGAATTTCGGTATTAATGCTTTGAATTCTCTCAATCTCTCTTTTTTTTAATTATGGTTCAGTCTGCTTTTTATTTTTTTTTCTTATTTTTTTTCTTGCGAACGACTGGCTTGGGCTTTCAAAATTGTTTTTCTTGAAATAAATTAAATTAAGCATGTGTTTTGGGAAGTTGAAACGGGCTAGTGTTTGGGAACATGCAGAGCATGTAATTTGCTTCAGTAACATCAAGTGAATATGGTCACATTTTTTTTCTAAGATTTTTGTACTATATTGGCTAGTAACCTGTGTATTATACCGACTTGATACGATACTAATATGGTATAGAGATCAACATGGTATTGGACTGACAAATGATATGTTTGTTTTCTCATCTTTGATAGTGTACCGTATATCAGCGTGAGAATGTACCATACCAACTCCACTTGTAGCTATAAGATATAGCTAGAATACTAAGGTGGAAGACTTAGTTTCCCCCTAACAAACATATATTGAAATGTGATCCGATCGGCGCTCAACTAAAATCTCTCAAAACAAAACTAAAAAAAATAGAAAAATCTCAATAGTAAGGCTTTGAATTCCTTTTTCTTTCATTGATCCTTCAAAAAAATAAAGTATATGGCTTCTATTTATAATGTGAAGTCCGCTCTAACACAAGTTGGGTCGAATTTCTCATTCCAATTCAACCTCCTCGTTATAAATCTCAAAAAGATATCTAATTTAAAAATAAAAGATAATATCAATCAGGCATCATAAAACCAAGTTATGGCTTCCAAAAGTTTGGCTGCAACTCGGCTTTCCGATGTGGCGAATCTCGCTCTTAAACCCTGTCCAGTCTCGCTCGTCGTGGTCAAAGTGGTTCACATCAAGTCTGAAGATCCTTCTGGATTAGGACTCCTCCTATTTAGAAAATTTAGCTCCCGCTAAATCAGAACTGAAGGCGAAAAAATATGTGCTTCCCCGTCTCGCAATTGAACCATCTAACTTTGCTTGGAGATGGTTTCTGGTCTAGCTCTTCTTCCAAATTGAGTCTCAGCAAACTACTTGCTCTACTCTACATCTGTACTTTGTTGTAGGGACTCTCCTTATTGTCCTTCCTCGTCGATGATTACTACGATGACTCCTCGATCTTGATCTCAGTAGATTGGTCAATGGAACCAAAGAACAAGAGCTTAGCATCTTATAAGTAGTATCAAATATTTGTACCATCGTCACAAACTTGTTGCAGGCATTAATAAGTCGGTTCGCTTGGGCAGCAATTGTAAGATCTATATTTTCTTGTATTTTGGAGGTATTGATCATAAACTCCTTTCCGTCCTTCATGAATCGATACTTCTTCAGATGTCGGTAGAAGACTACATCTCAATCACAAAGGTATAGGCTCCCAAGGATAATTTGGAAAACATCTAAAAGAATAAATTCACAAGTTACCTCATCGATATACCTCTCAGTTATAGTGAATTTGAAGGTACATTCTTAGTAATCTTCAATTCAACGTCCTTTTAAATCCAGCCAAGAAAGTAGGGACATGGATGAGGCTTAGTCTGCAATGTATGACCCAACCTTTTAGCCTGGCCCATGACAGAAATAGGCCCAAAGAAAAAAAAAAGAGGAAGGAAATGAAGTTCCCCTATTTGAGTCAAAAGAGGAGACTGACTTCAGCTCCTCTTCGACTCTGTCGGAGGCTAGGAAACGCTAGGCTCCATGTCTATCTAAGGGACCTCAACCTCCTCCTTCGAGCCTCACCATTAATCACTGAATTCGCCATCGATTTGAGGGGATCTTTGAGTTTATTACCGCGGGTGATTGCTTAAGCTTTTCACCATCTATCCGGCCACCATCAATCTAGCCGGAAGAGCTCATTAGAGGTAAGTCCTTGCTGCTGACTCCACTCTTCTCCTCTTCTAGTTTTAGACCACCATTCCACCTTGAATCCAGCTGATGAATCACTATATTGATCACGGACAAGCCTCCCCTATTTTTGTGTTTGGCCGACCACCACCCGATGTGGCTCACAAGCGTCAGCCTACCGCTAGAGGCCACTAAGGGACATGGCTCACCGATGTCAACCTACTGCCAGATGCCACCGAGGGACGTGGCACACCGGCGACCGTCGCCACTTGAGGCGGCTTTCCTCCATTCGGAAAGAAGAAATCGAGAGAGAGCCTCACAGTTCTCTCTTCTCCTTGCTTATTTTCTCTCTCCTCTATCTAGTTCTTCACTCTACTTTTCTTTCTCATCTACTTGTTTCTCTCTCCAAATAGATCTATGAACCCGAGGGAACCTTGCAAAGGGCCCTAATCTGCCGCGGTGCCCAGGCAGCCCACAAGATTGATCACCCCGGCCCTGTTAAGTGTTCCTGAAACCTACTGATGATGAATCCTATTGAATGGCCTTGACCCTTATCGAGTCTGTGCCCTATGATTCATTGATCGAGTTGCTTAGACCTGACCTAATTGGGCCACTGTCATCCGGCCAACCATTTTCTTTGTCTTGTTATTTCAATACTCTTAAAGTTATCGAATGAAAATTAATCTTCCTCTTAAAATCTTCAAATAGGTTTAGCAGGTTTATCTAGTTATATTTGAAAGTCTAAAATGGAAGAGGTAAGTAACTGTAACACTCCTTATTAGATTTCAAATTTTTATATATTTTCTATGCTTATAATTTGTATGAAAATATGAAGATAGTATGAAATATTGATGATAACATATTTTCTTAAAATTAAGGATCAAACATATGATATTATGAAACTTATGATTTATTATGAAATAATGATTCCATGAATATTTTAATATTAATGATTCTCCATATTTATGAAAATTGTATTTTTGTTATAAAAAAATTCATGATTATTCATTTTACTGTTAAACGCTTATTTATGAACTATGAACTCTATATAGCTATTTAGTGTTTTATTCATGTATAATTCAAAAAAATATAATTTAATATATGGCTTAAAAAATTATTTTAAGAATTATAACAAAAAGCTCTTAAATGACTACGTATGACCTCTATAAGTGGGGTAGATCGACATCCAGAGCAGTTCCATATGACTATGTCAGCAGATAATAGTAGTTCATATACGACGCTATTAGAAGATAATAGTAGCTGGCATACAACCCTACCAACAAATAATCGTACTTGGCTTACGATCCTGCCAATGAATATAATAGTTGGTGTATGACCCTACCAATGGGGTAATAGTAATTTGTGTTTGTCGATTACGACCATATTATGGGTATAGTAGTAACCTTAGCATTTAGTCTAAGAGAAGTAACTTGATCAATAATATGGTTAAATGGTAAATAATTTATAATTTTATTTATGCTATACACATGGAACCATGTTTATGACATATTGATGATATTGCATGCATAAATAATTTTATGACTTACTTTATCATATGTTACTATGAGATATTCTATCTTGCAATAATTGTTGTTTTCACTTTATGATGCATCGATTCTAGCAAAAAAAACATATGCTTGATCCAGTAAGTTAGTGAAAGGCTTACTTATTGAGCCGTGTCTTTCTATTTTAATTTTTCTCTCTCCAAGCAAATAGGATCAGTAGGATCAATGGATGGGCCAGACTTAGAGTTTGTTCCAGCAAGCTTGGCAGTCTATATAGCAGAACTTTAGTTCTTCAACTGATTATGAATTTGTAGCTCAGTAATTTTCTAAATTTTAAAGATTATAGGTTTGGTATTTATATTTTGATTTAGAAGCTCTGAACAAATAATGGTTGCATTTAATAGATAATAAAAGTAGATTTCTATTTATTCTATTTTGTTTGAGATAAATTTGGATGCTAAATGAAATATTTGCCTTTCTGTTATGGTGGGTTGTATCCCTTGATAGCATAGCCATGATATGCTCCGGATCTAGGGCATGACATGCAACCCCAACTTATGAACCAAATTTTCAGAGATGGGGTTCTTCTGGCTTCTAGGACCTATAATAGCCTCAATGATACTCTACTTTACTTGGATTTTTAAGTGCAAGAGTTCCTCTCGCACCACTAAATCTGCTTCAATGTTGTCTCGGGTTTCCTCGCCATCAAGCTCAACTTCTACAGCATTAAGAACCGCCTTCCCCTTCTTTTTAGAATCCTTATCCCTTTGCATCTTCTTCTTCGGCCACAGATAGGGGTAAAATTTCTAATACTTCTCCTTGATGTGTCCACATAGGTCATAATGATCACAGTAATTTCTTTGAGTTATATTGGCTTGCTTCTTGCCCTACTCCCTGTTATCCTAGATGCACAAATATAATTGATAAATTAAATATTTCTAATATTCAAAAACAATAAATAAGAAGAATAAACTAGCAAATAATTAACTTGACAATATAATAATAAAATGAAGAAAGAGAAAGAAGATGGCCTGTGGATCGAAGCACGCTGATGCGCTGTCCCAGAAAAGTTTATGCCCCCTACGCACGGGTCTGCTGGCACAGATCTCCTAGTGATACGACGACCCAATACAGAACCACGTCTTCCCCGTCAGTGCGCCTCTAGGAAAGAAAGAAGAGCACGTTCACGCTTACAGATAGCTCAAAAGAAACTTAGAAAAATTATGAGGAGAAGAAAAATTTTCTTTATTTCTTTTCTCCCCAATGATCCCTAGAGCCCTTTTTATCTAGACTCTTGGAATAGGAAGAAGAGAAAATTTTGATTGTTATTTGAAATGATCCCTAGAGCCCTTTATATAGGTTCAGGCACGTCAAAAGAAGAAGATTCCCCTCCCGCGGATTGATGATGTGTCTTTTTGTGCTCCTTTGATTCTTCGGCTTATTGCATCTTGGCCGTTCATGCTTCCTTCCTTCTTTGAGGGGCCTTTCCATGCTTGCTCTTGCGCTAGATGCATGACACTTGTCATGGTTTACTTTCTTTGGAAATTTTTTCATATTTGCTCTTACGCTGGATGCATGACACTTGTCATGGTTTGCTTTCTTTAGAAATTTTTCCATATTTGCTCCCTTGCTTGTGCACGGATGCTTGCCACTTGGCCGTTAACCAATTTGGTTTTCAAATTTTTAAAATATTTGATTTAATTCAACAATCCCCCACATAAATTAAATATTTAAAAAATTTAAAATCAAAATAAAATTAAAAAATAAAATGCTGAGTATATTATATTATGTAATAGGTGTAGGTACCTTTCGGTTTGAACCTTCACTTAGTGATAACTGATTACTTCTGTGGAGCCAAGGTGGACTATACCTTGAACCTTAGTCCATGGCTCAGATTTCATCAACAGCACACATAATATAGCGTGAACATGCTCGAAGCGGGTTTGCGCTTTACGGCCATGCACAGGTATCTCTTCATGTGTGTTATTAGGGAACAGCCCACTTTCCACAGTCGCGGCCTCACGACTACACGCATATAGGTGAATTCTAAAAAGGGTACGAGCAAATAGGTACCCTGCCTCATGGGTCTCGGATCCATTAAGAGTAAAAACTCAACCTAACCCTTGCTTTTTATGAGCACTGTTGCCATAGGGATGGAAAAAATAAATAGTGCTCCTCATTAGTCACCTATCTAGCTTGTTTCTACCTATTGAACCTTTTCAGGTTGGGTTACCACCATGGTGACTTTACTTATGGGCTTAGCCCCATTTCCCTCGACAACTCTAGAACCACTGTTCTAGATAATTCTTAGGTAAGCTGATCAGCTAGATTCCTTTCGGATCTTACAAAATTTAGTGCAATCAAGTTATTCTTTAATTTGTATCTCAATGATTTATGGCACACTTTCAAGTGCCTATTCATTTTCACATTTGCATTTTCTTGATTGCATTTATCTATAGCAGATCTGCAGTCACAATGAATAGATATAGAAAGTAATGGTGAAGTCAGAAGAGGTAAATCTATCAGTAGATTTCTAAGCCACTTGGCCTCAATGCTAGTGGTATTTAGGGCAATCATTTCAGATTCCATGGTACTCCTAGCTACTACAGTTTGTTTGGTAGACTTCCATGATACAACTGCACCTCTTAAAAGGAAGATGAAACTAGTGGTGGATTTGGTGTCAACTGTATCACTGATTTAGTTGGCATCACTATAGCCTTCCAGAACAGCAGGATAACCACAATAGTGTAATCCCAGAGATATGATATTCTTAAGGTATCTGAGAATTTTTTCTAGAGCAGTCCAATGATCATTATTAGGATTGTGAGTATATCTACTCAGTCGGTTCACAGAGTATGCGATATCAGGTCTGGTATAATTTGCAAGAAATTCTAAAGAACCAATGATCTGGGCATACGAGCTTTGATTGATTGGATCACCTAAGTTCTTCTTTAGATGAAGAGATGGATTATAGGAAGTAGATATAGGATGATCAGAGTAGTGAAACTTTTTAAGAATCTTCTCCACATAGTGGCTTTGGGACAAAGTTATTCCATCTTCATTCCTCATGATTTTAGTATTAAGGATTAGGTCTGCTTCTCCTAAATCTTTCATGTCAAATTTTAGAGATAAAAATTGTTATACTTCATTAATAATTTCTAAGTCTGTTCCAAAAATTAGGATATCATCTATATATAGACATAAGATTATAATTTTATTGTTCTTCTTTCTATAATATACACATTCATCTGTGTTATTAATTTTAAATCCATTAGTTAGGATTATTTCATCAAATTTAAGGTCCCATTGTTTGGGGGCTTGTTTTAGACCATAAAGAGATCTAATCAACCTACATACCTTTTTCTCTTGACCTGGGACAATGAAACCTTCGGGTTGGTTCATGTAGATCTCTTCATCTAGGTCCCCATTCAAGAAAGCAGCTTTAACATCCATTTGATGTATAACGAGCTTATGAATGGAAGCCAAGGCAACAAGAATCCTAATGGTAGTGATTCTAACTACAGGGGCATAAACATCAAAGAAGTCAATTCCAGATTTTTGAGTAAAACTTTTGGTTACTAACCTAGCTTTATATTTGTCTACAATTCCATCTGGCCTAAGTTTCTTCTTAAAGATCCATTTACACCCTATGGGTTTACTTCCTGGGGGTAGGTCTGCCAATTTTCAAGTGTGGTTTTGAATTATGGATTGCATTTTATTATTTATTGCTTCTTTTCAGAAGGGGGCATCTAGAGATTTCAAGGCATCCTCTAAAGAAGTAGGAGAGTCTTCTATTAGGAATGTGTAGTAGTCTTCTCCAAAGTTCTTTTCAACTCTAGTTCTTTTACTTCTTCTAGGTTCAGTTTTTTCTTCTTCTTCTCTAAATCTGGTTCTGCTAGAACTAGTCCCTAAATTATTATTGGTATTTATTTGATCATTTATCCTTGTTTTAAAGGAAAATATACTTTCAAAGTAGATTGCATCTCTTGCTTCCATTATGGTGTTGTTATTAATTTCATTTATTTGAGAGTTAAACACTAAAAATTTATTGGCATTACTCTCAATTGCATATCCTATAACTATTGCATCTACTGTTTTGGGGCCAATTTTCTTTCTTTTATTTTCTAGAATTTTTACTTTAGCTAAACACCCCCACACTTTTAAGTATTTTAAGTTAAGTTTTCTATGTTTCCAGATTTCATAAGGAGTTTTATCATTATATTTGAATGAAATTCTGTTCAAGATATAAAATGTAGTTACTAGTGTCTCCCCCAAAGATTTTTTGGTGCACCTGAACTAATTAGCATAGAGTTAACCATATTCATTGTGGTTCTATTCTTTCTCTCGGCTCCTCCATTAGATTGGGGTGAATAAGGAGTTGTCACTTCATAAATTATCCCATGTTCTTCACAGAACTGGGTCAGCTCAAATGAGGTATATTCACCTACTCTATCAGACATTAAGATTTTAATCTTTTTATCTAGTTGGTTTCCAGCCTCTGCTTTATAGTCTTTGAATTTTTATTTAGGACCTCATTTTTAGTTTCAATAAGATAGAGGTGACAGTATCTAAAAAAGTCATCTATGAAAGTTACAAAATATTTGTTTCTATTCCTTGATGTTCTTCCTAAGTCACATACATCACTATGTATGAGTTTAAGGAGATCAAAATCTCTACTTACAGAATGAAAGGATCTTTTAGGTAATTTGGCCTCTACATATATCTCATATTTGTCATTATTCTTAGGTTCTGATTTTAGGATTAAGTTCAAGTGCATTAAAAATCAAATATAATTATCAATGATATTTTTTTTTTCACAAAAGGTCTATGACTCTCTTATATAGACCTAAGACTTATGTGCCATACATTGCTTGTTGGCGGGATAATTGAAACTACTTCCTAATCAGCCACATGGGGTGAAATTTAAATTCAAAGTCAATCTTCTCCCATGCAGGGCACATGCTGAAAATCAAATGGGGAAGGTAAGCAAATGGGTTAGACCCATTATTGACTTTAGTAGTACTCTCACCAATGGCTGAAATCAAGTCTTGGGTGGTTAGCCAGAACTGCATTTGATTCCGCCACCTTCTAAAGTTTTGACCATCAAATTTTTTAGGTTTAGCACTAAGGTTTTCAGATGTGTGGGAAGCTATTGATTAGGAGAGAAGAAAGAGATTGATTTGTAGCTTAACAAAGTTTTGACACATATGAAATTGAAAAGGTTTATGTCAAATTATTGCACTGATATCTAATTTGAACTTTAGATGTCTAGTTGAAAAATCCAAAGAATAACAGCCAGATCCGCTCCAGATCGGTGGTGGAGCACTTGGCTCACTTAAATACTAGCCTTTCTTAGGCACGTATGCTGTTTTGACAAGCTTTTCTTAGACACCGTTATTCAATAGATAATTTCACTAGATATCGTTCAATTTCATCCTACGTGCAATATTAAGCTAGCTCCTATGAATTAACCAATTTCCAAATTTCCATTTGAATGGAATCTGAAAATTACTCTGTGAGGAGTCCAAATGGAGGTATTAATAAACCTCTTGGAGGTTAGGCAATCCAATATTTTGCTGAAAAAATTAAGTACTAAAGTAAAGCTAGCATAAATGTATAACAACTAAAATATAACAATTTACAATTATGCAGTAAAAAATATATAATAAATATTGCAATCTAAAATCTAGTGCTAACAAATATAATTAATAAATTAAATATTTCTAATATTCAAAAATAATAAATAAGAGGAATAAACTAGCAAATAATTAACTTGACAATATAATAATAAAATGAAGAAAGAGAAAGAAGATGGCCTGTGGATCGAAGCACGCTGATGCGCTGTCCTAGAAAAGTTTATGCCCCCCACGCACGGATCTGCTGGCACAGATCTCCTAGAGATATGACAACCCAATACAGAACCACGTCTTCCCCATCAGTGCGCCTCCAGGGAAGAAAGAAGAGCACGTTCACGCTTACAGATAGCTCAAAAGAAACTTAGAAAAATTATGAGGAGAAGAAAAAAAATTTTATTTCTATTCTCCCCAATAATTCCTAGAGCCCTTTTTATCTAGACTCTTGGAATAGGAAGAAAAGAAAATTTTGATTGTTATTTGAAATGATCCCTAGAGCCCTTTATATAGGTTCAGGCACGTCAAAAGAAGAAGATTCCTCTCTCGCGGATTGATGACGTGTCTTCTTGTGCTCTTTTGATTCTTCGGCTTATTGCATCTTGGTCGTTCATGCTTCCTTCCTTCTTCGAGGGGCATTTCCATGCTTGCTCTTGTGCTGGATGCATGTCACTTGTCATGGTTTACTTTCTTTGGAAATTTTTCCATGTTTGCTCCTACGCTGGATGCATGACACTTGTCATGGTTTGCTTGCTTTATAAATTTTTCCATGTTTGCTCCCTTGCTTGTGCACGAATGCTTGCCACTTGGCCGTTAACCAATTTGGTTTTCAAATTTTTAGAATATTTGATTTAATTCAACACTCCCCCTGTTGGCTTGATTCTTTGCCCCCTTTTTCTAAACTTGTCGCCCTTTTTACCTTTCTTAGGCCGATTCTTCTCCTCAATCTCTATGGCCTTCATGCTGGCTTCACTAATATCTTCAACTTTGAAGAGTTTCAGCTCCTTTTGGATGCTCTTGTGGAGACCTTCAATGTATTTCATGAAAGATGCATGATCGTTGATGGAGATTCTATGGGAGATTGCTTGCTTATAAAACTTGGTGATGGATAGATTGATCATACTCCTACCGTACGTACTTCCACTTGATCAACCAATCCTCCTCATAGCCGATTGGGTAGAACTACTTCTTGATTAGGCTCTTGAATTTGTTCCATATCAAATTCGAAACATTGTTATTTCTTATGTACGAATTCTACCAGATAAGAGTATGGATAAAAAGCATAAGATAGGTGAAAGCTACCTTCTGGATACGAAAGTATCCATAAATAATAAAATATATCACTAATTGGTCTAGCCAGTTATCTAGCTTTTTCGCATCAATAACCCCATCATATACAGGGATCTCAATTCAAGCCTTAACTTTAAACCGTTGAAGAGAGAGAGATTTTTCATACCCATAAGTCGCTCATCCGTATCCTCCTCGTTGGATGGTGGATCTTCATCTCGAGTCGTAGGACAACATTGCAACAAGAGCTGATGGTGCTTGTGCTGAAGGTATCGCCAGTCTTCTCCTCTAGTTGTATAAGACGTTCCTTCATCTCATCATCACCTATTGAAGAAGAACTAGCAGCCATACTCACCTTTATCCTTCGACGTACTTGAAGCATTGATAGACCTTCTCCTAATTGCTTGTATTGCTCAGATGTCTGGAGCATGAACAAAGGCTCCCACAAATATAGAGGATCGAAGCTCTGATATCAACTTGATCCAATCGAGAAGAAGGAAGAATTTCTTCACCTGCTCAACTCGAATATCTCAAATGAAAAGTAGAAGAAGATGGAGGAATCTTAAAATAAAAGTAGGACTTTAAGTTCCCTTCTCTTTTCATTGATTCTTCACAAAAATGAAGTATATAATCTCCATTTATAATGTGAGGTCTGCCCTAATATAATTTGGATCGGATTCCTCTTCGTAATCCTATTAGAACTCTTTTTTCTAAAATAGACATCTCTAGTAAAAAAATCTAAAAATATCGAGGAGGTATATTTCAACTTCTACATTAACTCTTTCTTCTATCGCTCTACCTGATTCTTCTTAGATAGAGAGCTACCTGATTCTTTTTTAAAAACTTTCAGTTTGTCCGGTCTGTTTCGGGGTTTAACATTGAATATTTGTCCCAATTCAATATCCTAGTTGTAGATCTCAAAAAGATATCCAATTTTTTTTAAAAAAAATCATCTCAATTGGACATCGTATGACCAAGTTATGGCCTTCGAAAGTTTGGTTGCGACTCGGCTTTCTGATGTGGCAGATCTTGTTCTTAAACCTTGTCCAGCTTTACTCGTAGTGGTTAAAGTAGTCTACATCAAGTCTGAAGATCCTTCTGGATCAAAATGTTACATGCTTTAAGATTAAAACTTTAGAAAATTTGCCTTGTTACACTGAATATAGTTTTTCTTTTTTAAGAATAAGATGGATTTCCCCTTTGATTTATTTTATCAAGAATTTGAAATGAAAAATTCCAAACTACAAGGGATAATGACAACTTAATCTAGAATACACTTGTCCAAAAAGAGTTTATGCCATTAGAGATCTTATTTGAAGCCGTACTGCTTTGATGACAATATTCTGAGTTACAATTTATTTTTTGCAAGACTCTCTTTTAAGATTAAGATAATCTTCATTGGTCATAACATATGTCCTTTGCATTGGCTAGTGATACATTATGCTCCTTCGCAAAGAAATTGGTAGAGTTAGATCGTCTTGTTCAGAAGATGATCTTGGAAAGCTTGGGCGCTGACAAATACTTTGATTCTCACATTGATACCACTAAGTACTTGCTTCGACTAGCAGAGTATAGGGCTCCACAAACTTCGGAAACCATAGTGTGCATGCCTGAGCATACTGACCATAGCTTCGTGACTATAATTTGCCAAGATCAAGTTAGCGGCCTTGAGATACTGACTAAGAACAGAGATTGGATTACAGTTCGCCCATCACCCGATTCCTTCACCATCATGACTGGTGATGCATTTGAGGTATGATCACTTATATTTCTGTTCAATTCAAATGATATATGGCATGAAAAATACAAACTATTGATAATTAAGAAGATTATTGGTCAAGTTAAGTTATGATATCCGAGTTAAAAAACTCTGCAATTCATAGGCATGGAGCAATGGAAGACTGGTTCCCCCACGCCATAGGGTCGTTTTAAATGGTGGCAATACAAGATACTCTTCCATCTTATGTTCGTTTAGGAAGGACGGTCACCTGGTGCAAGCCCCAAATGAGCTAGTGGATAAAGAACATCCGATGCTCTTCAAGCCATACCTTCACGGTGACTACCTCAATTTCTGCATCACAGAGGCTGGCTATAATGCACAACATCGCCTCAGGGCTTTCTGCGGGTTGGGAGAAAAGGGAGAAGAAGTATAAACTTCTCATCAGACATCTATTACATTTTATTCCAGGTGCCAGCTCAAACCTAGCCCAAGGATGGTTAATATGGAAGAATGTATCTTTAAGAGAGTGGTTAATACTTAAACATGAGTTATATTAGAAGATTCTCACATCATGCTATGGAGTTGAATAATGCTATATAAGAAAGAACGATCTGCCGAGTAAAGTTTGATATTTAATAACAATCTATTTTTAAAATAATTAGAAAACAAGAATTTCTAAAGCCTACCTCAAATAGTTCAAACATGGTTGCTTAGGTTTTGGCAGGGAAGGTTCCAAGCAAGTGCACATTGATAATTTAGATTAAGGAGCCATCGGATTTTATTTATCTTTTAATTTTACAATTATTCTTTATTATAGAAGGATATAATCGCCCATTTTTAATGAATTTAATCACCTATATTTTACAAAAATAAATTACCAGCCATTCATATAACTACCTGCGCCGTTTCAGAGGAAGTTCCATGCTTGTTAAAAAGACTGCAGGAATATCCAGGCTTCCTACAACTATGCCATTAGACAAGAAATATAGGGAATGGCACGGCTCTGATTTTCTTTGAGGAGTGACCCCAAAGGATTCAGCAATATCCAAATTTGTCACAACTCAGGACCTCACCTAAATTGGCTAGCCAGAAGGTATATTTGGGTTCCTTAATCCTGTATAAGTACCCAAGATCTACCCAGTGAATAACCGATATAGAACTAAATACATGCCCGTACGGGTCTTCACAAAATCACTATAGACTGCATTCCATCAGAAAGTTCCCAGTAGTAGAGGAGGCAAGGGCAAGCTCTACACTTGCAAGTGCAAATGAGATCCCCGGGCATATCCATCTACCAGCTCCAGAAGGTAGGAAATCAAAGTTGGTTCCCTTGAAATCAGTGGTGCTTCCATCAAATCTCTCCGGCTTGAACTCTTCGGCGTCGTCCCAAATTTGTGGATCCCACCCTAACGCCCAAGCATGCACAATTACCCTCACCTTCTCAGGAATCCCGTAACCGAGTATCTCAGCCCTCTCTTGGGGCTCTCGAGGGACTAGCAGGGGAACTGGTGGGTGCAACCTCAGGGTCCCCTTGATGACTAGTGTCACGCCCCGGACCCGGATCCGTGACACGGCCGTGCTATTGCCGACTACCGCCTACAATAGCACGCAGCCTCATACCTGGGTAACAGGGTAGTCAAACCAACCGAATCTTTTCATATGAAAACATTCTTAGTACAACATGCTGGTCAGTACCCAAATACAGAGCTTCTATGTAGTTTATGTACACAAAAGTATACTTGCTTTACCCCAAAAGAAAGAAGCCCTGATACCAAATTAACGTGTCTCTGGCAGCTATCAGTGGTAAGGATCTGAAAGAAAAAGTAAATGAACGGATATGAGCTACACGGCTCAGTAAGTAATCATACATAATCTTACCGGATCGAACATAATGGTAACCATGTTTATGCAGGATTTGAGAAGCTGACATGCATATTCATCTAATAATCATCATGGCACAATAAGTATGCGATTTAAACAAAGCAGTAGTGCAAATCACAAAAATTTTCATAATATATGCATATGAAACCGTGCCCCCGGCATGCCGTGGTCCTTTTTCTCTCGGATGCTACTGCGAAGTCAGACTCGACCACTGGCGGGGCCAGCTCAGTTACTATTCAGCCACTGGCGGGGCAGGCTCAGTTACTATTCAGCCACTGGCGGGGCAAGCTCAGTTACTATTCAGCCACTGGCGGGGCAGGCCCAATTCCAATTCAGCCACTGGCGGGGCAGGCTCAGTTACTATTCAGCCACTGGCGGGGCAGCTCAGTTACTATTCAGCCACTGGCGGGGCAAGCTCAGTTACTATTCAGCCACTGGCGGCTCAGTCATTCTCAGTAGCATCTTTGAGCCCATTATAGTGCCTCTGGGCTAGCTAAGACTTTATAAACTTACATGCATGATTAAAATATCAGTATCATCATGTTGCATACATAGCCATAGCTTCTGGGATCATGCAAGTTACTTATGCATTGTAACATATCATGCATGAAACATATATTCTTAAAATAAATGCTTAGGAAACATTAATAACATAACATGATCCATAACAGGATTAGGACAGGTTACTTACTTTCTTCACAAATCATGTATACAATTCAAATTGTATGAAAAATACTGGTTCATCTTATAAAACGTAATACAAGATCTACGATAAGATTAAGGTAAATTACTCACTTTCTTCACAAATCATGTATACAATTCAAATTGTATGAAAAATACTGGTTCATCTTATAAAATGTAATACAAGATCTACGATAAGATTAAGACAGATTACTTACTTCAATTCGCTTTCCAAATTGCTCAAGTCCAGGTGACAAATCCTTAATCACCTAAAACAACATCATAGGGTTTACATTATTCCCCATTCATTTATTATAACATCTCTTAGTTCATCATACTATGAACTTACTTGCTTGGATCCCATCCAAGGATTTAGCCCAAGTCCAATTTGAAGCCTTTGGGGTTCGATTTAAAACCAGATTGGGTCCACATGGGTTGATTGGGTTTTTTAATTAAAGGATTGGGCCTCGTTTATAATTGGGTCCAACCTTTTCTAGCCAATTGGGTCCTCTGATTTGGTCAATGTGGCTCATCTGGGCCTGAGTCGAAGTTAGCCCAAGGTCAATTCGACCTTCTGTCAGTTGAATTGGGCATGAATTGGGCCTGATTCACAATCAATTAGGTCTGCTGAGACAAACTCAGCTTAATTGGGTTCAAATTCAACACCAATTAGGCTTAATTGACCCGTTTAACTCGATTGGGCTTGAATCAATCCTTCATCGGATTCACCCAAATCGAATTAAAGAATTTAGGCCTAACGGGTTTCGGATCCGGACTCGGATCCGACCCGCTAGGCAGACCCGTTAAGGATCTCTTTTCTTCTCTCTTCTCTCTTTTTTTTTTTCTTTTTCTTTTCTCTTCCTTTTTTTTTCTTTCCTTTTCTTCCCTTCTCCTTTTTCTTTTCTTTTTCTTCTTTTTTTTCTTTTCTTTTTTTTCTTCTCTGTTTCTTTTCTTCTTCCCGAAGTTTCTTCTCCTCCCTTCTTCTCTTTCATCCCAATCTCCCCATCCTCTCTTCTCCAACGAAGGGAGGACGGCGAGCGGAAAGGGGGGGATGGCGAGCGGAAGGGAACGGCGAGCGGAGGGGAGGATGGCGAGCGGAGGGGGACGGGCCACGACCGGCGGCGTCCGCGGCCAAGCCCCGCGGGATCCCTGGCCGAGCCTGCGGCACTCTCGGCCGCGCCTGCGTCGACGGTGCTCGCGGCCGAAGCCGGCGGCCGCCGCACACGACGACGAGGATGAGTCCCCTCTTCCTCTCTTCTTTTTCTTCTTCCTCCCTTCACCAACCTCCCATATTCTCTCTCTCACTCCCAAACCCTCTCTCTTCCTCTCTTCATTCTTCCCCTGTGAAGGAAGAAGGGGAGTTTGGGAGGGCCGAGCCACAGTCGGCGGTGCCACGGCTGGGCTCGCGGTGTCCACAGCCGCGCCTGCGGCTGAGCCCACGGCCGCGCCTGCGACGGCCTTCTCTTCTCCCACGGGGAAGAGACGCCGGGAAAAACCAGTGGCAACGCGGGATGCCCGTGGCCGTTTCCCACGGCTGTTCCCCGTGGAGGTCGTGGTGCTCGCGGTCGGAGCCAGCGGTGTCGCCGGCGCCGCTCGCGGCCGCATGCAGTGAGCCCTCTTTCTTCCCTTTTCTTTCTCTCTCCGTGTTTCTTTCTTTCTCTGTTATCCCGATCAAGTCAAGAGGAGAAAAGGTAGAGGGCTTACCTAGCTTTTGGAAGAAGCCACGAGCATCTTCTCCGGCGACGGAAGTAGGTTTGGCAAACCCTCTCTCAGAGAACAGAGGAAGGAAGGAGGAGGAAGGGGTACGGTACACACACAGAGAGAGAGACCTAGGGGGCTGTAGCCACCTTTAGCTGGGGTGAAGTGTCACCCCCAGCTTCCCCTCGTGAAGGGCCTAACAGCTGGGCCCTCCACAGCTTCCCAGCTGTCCCTACCCTAGTCACATCCATCCTTAGGGTATGGCATAGCAGCCACCAACAATGGGCCCTAGTTAGGTCCATTAGGTGTCCTGGCCCAATGCTCAAGTACGGGCCCAAAAAGGTTTTGGGCTCAAATTGGGCCCGGATATTACAACTAGTTTCAGGTAGTTTGGTTCACTAACCTCCCTCTCATGAACCTTCGTTTTCCTGCCAAGCAACTCCCTCACCCCTGCCTGCGCCCTCTTCATTACTCTTGGATTCCTCATCAGCTCTGCCATGGCCTGCTTGCGAACGTGATGTCATGGGTCATCATTATCTCTCCGGCTGCTTCAGGGAAGGAGGCAACGACTACGAGGGTGTTCGCCTCACCGAGCTTTGGCGTTCTTGGACTTCCCTGAATCAATACAACATGGGATTAACTGTTGCTGGAAATTGGACCCGGAGGCGACCGTGGGCTGAGAGGGGAGGAGCTCCGCTGCTGGAACAGTAGGTGGCGGCGCGTCAGCTGGAGGCGTCCTCCTAGAGAGTCCTGCAAGAAGCCGGTGGCCGGGATCTCTGGCGCCGGCCCTCCAATGCTTAAGTCAGAGGGGGGGCTAGTATATGAGTGGAGTAAAAGAGGAGAATGTTTGTTCTTGTGTCCGTCCCTTTCTTTTTTCCCCCAGATTCTCTTTTATAGAAGGATATTATGTTACCTGAGAGGTGACAGGGCAAATTGTCTTTTTCGTGATAATTGGGCACGATCATGCTCATTAATGGCGTTGTGGAGAATAAGACCGGATCAGACCGGAGTCAGCGAATTGTCATGGTTGATCGGACCTGTTGGAGTGGTTGAACCGCCGGCCGTGGTGGGCCTGGGGTTCGTAGATAGCAAGTGCATTAATTGCTGAGTGAACCGGTGATCAGGGAGAGCCATACGCTTTGATAGTCTAGTGATCCGGAGATCATCTTGAGCTGTGTTCATTTAATGGTTGAGTGCATTGGAGGCCCGCAGGGGTCATACGCATTAATGATAGGGCGTGCCGAAAGCCTGCGGAGGTCACGTGCCTTAATGGCTTGACGACGGCAACAGAGTACGGTGGAGTCAGGTATCTAGTTGTCAGATTCTCTAAGGGGTTAGGCTGGGGTCAAATATTTGGACAAGGCATGGGCTCGGCACCCGAGGGTTAGGCTGGGGTCAAATATTTGGACAAGGCATGGGCTCGGCACCTGGTCGGGTGTCGAGCCGAGCCAGTTGCTCAGCGGAGTGCCTCCAGTTTGAGCGTTGCGAGGTCGGGCGCCTTTATGGTCGGCGCCTTCCTGGTCGGGCGCCTTTCTGGTCGGCGCCTTCATGGTCGGGCGCCTTGGTCGAGCACCTTTCTGGTCGGCGCTCCCTGGTCGAGCGCCTTCCGGGTTGGCACGACTTGGTTTTTCCCCCAATGGTCGGCGCCTTCCGGTCGGGCGCCTTTCTGGTCGGCGCCTTCCTGGTCGGGCGCCTTGGTCGAGCACCTTCCTGGTCGACGCTCCCTGGTCGAGCGCCTTCTGGGTTGGTACGACTTGGTTTTTTCCCCAATACTACCCCCCGACATCCGAGTTCCAGCTGGCCACCAGCTCGAGCGCGGGAAGTAATTTTAGTCGGGCCATCATGAGTTAAGAAATTTCGAATTATTGCGCGCTTCAAGGCGCTTTTAATGGGCGGCGTCTCTTCTTTTCCGAAACGTCTCATTATTAGGGTGCCTTCCTCGAAGCGTCTTCGCGTCGTGGGCTCATGATAGGGCCACACGATCCGACGAAGCGCTTCTGCGTTCGAAGCGTCAGCTTGAATTAAATGCGGCGCTCCGGCTCTCGAGCCTACACGCGTCATGATCTGAACGGGGAGCAGCATTTTTTCTCGCTGATTTGGACCGTTGGAGGAACCTATATAAGCCCTCACCTGGCCTCCAGCTACTTTCTTATTGTCTTCTTCCTCCAGCTTCTTCTCAGTCCGAAGTTTCCAATCTCCGGCGAACTTCACAGGTCTCTCCTTTTTTTTTATCCTCCCAGAATCCTTTCCTCTCTTCTTCCTAATGGGTCTCGGTCCGAGCGATATCGAGTCCACCATGAGTGAGCAAGAGGTCGAGATGGTCGAGGAATGGTTCTTTCCTCGATGAGGGTTCCGTTTGGAACCCGCCAAATTGGGGGATCGAGTAACGAATCCCCCGGTAGGTCGGATCGGAGTGTACCTGGAGGCACTCTGGGCCGGCCTACAGTTTCCCTTTCACGGGTTCATAAACGAGTTGCTTACGGAGTACCAGTTGGTCCCGGCGCAACTCGCTCCGAATGCCTGGAGGACAATCGTCGGTTTCCTGTCGCTGTGTTTGGCGTACGGAATTCCGACCTCAGTGAACGTTTTCCGGCGACTTTTCATGTTAAAGTCGAACCCGGGAGACGGAGAGTGGCTCTACGTCGCCCTTCGGGCGGGTCGGCCACTCTTCCAGGGCGCCCCATCGTCCATTCATGAGTGGAAGAAGAAATTCTTCTTCCTGGGCTCTGAGCGGACATGGGGGTTTGACCCTAGGTGGAGGCCGAGCCGACTTAGGACCGTCAACAAAGTCCCCAAGCTTTCTACGCGCGAGCAGGGGATCCTTGACGCCGTTCGCAGCCTCGGGGACGGTATTCTGCTGAGCGGCCTCATAAGCGAGGACGCTCTAGTGAATGTTGGCCTGAGCTCGGCGCGTCCTCAGGATAAGGGTAATAATAGAAAGTCACTTTTTTTTCTGCTATTATTCTGTGTTATAATCCTGCTCGTCCTTGCAGATATCGCGAAAATGGTGACCAAGAGCGAGGTCCTGTACGCCCATTTTCAGAAGAGGGCGGCCGAGCTCGCGGGGGAGCCAACAGAGCCAAAGAAGAAGGCAAAGGTCTCGGCCGCCGTGGTCGCCGAGACGGGCGCTCCCAGCACCGCGCATTCCGAGGCTGGTCGGGGGGAGGGCCCAGGTTCTAGGGGCGCGAGCTCTGGTGGAGCTACGATGGCGCTCTCGTGCCCGGCGCCAATTTCGCAAGTTTCTGGTTGGCAGGAAACCCCGAGCACCGACCAGGGAGGGAGGAGTTCAACGACGGATTTGGCGCTTGCGCGCCCCGCTCCAACTTTGCAGCAGTCAGATCGGCCGCCTGTCCGACCCCAATTCCCCAATCCCGAGCCGAGGAATAGTCAAGGAGCTACGGGGTCGGCTCTGCCCAGGCCAGCCGAGGCCAGTCTTCCGGGCTCGTCGGGTCCCCAGGAGAGGGTGCCTTACGCTCCCGGTTGGGCAGTTTTCGAGGGCGACTCAGCCCTCGATAATCCCCAGGTAGCGCGCGAGGTTCTTCGGGTCGCGCTACTCCCGGCCGACCAGGCCAAGATCCGGTCCATGAACTATGGCGCCTTCATGGATTCAGCCCTTTGCTCTGCCGTCCGGGTAAGTTAACCTCTATATTTGTGCAACTCTATATTTTAAATTGGATTCGTTTCTCACGTCCCTCTTTTACAGCATCTGCACGAGACCGAGATGCTGATGCACATAATCCAAGATTATCGGGAGCGAGCCCGAAAGCATCAGCGGGGGCACGAGGAGGCCGAGGCGAGGCGTCTAGTGTCCGAGGCCGAGCGCCAGGAGCTCCAGACGAGAATGGAGGCGGCCGAGGGCGAGATTCGGGCTCTGACCGCCGAGCTCGAAGAGGAGAAGGGCGCGCATATACTGGTCAGATCCGAAGTGCGCGCCGTGGAGGCTTGTCTGGCCGAGGCCGAGTCGACACTCGCTATCCGCGAGCAGGAGGTGGGGAAAGCTCACCTCAAGGCCCAAGAGCTCGAGGCTCGTTTGCTCGACGCGCAGTCCTTGCTCGTCGCTCGCGAACGAGAAATAAAGAATCTGGAGCGGAAGGCCGCGTATCACGAGGCTCGGGAGAAAGAGGCTCGGGAGCAGGCCCAGGACGCCGTTAAACTCTTCCGTGAATCGGAAGAGTTTCGCAACCTACTGGAGGAGGAAGGCGTAAATGGGCTCATCCAGGGCTTCAAGGACTTCCGCAACCAACTACGGCGACTTCTCCCGGACTTCGACCTTAACCTGCTTCAACCAGGAGTGGGGGTCGAAGAATCGGAGGTGGAGGCGGAAGCTCCGGCGGTCGACGAGGCCGCCCAGGAGGGCCCGGCCGAGGCTCCCGAGGTTGCCGAGGCTACTGAGGTAGAGACCTCGGTCGCGGAGGAACCAGCCGTCCCAGAAGTTGCCGCGGACAATAGAGCCGAGCCTTAGGTTTTTCATTTTCTTCATTTTTGTAAATTGGGATGGCCTTCATATTGTTATAAGGCCGAGCCTACACTTTGTACTTAGCCTTCGGGCTCCTTTAAATGAATATCTTTTCGTAACTTGCAATTGGTTTATGTTTCGATTTTCGGTAGACCTAGGTTTCTTCAATCGGATCCGCTTTAGGTTCCAAGGACTTGGGCTCTGCAGCCCCAATTTCGTCTGCTACGCAGTTAGACCTGTATTTAAGTTCGGCATATTTGTCCAGTCCGAGCTCAGGTCCGAGTTTCCGATGCTCGGACCTTCGACCAGCGATGTCGCAATGCTTAGGTCTGAGAAGATGCGCTTAGGTTCCGGCCGAGCCCTAGAACCAAAGGTCACTAACCCAACTCGAATTTTATTCGGAATCCGAACTCGGACCTTAGGTTGCCGAGGCGGATTGTCGGACCTCTTCCGACAAAACCAAGTCGGATATCCCGAGGCTCGGGATGGGAGTTCATCGAGCTGCCGATATAGACCAGGCTACAGCTCGTTGTCGAGCAGTGCATGCAGGACGGGCGAGGCCAGGCAATGATTGGCCCGGCCAGGTACCTCGACGCTAGTCGGGGTTTCGTTCAGGTACTTAATTAATCAGGAATGAAGTAAATGAAATAATGTAAGATATTAATCGAAAGGGTACCTGGTACCATGAGCGTCTTACGCCGAGGTTGTGAACTTCGCTCGGCAATTTTGAAAACGCTCTTCTGCTCGGAGTCCGTTCTCTGGGGACGCCGGCATGATAGAAGAAACCAGTTGCCATCAGAGATGTTTCACTGACCACGAACAGGTGGAGATCGAGCCGAGCTCGATGTTTGATGGAGATCGAGCCGAGCTCAATGTTTGGTGGAGACCGCATTCCGAACTCACGAGCATCTTCGGGGAGACCACGAAGGTGCTCCATCATCCCGAAATATCGGGGCATCCCGACCGGAGTCAAGGTATTTGATGGAGATCGAGCCGAGCTCGATGTTTGATGGAGATCGAGCCGAGCTCGATGTTTGATGGAGATCGAGCCGAGCTCGATGTTTGGTGGAGACCGCATCCCGAACTCACGAGCATCTTCGGGGAGACCACGAAGGTGCTCCATCATCCCGAAATATCGGGGCATCCCGACCGTAGTCGAGATATTTGATGGAGATCGAGCCGAGCTCGATGTTTGATGGAGATCGAGCCGAGCTCGATGTTTGATGGAGATCGAGCCGAGCTCGATGTTTGGTGGAGACCGCATCCCGAACTCATGAGCATCTTCGTGGAGACCACGAAGGTGCTCCATCATCCCGAAATATCGGGGCATCTCGACCGTAGTCGATGTTTGATGGAGATCGAGCCGAGCTCGATGTTTGATGGAGATCGAGCCGAGCTAGATGTTTGATGGAGATCGAGCCGAGCTCGATGTCGACGCTCCAAGGTTTCGTTAAGGCGTCCTGCTTCGCTCTATGCTGATTAACGAGCTGGGCCAAGTCTGGTAGTCATGAGACAATCATTAGGAGAACTAGCGCATTTGAACAATTGTACATAAGCTGTTGTAAAAAAGTGAGATTTATAATTAAAATGGGGAACCCCTTGGGGTTCTACTGGTAGTACATGCGGAGATTTTCGGAACTCCAGCTTCGTGGAATGGGGGTTCCATCGAGAGACTCCAGCTTGTACGTTTCAGGACGCCGGGCGCGTGTAACTCGGTAAGGTCCCTCCCAGTTCAGAGCCAGTTTCCCTTGCTCAGTTGGTCGGGAGGCCTCGGCTCTTCTAAGGACGAGGTCCCCTGCTTTGAAGGATTTAACTTTGACTCTGGCATTGTAGTACTGCGCTGTCTTTTGCTGGTACCTCGCCATGCGAACTCGGGCTGCCTCCTTTGACTTCTCGATTAGGTCCAGATTATTTCTGAGCTATGAGGAGTTGGAACTGGCATCATAGTGTTCTACCCTCGGAGAAGGGAGTCCGATCTCCAACGGGATGACGGCTTCCGTTCCATATGTTAAATTGAAAGGAGTTTCGCCGGTAGGGACACGGAATGTGGTCCGGTAAGCCCACAGGACATTGTATAAGTCTTCGACCCACTGTCCTTTGGATTTGTCGAGCCTGGCTTTGAGCCCCTGCAAAATAGTATGATTTGTTACCTCGGTTTCTCCGTTCGTCTGAGGGTACGCGACCAAGGTGAAGCGGTGGTCGATGCCAAGCTCGGAGCAGAATTCTCTAAAGCAAAGGTTGTCGAACTGGCGGCCGTTGTCTGATATGAGGATGCGGGGGAGTCCGAATCTGCAGATTATTGACTTCCAGACAAAATTTCGCATCTTCTGCTCGGTGATCTGGGCGAGTGGCTCGGCTTCCACCTACTTGGTAAAATAGTCGATGGAGACGACTAGGAATTTCCTTTGCCCGGTCGCCAGAGGGAATGGTCCCAAGATGTCGATCCCCCACGGGGCAAAAGGCCAAGGAGAGCTGATGGAGGTTAACGGAGCTGAGGGTCGGCGCTGGACACTGGCGTTTCTCTGGCATCGGTTGCATCTTCGGACGAAGTCCAAGGCATCCTTCTGGAGTGTCGGCCAGTAGTATCCTTGGCGCAAAATCTTATGCGCCAGCGCTCGTCCCTCCAGATGATTTCCACAAATCCCCTCATGGACTTCACGCATTGCATAATCAGCCTCTGTCGGGCGGAGACATCTGAGGAGGAGAGAGGTAAAAGACCTTCGATAAAGCTTTCCCTCGTGCAATATGTACCAGGCGGCGGAACGCTTCACTCGGCGAGCCTCACGTTCATCACCGGGGAGGACTTCGTCTCGCAGATAGCTGATGAGCTCATCCATCCAGCTTGGCTCGAACTCAATGCAAAGGGCCTGCTCGAGCTCCTCCGTGCTGGATTTTTGGAGATACTCCAGTGCCGCCGTTTTGGGAAGCTCGCTCATGCGAGAGGATGCCAGCTTTGACAGCTGGTCGGCTCTAAGGTTCTCTGACCTGGCAACTGTTAGATGTATGCCCTAGAAGCCAATCTGGCGGACACATTATTAATTCTAGGACATAAATTTGTACTTGACTTTATTATTATCGAATAATAAATGGGCATCTTTTCATTCATATTGTTTATGTGTCTATGAATCATCCAAGAAATTAATAAGATGATGGTACATATTCTCAAGAGTTGAGAATTTGAGCCATGTATCATTGGTGATTAATTTCTAAATGCTCATGATCAATGGATCATCACGAGGACGGTGATCGATCCGATCAGTGCACAGATCGCTTTCCTTATGGATGGACGAGACTCGAGTCCACAGTGTAGGGACACTGAAGTGATAGTGCAGGTGCTTGTTAGAGAACAAGGGTACTGAGCATGACCAAGACAAGAAGTCACTTGGATGTCTATCCACTCGTCAGTGACTTGCTTGATGTTGCAGTAGTATGACTGGTCCTTTGACCTGCGGTGCTTCGGCTACTCACAGTGAGGTTATTGTAGTTTGACTACACGTATACATGGTCTCTAGCCATATGGGTCCTTGTAGTGTAGATTGGCTGCAGTAAGTTCACTGTAGGAGTAGGGTATGTACTTACATGGAATCTATCGACCTTGATAGAAGAGGAGTGATCCTATGTGATTTATTAGATTGAGTTCTAAGACCTTGGCCAGGGCAGTATATAAAGTGGAGAAAGAGTTTTTTACTATCGAACTCAAGTCAAATAAATCTAGACATATGACAGACGACGGGGTTTGACGAGTTATCCATGACCTCCGGTCTGTAGGGATCCACGATAGAAGGACTATATCATACGATTGCTGCACCTAGAGGTTCATCATTCTATTCTGCTGGGTGGCCACTACATACTGCTAGGTGTCACTGGTGGATGGTGAGACTCACAGGGATCATCTCAATGGTCGATAATCCCAGGTGAGTTGAGTTGGAATTGTTTCAACCCATTGAAAGGAGTTTTCAATGATATTGTGATAGAGATCATAATATATCTCACTACCAGTCAGAATGGAACCTATGGGGTCACACACATTAGAGGTATTGACCGATCCAATGGTTGAATGTGATTAGGAATCACAAATAATCAATTAGATTGATAAATGAAAACCCGCTAAGAGTTAGTGGCTAGAAGAAGGAATAATTGTAATCGGATTGTAATTTAATTTAATTAATTGAATTTAATTAATTGGACTAGATCATGAGTCCTACTTGGAGTAGGATCTTTGGAGTCCTAATTGGATTAGAATTTCAAATTAAATTAGAATCCTATTTGGAATAGGATTTCTAAAGTCCAAATTGTCTTAGGGCTGAAAATTGAACAAGTCCTGATTAGATTAGGATTTTCTTAAGTCCTAATTAATTTTAAATTTAATCTAATTAATTTCATGACTCCTAATTGGATTAGGATTGAAGAGTTCAATAGAGTCAAGGCTCAATTAAATTCTAATTGGATTAGAAATTGGAGGAAATTGAAATGGGTTCATAAAAATCCTATTTTGACTAGGATTGGACTCATGTAATGGACCCAAATTAAAACCCCCTTTAATTTATTTAAATAGCAGATTTAAATGAACTTGAGGGAGGGGCCCACGCCCCTCCCCTTGGGGTGTGCGTGGGAGAAAGAGGAGGGGCGCACGCCCCTCCTTGTTAGCCAAAAGAAGAGATAAAGATGAGTTCCTAAAAAATAGGAACTCATCCTTATCTCTTAACTAATTAAAAGGGAGCATGGAATTTCGAAAAAAAAGTAGGTTTTTTCTCCTCATTCCAGCCGTGAGCACCCTCCTCCATCTTCCTCCTTTGAGCCACAATCAAGAGAAGAAAAAGAAAAGCTTGGGATGCCCTCTTCCTTCTTCATCTTGGTTCCAAAAGGAAGAAAAAGAGAAAGGCTGCGGGTCTTGTTTTCTTCTTCCTAAATCCATCCTTCTTCTTCTTCCTCTCAAGCCAATCAAAGGTTGATTCAAAGGAGAGGACTTCAGCCATCCATAGTCATCTCTGCAAGGGAGCTAGCACCCCGGTGAGATCCAAAGGCTTCGATCGAGTCAGTACTTCGTGTGGATACCTGTAGAGGCCGGACGCGTATGCGGCTTCCACTGAGCCTTGATCAAATACCACGTAAATCAGATTTGCGGAGACCATCTACCCGCACAAGGTGAAGATCTGATCTTCTTAATGATTTTAAAATGGTTTAAAATAATTTAATTCTAATCTATCTACAAATGAAAGGTTTTAAAACACGTTCATGCGATGAACGGATCCCGCATATGTTTTTCCGCTGCAATCTGAAAATTATTTCGAATTTTCATGGCATATGTGGGATCCTAACAGTGGTATCAGAGCCAGGTTATGTAGATTAAGATTAGAATTAAATTTTTCAAGGCATTTTAGATCTGAAATTTAAGGGATTATGCTTGCTGAAAATTAAGTATGCAGAATTTTCAGCTTGCTGTTTTTTCTGCATACTAATTAATGGATGCTTAGATTAATGATTCTAATGTATTAATAATGTGATTACAAATGTTTAGAATCAAATCATGCATGATCAGCAAGTCATGAGATGATATAATCAGTTAAATTACAGATCTGAAAATAATTTTTTATGCATGTGATGCGTATGGTGATGATCATGGATGGACCCTTTGAATGTGCTGAAATGTTCTGCGATGTTCTGTGATGTTCTGTGATGCATGTAATTTTAATTTTCAGATGCCTGCGTGCATCTTAAATTCATGTATTAGAGACCTGCGTGTCTCAATGAAAAGGGTTGTAATTTTATTTTTATTTTTATTTAATTTTTAAAGCAATCTGGGATGTAAACTGTGATGTGTGTTGCACGTCGATGGTTGATCGATATGTACATCAACAAGCTCAACATGCGCGGATCAAGATCAAGGGTTGATTGAAGATAGATCAAGGAGTTGATCACAATTGGACCTAGAGGATCAAGATCGAGTCAAGAGTTGAAGACGATCAAACCAATTGACGTGCATGTGCTTGTAAAATGACCCCATCTTGGATCCATGATCATCACCATTTAATTTTATTTTTGATAAATGCCTGGATGTTTAATGCTTATGTCTATGCGGGTAGACTTATATTTGCATGAGATGTGAATACGCGATCGAGTGAGACCTAAATCGAAACCTCCCTAATCAGTCGAGGGTGAACCAACATGAGTTAGTCATATTAGATTAATTGATCTAATTGGTGTCTAGGCAAGCCTATAAGGTGGTTACTTAATTAGGACCTTACTCTCTGAGTAAGGGGAGCCTCCCACCTGCTTACCTGGCCAATTGTTCGATTATCTCTTATGAAGAACTCAAGTTGCAAACACTAAGACTTGATTATGCAATATTAAGTCCATAGGTCTTCCACCGTAGTAGAGTTGCTAAGGTCTTTTCGGCGTTGATTTGTCTCGGCTGGACACAGTGGGCAAGTTGCATCGGGGGACTGGACCTCTCTATTAGACATGAGATGTTGTGGGGTAAAGGTGGGGTTGGGCACCAATAACTGTTAGATGAGGACCCAATGACGACTTTATTTCCGCGGTTATACGGTGGGTCTGACTTAACTAAGTAATGGGACCAATAACTATTAGGTGAGGTCTTCATCACTTAGAGACCAAGTACCACTGCAATATGCTTGAGAAGCATTGTACAAGAGTTGTACACTCATCCATTTATATGTCACCAATAACTGTTAGGTGAGGCGGCATGTAAATCGGTGAGACCGCAGTACCCACTAGAAATCCTAGTCGCGTAGGATTTTCGTTTCTCCATCAGGGGAGTATAAGGAATTCGAGAAAATAGTGGGAGCATATTTGTTTTAAAAGTCCCTAGAACAAATTAAGTTCAAGTACAAAGTCTAACTAGAATCTTTACTCTCTATAGATCACAATGTCAGCTTCAAACCCTTTGACCCGAATCCTTGAGACCAACAGACTGACCGGAACCAACTATAAAGACTGGCTTAGGAACCTGAAAATTGTTCTAAATTGTGAGAAAATAGGGTATGTGCTCGAGAATGATATCCCTAGGTTACCAGCACGTCCTACTGATGATCAGCGTGAGACGCATCAGAAGTGGACTGATGACGACATTAGGGTCAAGTGCTACATCATGGCATCCATGACTAACGAACTTCAATGCCAGCATGAGAACATAAAGACTGCTAGGAAAATACTGGCTCATCTGCAAGAGTTGTATGGTGAGCAGAGCCGCACTGCACGCTTTGAAGTGTCCAAGAGGCTCTTCAAGGCAAAGATGCGTGAGGGGCAGTCTGTCCACGATCACTGTTTGACTATGATCAAGGACCTCGAGGAACTTGAGAAGCTCGGTATGTCCATGCATAAGGAACTGCAGATAGATCTGATCCTGCAATCCCTTCCTGATTCATTTGGTCAGTTTATAGTAAACTACCATATGAATAAAATTGAATGCACAAAGACCGAATTGTTGAATATGTTAGTAACTGTTGAAGGGGCCTTGAAAGGTTCAAGGGGCTCTGTTCTGGCTGCTGAGCTGACTTCTGGTTCCAAGAGAAAGTCTACTTGGAAGAAAAAGAAGCCTGCAAAGAAGCACAAGAAAGACATAAAGCCTAAGAAGGAAGTTCATAAGAAAAGGGCTGATGACAAAGGAAAATGTTTCCACTGCAACGTCAATGGCCACTGGAAAAGGAACTGCCCTTCATACCTCGAGAGCCTGAAGAACAAAAAGGACACACCTTCTGAAGGTATGCTAGACTTGCTCGTGATTGAAACTAACCTTACGGTTTCTTCTACTTCTAGTTGGGTTATAGATTCTGGTTCTAGTGCTCATTTGTGCACTACTATGCAGGGTCTAAAGGAAAGTAGGAGGCTGGCGGAAGGTGCAGTGACCCTTCGGGTTGGCAACGGGGCAAGAGTTGCTGCTGTAGCTGTGGGCACCTACCCTCTGCGATTACCGTCTGGATTTAGTTTATTGCTTAGAGACTGTTATTATGTCCCTGCTGCTAGCAGGAATTTGATTTCTGTTTCGTGTTTAGCACAGGATGGTCATGTTTTGACCTTTGACAAAGACTGCTGTTCTATTTATTTCAGAAATAAATTAGTTGCACGTGGTTTCATGATTGATAGTCTCTATCACTTGCATATTGATGTGTCTGTGAATGTGTCTGAGCAAGTAGTGAGTGCCATAGGATCTAAAAGATCCAGAGATGAGATAAACCAGAAGTATTTGTGGCACCTCAGGCTTGGCCATATTGGAGAGGACAGAATGAACAAAATGGAGAAAGATGGGCTTCTTGGCCCATTGACTTCTGAGTCATATCCAGTTTGTGAGTCCTGTCTTCAAGGAAAAATGGCTAGATTACCCTTTGTAGGTCATGGGGAGAGGACCACTGAAATACTTACCCTGGTACACACTGATGTGTGTGGCCCATTCGATGTGCTAGCCAGGAGTCGTTATTCATACTTCATTACCTTTACCGATGACTATTCACGATATGGGTATGTGTATCTTATGAGATACAAATCTGAGTCTTTTGAAAAGTTCAAAGAGTTCAGAAATGAAGTAGAAAAACAGACTGGAAAAACTCTTAAGGTTCTTCGATCAGATCGAGGAGGAGAATACCTTAGTGGGGAATTCCGGGATTATCTCAAGGAAAATGGCATAGTCTCACAATGGACACCTCCGGGTACACCTCAACTCAACGGGGTGTCAGAAAGGAGGAATCGGACTCTATTGGATATGGTCCGATCCATGATGAGCTTCACTGATCTACCTATGTTTCTTTGGGGAGATGCCTTATTATCCGCAATTTATTTATTGAATAGAGTTCCCTCTAAATCCGTTCCTACCACACCGTATGAGATATGGCATGGTAAGAAGCCGAGTCTTGGTCATCTCAAGATTTGGAGATGTCCGGCCCACGTCAAGCGACTACAGGCGGACAAGTTAGAGCCTAGGACCATAAGTGCTCGTTTCATTGGATATCCTAAAGAGTCATTAGGATACAATTTTTACATCTCAGAGGATCACAATGTGTTTGTGAGCCGATATGCCGTCTTTCTGGAAAAACAGTTTATCCTTGATAGAGGCAGTGGGAGAAAAATTGAGCTTGAAGAGAGAGTCTCTGAAAAGCAACGAGTCATGGATCCTATAGAACCTATTCATACAGAGCCAGTACACGTAGTACCTCCTCCACCTCGTAGATCTAGTAGGGTCTCCCATCCTCCCGATAGATACTTAGGTATACTAGTAGAGGACACCGAGGAAATGTTCCTCATGGGAGATAGGGAACATGTACAGGATCCCAATACCTACGACGAGGCGATATCTGATATCGATTCCGAGAAATGGCTGGAAGCCATGAAGTCGGAGATAGACTCCATGTATTCCAACCAAGTCTGGACCTTAGTAGATCCACCAGAAGGTATAGTACCTATTGGATGTAAATGGATCTATAAAAGGAAGATAGGTTCGGATGGAAAGGTAGAGACCTATAAGGCAAGGCTAGTAGCGAAAGGGTATAGTCAGCGCGAAGGCATTGACTATCAGGAGACCTTTTCACCTGTAGCCATGCTGAAATCCATTCGAACATTGCTTGCTATTGCAGCATTTCATGATTATAAAATATGGCAGATGGATGTGAAAACTGCTTTCCTGAATGGATATCTTGATGAAGATATCTATATGGAGCAGCCTTTGGGTTTCACTTCCAGTGATAGTGATCACAAGGTCTGCAAGCTGCAAAGGTCCATCTATGGACTAAAGCAAGCATCTCGGAGTTGGAACACTCATTTTAATGATGCGATCAAATCGTTTGAGTTCATCAAGAACGAAGAGGAACCGTGTGTTTACAAGAAGATTAGTGGGAGTGCTGTCGTGTTCCTCGTACTGTACGTGGATGACATCCTCCTGATAGGAAATGATATTCCTATGCTAACCTCGGTCAAGGTCTGGTTATCAAAAGAGTTCTCCATGAAAGACCTTGGGGAAGCATCCTACATTTTGGGGATAAAGGTCTATAGGGATAGATCTAAAAGGATGCTTGGCCTATCACAAAAGATGTACATAGAGGAGGTACTGAAGAGGTTCAGTATGGAAAACTCCAAGAGGGGTCTATTACCCCTTAGGCATGGGATTCATCTCTCCAAAAAGATGTGCCCCAACACATCTGAAGAGATTCAACGCATGAGCAGGATTCCTTATGCTTCTGCAATAGGAAGCCTCATGTATGCCATGCTGTGTACACGACCTGATATAGCCCTTGCTGTGAGTGTCACTAGCAGATATCAGTCGAATCCAGGTGAAGAGCACTGGACAGCTGTGAAGAACATTCTTAAGTACTTAAGAAGAACTAAAGATTTGTTCTTGGTCTTTGGAGGAGCATTGGAGTTAAAGGTAGAAGGATACACAGATTCAGACTTTATGACTGATATTGATGATAGAAAGTCTACATCTGGATATGTGTTCTTGTGCAATGGTGGTACGGTAAATTGGAAGAGTTCCAAACAACCGATCATTGCTGATTCTACCATGGAAGCTGAGTATATCGCCGCCTCTGAAGCTGCAAAGAAAGCCTTCTGGTTCAACAAATTCATTGCAGAGCTAGATGTAATGCCATCGGATGCCATCACACTCTACTGCGATAATAATGGCGCCATAGCTCTTGCTAAGGAGCCAAGGTCTCATCAGAAGTCCAAGCACATAGAGCGGCGCTTTCACCTCATACGCGAATACCTCGAGAAGAAATATGTCGAGGTACAGAGAGTAGACTCCGCAGACAACGTGGCAGACCCGCTCACTAAGCAGTTAAATCAGCAGAAGACAGAAGCCCACCTTGAGAAGATGGGACTTAGATATATGTCTGATTGGCTTTAGTGCAAGTGGGAGATTGTTAGATGTATGCCCTAGAAGCCAATCTGGCGGACACATTATTAATTCTAGGACATAAATTTGTACTTGACTTTATTATTATCGAATAATAAATGGGCATCTTTTCATTCATATTGTTTATGTGTCTATGAATCGTCCAAAAAATTAATAAGATGATGGTACATATTCTCAAGAGTTGAGAATTTGAGCCATGTATCATTGGTGATTAATTTCTAAATGCTCATGATCAATGGATCATCACGAGGACGGTGATCGATCCGATCAGTGCACAGATCGCTTTCCTTATGGATGGACGAGACTCGAGTCCACAGTGTAGGGACACTGAAGTGATAGTGCAGGTGCTTGTTAGAGAACAAGGGTACTGAGCGTGACCAAGACAAGAAGTCACTTGGATGTCTATCCACTCGTCAGTGACTTGCTTGATGTTGCAGTAGTATGACTGGTCCTTTGACCTGCGGTGCTTCAGCTACTCACAGTGAGGTTATTGTAGTTTGACTACACGTATACATGGTCTCTAGCCATATGGGTCCTTGTAGTGTAGATTGGCTGCAGTAAGTTCACTGTAGGAGTAGGGTATGCACTTACATGGAATCTATTGACCTTGATAGAAGAGGAGTGATCCTATGTGATTTATTAGACTGAGTTCTAAGACCTTGGCCAGGGCAGTAATATAAAGTGGAGAAAGAGTTTTTCACTATCGAACTCAAGTCAAATAAATCTAGACATATGACAGACGACGGGGTTTGACGAGTTATCCATGACCTCCGGTCTGTAGGGATCCACGATAGAAGGACTATATCATACGATTGCTGCACCTAGAGGTTCATCATTCTATTCTGCTGGGTGGCCACTACATACTGCTAGGTGTCACTGGTGGATGGTGAGACTCACAGGGATCATCTCGATGGTCGATAATCCCAGGTGAGTTGAGTTGGAATTGTTTCAACCTATTGAAAGGAGTTTTCAATGATATTGTGATAGAGATCATAATATATCTCACTACCAGTCAGAATGGAACCTATGGGGTCACACACATTAGAGGTATTGACCTATCCAATGGTTGAATGTGATTAGGAATCACAAATAATCAATTAGATTGATAAATGAAAACCCGCTAAGAGTTAGTGGCTAGAAGAAGGAATAATTGTAATCGGATTGTAATTTAATTTAATTAATTGGATTTAATTAATTGGACTAGATCATGAGTCCTACTTGGAGTAGGATCTTTGGAGTCCTAATTGGATTAGAATTTCAAATTAAATTAGAATCCTATTTGGAATAGGATTTCTAAAGTCCAAATTGTCTTAGGGCTGAAAATTGAACAAGTCCTGATTAGATTAGGATTTTCTTAAGTCCTAATTAATTTTAAATTTAATCTAATTAATTTCATGACTCCTAATTGGATTAGGATTGAAGAGTTCAATAGAGTCAAGGCTCAATTAAATTCTAATTGGATTAGAAATTGGAGGAAATTGAAATGGGTTCATAAAAATCCTATTTTGACTAGGATTGGACTCATGCATTGGACCCAAATTAAAACCCCCTTTAATTTATTTAAATAGCAGATTTAAATGAACTTGAGGGAGGGGCCCACGCCCCTCCCCTTGGGGTGTGCGTGGGAGAAAGAGGAGGGGCGCACGCCCCTCCTTGTTAGCCAAAAGAAGAGATAAAGATGAGTTCCTAAAAAATAGGAACTCATCCTTATCTCTTAACTAATTAAAAGGGAGCATGGAATTTCGAAAAAAAAGTAGGTTTTTTCTCCTCATTCCAGCCGTGAGCACCCTCCTCCATCTTCCTCCTTTGAGCCACAATCAAGAGAAGCAAAAGAAAAGCTTGGGACGCCCTCTTCCTTCTTCATCTTGGTTCCAAAAGGAAGAAAAAGAGAAAGGCTGCGGGTCTTGTTTTCTTCTTCCTAAATCCATCCTTCTTCTTCTTCCTCTCAAGCCAATCAAAGGTTGATTCAAAGGAGAGGACTTCAGCCATCCATAGTCATCTCTGCAAGGGAGCTAGCACCCCGGTGAGATCCAAAGGCTTCGATCGAGTCAGTACTTCGTGTGGATACCTGTAGAGGCCGGACGCGTGTGCGGCTTCCACTGAGCCTTGATCAAATACCACGTAAATCAGATTTGCGGAGACCATCTACCCGCACAAGGTGAAGATCTGATCTTCTTAATGATTTTAAAATGGTTTAAAATAATTTAATTCTAATCTATCTACAAATGAAAGGTTTTAAAACACATTCATGCGATGAACGGATCCCGCATATGTTTTTCCGCTGCAATCTGAAAATTATTTCGAATTTTTATGGCATATGTGGGATCCTAACAGCAACATGTTGGATGTGGAAAAAATTCAAGGTCGAGATGAGATCTCGTACCTTCCGAAGATACTCCTGCATTGTGGGGTCTCTGGCTTCGAAGTCACCCAGGATTTGGTTGACGACGAGCTGAGAATCGCTGAAGGCCCTCAGGTCTTTCACTCCTAGCTCTCTGGCTAACTTGAGCCCGGCGATGAGTGCTTCGTATTCCGCCATGTTGTTGGAAGCAGGAAACTCGAGGCGTAGAGCTTATTCGGCAACCACCCCATCCGGGCTGGTGAGGATGAGACCCGCTCTGCTGCCCCCCGAGTTTGAAGAACCATCGACGTGCAGAGCCCACGCCAAGCTCGGGGTCTGCTCTGTTGGCGCAGGCTCAGGTTCGGGCTTGGCCTCGTCCGGTACAGTGCACTCGACTATAAAGTCGGCGAGTGCCTACGCCTTGATCGCCAGTCTGGATCGGTACTCGAGGTCAAATTCTCCGAGCTCGACGGCCCACTTGGTGATCCGGCCTGCGCGGTCTGATCTTTGCAGGATCTGCTTTACTAGCTGGTCGGTCAGCACGACCATCGTATGGGCTTGAAAATAGAGCCGAAGCCTCCGAGCTAAGATGACCAAGGCATAAACAGTCTTCTCCAGCTTGGAGTATCGGGTCTCAGCATCCCTCAAGACCCGGCTGGTGTAATATACTGGTTTTTAGAGCTTGCCTTCCTCCCGAACCCGAACCGAGCTTACTGCTACAGGGGAAACAGCTAAGTAAAGGTAGAGGAGTTCACCCTGCCGAGGCTTTGTGAGCAGGGGAGGGGACGCAAGAAGGTGCTTGAGCTCTTCGAAAGATTGCTGGCACTCGGCCGACCATAGAAAGTTCTTTGGCTTCTTAAGAGTTGCAAAAAATGGAAGGCAGCGCTCGGCTGATCGGGAGATGAATCTCCCGAGGGCTGCGACTCAGCCCGTGAGCCGTTGTACCTTCTTGACTGTCCTTAGAGGCGTCATCTCTTGGAGTGCTCGGATCTTTTCAGGATTGGCTTCGATTCCCCGCTGCGTAATTACGAAGCCAAGGAATTTGCCCGAAGTGACTCCGAACGCACATTTGGCCGGGTTGAGCTTCATTTGGTACCTTCGGAGTGTGGAGAATGCTTCACCGAGGTCGGTCACATGATCTTGCGTCACCTTGCTTTTCACCAACATGTCATCAACATAGACCTCCATGTTTCGGCCTATTTGGGCTTTGAAGATCCGGCTGACCAGCCTCTGATAAGCTGCTCCGGCATTCTTTAAGCCGAATGGCATTACTTTGTAGCAATAGGTACCTCCGTCGGTGATGAAGGCCGTCTTTTCTTCATCTTCTGGCGCCATCCGGATCTGGTTGTATCCGGAGAAGGCGTCCATGAATGCCAACAGCTCGTGTCCCGAGGTGGAGTCCACGAGCTGGTCGATACTGGGGAGTGGAAAGCTGTCCTTTGGGCAGGCCTAATTTAAGTCGGTGTAGTCCACGCACATGCGCCATTTTTCGTTAGCCTTTTTAACGAGGACCACATTGGCGAGCCACTCTGGATAGGATATCTTCCGGATGAAGCCAGCCTTGAGAAGTTTATCAACTTCCTCGGCTGTTGCTCGTTGTCGTTCAGGAGCGGCACCTCGCTTTTTTTGTCGCACGGGCTTGCAGGACGGCTTTACTTGGAGTCGGTGGACCATGACCTCCGGATCTATCCCCGGCATATCCGTGGGCGACCAGGCGAAGACGTCCATGTTGTTCCGCAAGAAATTGACGAGGCGATCCCAGGCTCTACCCGATTCTTCTGAGGGCCGACCCGTGCCTCCAGGGTTTCAGCCGAAGGCTGGTCTGTTGTTGGGACCGACACCTCGGCCGGTCGCTTCGCCTCATGGGTCGCCATATAGCATCGTCTTGCTATCGCCTGGTCCCCACGGACTTCGCCAACTCCTTGGCTGGTGGGGAATCGCATAAGCAGGTGGTGAGTTGAAACCACGGCTCGAAGGGCGTTGAGCCCTGGTCTTCCAAGAATGGCATTATAAGCCGAGGGCAGGCATATCACAAGGAAGCCCATCCTCACGGTACTTTCCTAGGGGGCGAGCCCGACTGTGACCAGGAGATCGACCTCGCCCTCTACTGGGACCGAGTCTCCAGTAAATCCGACCAACGGAGCATTCATCCTCTGTAGTTGCTTTTCTGTCATCCCCATTTTACAATAGGCATCAAAATACAAAACGTTCGCCGAGCTTCCATTTATCGATTAAGATGCGTTTTACATCAAATCTATTCATGATCATAGAGATGACCACATCATCATCGTGGGGAGTTACGACTCCCTTCAAGTCTTCATCTGAGAATGAGATGGCTTCCGAGGCGCGTAGGCGCTTCGAGGAGGTCCCTTCCCCTGGAGCTTCTCCAACCGAGGCTCCGCCTCGGATGGTGTTGATGGTGCCGGCGATGGGCCTATTGGCGTTTGGATCTTCAGGTTGTGCGGCTCTTTCCGCTGGCCTTTTCTCTTCACGTCGGCCTCGTACAAACCGATCGAGCACCCCTCGGCGAATGAGTGCTTCGATCTCGTCCCGGAGCTGGAAGCAGTCCTCCATATCATGGCCATGATCCCGATGGAAATGACAGTACTTCCGGAGATCGCGCCGGGCTCCGGGATCTCGTCTCGGGGGCGGGGGCCGAAAATAATCCCGGCCCTCAATCTCCATGAGGATTTCGGTCCGAGGAGCAGTAAGGGGAGTGTAGTTTTCATACCTCCCTTCGGGTATGCGGGCCCGTGGTGGAAACCTCGGGCGGAGCGGTGACCTCTGCCGAGGTGGTTCCCGTAATTGGGGTGGACTCTTCAGACGGGGCGGATTCTTGGCTCGGTGCGGGGACAGGCTTCTAAGATGGCCGCGCTCCTCGCGGCGCCTTTTCTGCTTCTTGGGAGTCTGCTCGGCCCCGCTTCGCCTAATGGCAACAGCTTCCTCGGCTTTTGCGTACTTCCGCGCTCGAACCAGCATTTCAGTGAGGTCCGCGGAAAAGTTCTTCTCAATGGAGAAGAGGAACCTGTAAGACCGGGCTCCAGTCTTTAGTGCTGACATGGCAATTGACTGGTCAAGCTCCCGGACTTTCCATGTCGCGGCGGTAAATCGGTCCAAATATTCCCTAAGGGACTCCCCCTCCTTTTGTTTTATATCAAGGAGGGAGTCCGAGGTCCGCCGCTGGGGTTGGCTGGCAGCGAAGTTGCTGGCGAATTGTCTGCCGAGCTGCTCGAAGGAGGAGACAGTGCTTGGCTTCAGCCCGGTAAACCAAAGCCGGGCTGGTCCTCGGAGTGTTGCCGGGAAGGCTTTGCACAGCATGGCCTCCGAAGCTCCCTGTAGGGCCATTGGGGCCCGATAGCTTTCCAGGTGGTCAAGGGGGTCGGTCCTGCCATTGTAAGGCTCCACCTGGGGCATCTTGAACCTTGGCGGGACCGGTTCATCTTCAATCTATTGGGAGAAGGGGGACTTCGTGGTGAACTCGAAGTCACCATCACGTCCCGACCTCCTTTCGTGGAGTGCCTGAATCTGGCGCTCCAGCTTCTCGACCTTCTTGTCGAGCTCATCATTCTGGGGGATCGCCGCGGCGGTCCGCTCCGGTACAGGTTGCCCTGGGACCGACTCAGCCTCTGATGGTTGTGGCCAGCCACCAGGACCCCTAACCGGATGCTCTCTCCAGAGGGAGGCCTGAACTTGAGAGTCCTGACCTCGAAGGGGGAGTCTGCTTGTAGGAGGCACCGGCTGAACTGGAGCTGGAGGGAGCGGTGCTGTCGGGATGCTCCTGGGTTGCAAGCTTTGGAAAGCAGTGGCCAAGGCCTGGACTTGTTGCACCAGGGCATCAAACTGCTCCGGCCGAACTTGAGGAGTTGACTCGGCCGGAGGTGGCGAGTTCTGGACGGAGTGTCCGGGACTGAGTGGAGGACGTCGAGAGGCATTGGAAACTCCTTTACTTCTCAATTTCATGGCTGCGACTCGGGCCCTTCCTCTAGCGCCAACTGTTGCTGGAAATTGGACCTGGGGGCGACCGTGGGCTGAGAGGGGAGGAGCTCCGCTGCTGGAACAGTAGGTGGCGGCGCGTCAGCTGGAGGCGTCCTCCTGGAGAGTCCTGCAAGAAGCCGGTGGCCGGGATCTCCGACGCCGGCCCTCCGATGCTTAAGTCAGAGGGGGGGCTAGTATATGAGTGGAGTAAAAGAGGAGAATGTTTGTTCTTGTGTCTGTCCCTTTCTTTTTTTCTCCAGGTTCCCTTTTATAGAAGGATATTATGTTACCTGAGAGGTGACAGGGCAAATTGTCTTTTTCGTGATAATTGGGCACGATCATGCTCATTAATGGCGTTGTGGAGAATAAGATCGGATCAGACCGGAGTCAGCGAATTATCATGGTTGATCGGACCTGTTGGAGTGGTTGAACCGCCGGCCGTGGTGGGCCTGGGGTTCGTAGATAGCAAGTGCATTAATTGCTGAGTGAACCGGTGATCAGGGAGAGCCATACGCTTTGATAGTCTAGTGATCCGGAGATCATCTTGAGCTGTGTTCATTTAATGGTTGAGTGCATTGAAGGCCCGCAGGGGTCATACGCATTAATGATAGGGCGTGCCGAAAGCCTGCGGAGGTCACGTGCCTTAATGGCTTGACGACGGCAACAGAGTACGGTGGAGTCAGGTATCTAGTTGTCAGATTCTCTAAGGGGTTAGGCTGGGGTCAAATATTTGGACAAGGCATAGGCTCGGCACCTGGTCGGGTGCCGAGCCGAGCCAGTTGCTCAGTGGAGGGCCTCCAGTTTGAGCGTTGCGAGGTCGGGCGCCTTTATGGTCGGCGCCTTCCTGGTCGAGCGCCTTTCTAGTCGGCGCCTTCCTGGTCGGGCGCCTTGGTCGAGCGCCTTCCTGGTCGGCGCTCCCTGGTCGAGCGCCTTCCGGGTTGGCACGACTTGGTTTTTTCCCCAATGGTCGGCGCCTTCCTGGTCGGGCGCCTTTCTGGTCGGCGCCTTCCTGGTCGGGCGCCTTGGTCGAGCGCCTTCCTGGTCGGCGCTCCCTAGTCGAGCGCCTTCCGGGTTGGCACGACTTGGTTTTTCCCCCCAATAAGTATTATTATCAATGATGAACTGCATCAATTAACTGTACCCCAATTAATACAACATGGGATTTATACTCCATCAATTAACTGTACCCCAATCAACTACAGCCAAAATGTTTCCTATCATAGTTGGAACATTAATATTATTTTTTTCTTGCATGAATCCATGTTATGACAGTGGAAGAGTACTTTCAATCCATATTTGATATCTGAGTAGCCAAACAATTTCTAATACCGTGGTTACTTGATGCTCGGTGGTATTAGGAGCATGCAGACACCCCTCTGCTATTCAATGACAAATTGCGATTGCTAACCTAGAACTGAACTTGGAATGGTAGTAACACTCCTATCTGCTCGGCAACTAAAAATTTTAGCTTCAATTATTTTTGATGATGCATTTCTAAAAATCTATGCCTTGATAATCAGAAATGCGGTCCCATAGGGGGCTGCTAATCACAAATGCCCCTGGTTAGCGGAGGCTAGAGAAAAGCTACCGATCATCATTGACCTTATCATTGGAAAAACAAAGAAAATAAAAGAAAATTGCTGCCTAAATACCAATGCTTCTGAAACCGGACCGACAGCGAACCAGCAAGCTGTCCAGTTCCTAGGTCGACTAGTCCGACCGCTTGGTTGACATCAGTAGACATCATGACATCATAATTATGTTTTATTTTAAAAAATATAAAAAAAGAGAAAAATCAAAAAATATAGAAAAAAATCTCAAAACATAGGGAGAAAAAATAGTTGTTTTTCTTGTTCTACAAGAAGAATGTTTATCCTACTGCAATGAAATGAATGTTGCTCTAAATTAAGACGAGATCAAGAAATTCCTCAAGATTTGCCCAATTTCCAAGTGAAAACAGAGAGAGAGAGAGAAAGAGAGAGGTCCGATCATCACAAGCATATAGGAATCAAGATATTCACCATAAGATGCGTACTATTTTCACATGAATCTAGCCACATTTAAAAAAAAAAAAAGAAAAAGAAATCAAGAAATCTTAAAGCAAACTGATCAAAAGTAGCACTCATTAAACAAAATGCAAAAGAAAGAGTAGCACAAGCAAATACTATTCTGAACGACATGGCTCCTCCTCCATCTCAAAGGCAGAGAGAGATGGATGAATGAATGAATAAAGAGAGGAACGGGGAGGTAGGGAGATTAAAAAGGCTGAGTAATTTGGTCGGAAAGGTGAACAAAAAAATAAAAAAAAGGAACAACAGAACAAAAGAATATTTTTTTTCTCTGTATTTTTTCAGAAAGAAAAAGAAAAAAGAAATCAAGAAAATATTTAGAGGAGAAAGATGGAGGAAGACCATGGACGAAGAAAAGGTAATTAAAGGAGAGGAAATAAATAATCCCAATCCCACTCACTGGCTCCCAAAAGACACTAACAGTAGTAGAGGGGAAAAAACTAGAGCGAATTTGTCATGCAAAGAAAAACTGGAAGAAAACGTTGGATCAGAATGAAAGGAGACGAGATTGGTGTACCTTCGATGATGAGTTTGAGGTGTCGATCTGGCGTCTTCTTCTCCTCCTCTTCTAAGTCAGCCGGGACTGCGGGCGGGGGTCAACGTAGGAATTCGGGTGGTCGGATTGGTGGAGATGGGACTCGGCGGAAGTGGATGGCGATTAGTTGGACCATCTAAGCCTTCGTAGAGGAATTAGGGTCCGATTAGTCAATCACATCGGCCCTAGGGTGAACCAAAAAAAAATGTAGGAATCGGACCGAAGCGGCCAAGGACGGTTGGAGGGAAGGAGGAGGGGCCAATGGCGGTGGAGTGGAAGGAGATATAAAAAAAAGGAAGGAAAGGTTTTAAGCATTGTTACGAGGCCCAAGAACTAATCCCCAAAAAGTTTTCTATGTCACCTATTGTACCATTATACTCGAATCACGTCAATCAAGTTGTGTGAGCAACCATTCTGGGGTCGTGTAGCATTCTAGACTAGTTTTTCTTTTTATTTTTTTTTGGTTTTTTTGAAACTTATTTGCATTCTTATAGGCCTCCAATGATGTGCTTTTAGAATAGCAGTTAGGGATGGAAATGAGTTCGGACCGGCCCGAAGCTCATCGGGCCAAGTTGACTTCAAATCGAGCTACGAGCTAAGTCCAAAAGAGTTTAGACCAGATTTGGACTTAAATATAGAGCTCATTTATTTTTCGCATTGGCTCAGATATTATTGACCTAGCTTGGGGTAGGCCTGGGCCCGAGACCGAACAAGACCCAAAATGGAGCCTGAATTCGGTCCAGACCTAGCCGTTTTAGTTCTTAAATAGTCCCATCCTCAGTGGCTCAGCCCGAGCCTTTTATATTATATGGCTTGATTAACTTATATTTGCTAATATCCCCATTGTTGAAGGCTCAATTGCTCGAACTGCTCAAATGAAGCGAAGTCTCCCATCTCCCCTCCTCCATGGCATTACTAGGGCCTTTTCTCCCATTCTACCTGCTGCCTCTCCCTACTCTTCCTCTTCGCCTTTGGTCCTATGCAAGAGCCTTGCCCTTCGAACTGTGTCGTCGTTGGTTGTCGATCACTATTCTTCAATCAAAGTAGGGCGGATGCCAAACGACCCTCCTCTCGTTGGTTGATGGATCTTCCATTCAACTATTGAGGGTTTTTGGCTTACTCCCTCCCTAGCCTATAACCTTCCTTGGCTTCTCTTGTGTTGAGTTCCTCCAAATCTTTCCATCCGTTGATGTTTCTAGGGTTTCATTCCATCCAAGTAAATCATATTGTGATCTCTCGATTTTATCCTTTCATTGCAGTGAATCCTGTTCTAATATATCTACCTTGCATTATATTAAGTGAAATAGCTTGATTTTTATATGGTTCTTGATGCGCTCTTTAGATCCTCCCCCACCCCTTCTTCTCTTGTAATTTCTTTAGATTAGGATAGTTCGTGCACTGGTTCTTTGAAATGGTTTGTAAGGTTCTCATTATTATTATCATGGAAAGAAAGCCTATGTTTAGAATGAAATGGTTCATTTTGTTAGTCACATTATAAAGGCTAGCTTCAATATCCATCTAAATTTGAGTTATAAAAAAAAAGAAAAGAAAGAAGCATATGCTTGGAGTTATGCAGCAAGATGTTAGAATCCCCTAAGAATGTTGTAGACTTTTTGGATTGCAGAAAGCATGGATAACAAAGTATCAACTAACAAAGTTGGGGTGTAAGAGTATATATCAAAATGAGAAATATGTAACAAATTGTTCAGTTGTATTTTACTTATAATCCTGTATACACATGCTATCTAGAACGGTTAGAATTGACCAAGACATGTGTAGATTAAATCTCACACTGAATATTTAACTTCAGTCATAGAGAACTAGTGAGACTATATCTCGAGTTATAGTCATAGAAAATGAGCCCAGCCAAATAAGATCACAAGCACCACTAGTAAAAACTAGAATGTGTCTCTGAGGGATATATTGGAACAACACACCAATGGATGCTTTATTGAGTTATTGTTAAAATCTAACCTAAAAGCTTAAACAACTAGGTGAATAAGCCTGTGAGTCTATAATCACTGGAACTACAACCACAATTTGCTTTTCTCTCCATTCTTCATTTTTATTCCTTCAAAACTTAAAAACAAAGACAAATCATGGCTATAATGAAATATATGGTACATTACTGCTTAAATTGGGAAAAGAGATGTCTGCTGATGTTGTCTTCTTTATAAACAATTCTTATGGATCATTCTCTTGTTCAACATGTGCCAACTAAGAAGCACACAATTGTACCAATCCAATATGGAACTATCCTTCAACACCATCCCTATCCAATATGGGACTATTCCTCAATACCACCCCTCACATGTAGAGAGAGAGGCAACGTGTGGATTAGTAAGTAGGAGCATGAAGATATTGGCAAGCAAAATGGATTGTGGCTCTAATACCATGTTAAAATCCAATCCAAAAGCTTGATTTAGTAGGTGGATGGGTCGAACCCATGAGTACATAAGCACCACTAGAATCCTTCACCTATCCAATATCGGACTATTCCTCAACAATTATAAAGGATGGTATATTACAAAGAACCACAATCCTCCCAAAGTCCAATTAAAACATAAGTAGTTATGGTGCTATAGGTCATAAAAAATCAATTGATATGGAAGAGATTTGATTTACATATAATAACATAAAGACCTAATTAGGACCCTCACCTGCTACACTGCAAGTTGTCATCTCACAAATCGCTCAAAATATTCCATATTATTGTGTATCTAAAAAGCTATAAAATGAATGTATTCTTTCTTGTAATAAGGCTTAATAGACAAACTATCTATTGTATCCACCAAATGCCATGTTGTTTACACTCTTTTATAGCTCACATCCAACTCATATAGCCTTCCAAAACTTCACAAGACAAGAAAGCTTGAAGACTAGCATTTTATAAATACACATTGATCAATGGATACCTGGTGGCTATATGATGTCGCCCCCTCCTCCCTCCCATATGTCACATTATCTTTTTGGATTTTATTAAACACCTTGATATACCATTAGAGGTCATCTCTCCTCATTTGAGCTGGATTGATATAGAACCCTATGTGTTAAATTGTAGCTAAAATTACTGACAAAACAACACATTAGCAACACCAAAAACGATCAAATTACCAATGGTCATTTGACAATGGATCTTTCAAAATGACTCAGTTCACACACATGACAGTCATTCACACATGTAGGAAGATTTCCAAAGTGGTAACTCCATTCCCACATGTGAATTGTGCGATAGAGAGTTGGGTTTGAGCTAAGGTTGAATTACCAGGAGGCCATAATGATGTAATTAGGTTGTTATGGGAATGCTTAGAAGAGAGATGGGTCATTAGGCTTTTTGAGTCTATGAGGGTATGATGGGTTTGGGATGTGTTTTTGATGGGCCTTAACACTGCTTGTTTTTAGAGGCTAATTACGCATGCTTGAATGAGAAGCATGGAGTGCTGCCGACCTAATTTGTAAAGTATCAAACAAATGCCTGCAAAAGTGGGCTTTGGTGAAGCAAGCCTATTAGGCTTAATATGCGCTTGCTTCCAAAGCAAACAAAAAGTTTTGGATGGATCAGTAGAAAAGCATATAGGTTGAAGTGGTCCATTGCCCTAACAATCTCTCTCTCTCTCTTATTAAATTTTCTAAGTTGGTAAAATTGATTCCAAACTATTTGCGAGGAAGCAAGTCAGCAAGCCTGTAGCCTTGCTATGGGCATGCTAGGAAGCTTGTTTCACAAGTCTCGGATCTAGAATGGATGCATGGGTGTGCCATCAATGTTGAGCTAGCCAAAAATAGGATAATCATAAGATCATAATGAGAGCTGCATAAATTTAGATGCCTTGACTTTCAAGAATTTTGCTAGCATCACACCACCTACTTCCGAAGAAAATAGATAAAGTTAGATAGGACATAGCCGAGGCTATGATAGAAGAGATCTACTATTGCTATTATACCTAAGAGTAAAGTAGAATACTATTGGTAAACTACGAACAAGCTAAAGTAAAAGTAAGGCAAAGATAGTTAAAGATAAATAGGATTCATTGATGTGTCCAACGATGTTTTCCTTTTAGCATTATAATATGATATTTATAAATGACCTTTATTAACTACTGTGATACTTTTTCTTACCATTGCATGCCATATAAGCCATTATTGCCAAGAGTAGTAGGTAATACTACCACTCCACTCACATCCGAGTTAGTGGTAAGATGAGTACCATTAATTAGTTCTTCCACTTATCCTGGTTATTGTACTACATGACCTACTATCCTTATGCATGGTAGGTAATGCCCCCATTCTTCTCACTTCTTAAGTAGTCTGACTACTCCCAAATAATGCATATGGAAACCACTATCCTCAGACTCCACTCCACTAAAGTTCTCATCCAAGGTCGATAGCTTTCATTTTCTTCTATCTACACTATAATCATTCAACCTACACCTTTGGTGTTTCAATCTATACTTTTGATCTGCACAACCCACTTGATTATCTACTACTTGGCCTACTCTAGAGGGCCTTCCAAGGCTTATTATTTGATCAACCTTTGGAATACCATTATTGTTTTGGATGTGGTGTAAACAATGCCTCCCACATCCCATCAGTCGATGGTTAGGAGGAGGTAATGGGATGCATCTGATAGTACATCCATCTATCTCTTTGATATCATTCAACTTGGCCGATTTGGGAAAAAAAAAGCCGATAGAGATCTTTCAAACTTGAGCAATTAGTAGAAATCATGAAACTTTAATAGAGGTAAGACCCATCGTCGTATTTTTCCACCAGCATAGAGACTTGATATATATATATATATATCAATCCAGGTAGCCTTGGAGATCTCCATTGAGAAAGTTGCCTTCCAACATGGAAATTCACCATGCATGGCTACTGATGAAGAGTAGGTGAGGGTACCCCTTAGGGTGGTTATTCTCCAGCCCTTGAAATAGAGGCAAGTTTTGTTGTTGGCTAGTTGAATTGTTGCTCACCATCTGTTGCCTCTAAGAGACAATAGTCCCTAATAATAGGGATTTGTCAGCATAATTCAACTAGCATTTCTTTTAACATCCATCGTGGACTAAGATGGTCGAAGTGTCCCTTGGGCTCTATTGTTAGCCTCATGCTGAATAGAACATGTGCAATCGCACATTCTGACTAACTCTTTCATCTAGCATTCTCTTAAGTAATCTCTCTTTCACCTCGATATTTAGGCCCCAAGGATTTTCCAAGATAAAATTTTCAACCACATCTTTCTAGTAAGCCAAAGCCCAAAAGTCAAGTTTTCTAAGAATCCTGATGCTTTTGTATTATAAAAAATGATGAGCCGTTATGTCCTTTTCAAAGGCATGGTCGGTTGGGTTTGTTGCATTATGCATCAAGTCATTCTACAACACATGGTACTCGATTTCAATAATCAAAATAAGCCTCTTGACTTGTTCCGCCATCACAACTGACGATGAAACATGTCGCTCCAGTAGTAGCCTTAGTGCCATGGCCACTTTGTTTATAGCTACTTTGTTGATTTTTTTGTGTAGTGATATGACAATGCTAACTATCCTATTAGGCATACCAAATAAAACTTATTCGTGAAGAAGCAAGCTGACAAGCTTGCAGCCTAGATATAGGCATGCCAGAAAGATTGTTTCACAAGTCTTATGGCAAGGGTAGGTGTGTATGCCTGCCACTGATGTTGGATTAGCCAAAAAAAAGATGATTATAGAGAGATAGTAAGAGTAGTATGGGTCCAAGTGCCTTGACCTTTAAGAACTTTAACTGCGGTCACATTGCCTACTTCAAAAAAAGATAGATGGGGTTGGGTGGGGTATAGCTGAGGCTATGATAGAAGAGACATACTATTATCACTACTTCTAAAGATAAAGTAGAGTCCAATTAGTAAACTATAAGCATGATAAAGTGAAGGTAATGCAAAGATAATTAAGGATAAACTAGGTTCATTGATGTATCCAAGGGTGTTTTTCCTTTAGCATTATAATATGACATTTATAAGTGACCCTCATTAACTATCTTGAGGCTCGTCCTTGGCCATGGCATGCTAAATAGGCCACTATTGTCAAGAGTGGCAAGTAGTGCTACCACTCCACTCACATCCTAGGTAGTAGTAAGATAAGGATCATCAACTAGTTCTGCCACTTGTTCTTGTTGATATACCACATGGCCCACTATTCCTATGCATGGTAGGTAGTGTAACCACTCTTCTCACATCTTGACCGGTTTGACTACTCCTCTCACATCATGGATATGGCAACCATCAACCTTGGACTATGCTCCACTAAAGTCCTCATCCTAGGTTAATAGTTCTCTTTCTCTTCAGTCTATATTACATTATTTGGCCTATACCCTTAATGTTTTAGCTTATATCATTGGTCTATACAACCTACTTGAAGACCTACTACTTGCTCTATGCCAGTGGATCTTCCAAGGCATTATTTGATTGGCCTTTGGAATACTATTGTCAAGCTAGATGTGGTATAAGCACAACCATTCATCACTCCATTAAAATGTCAGATTATGCTAAAAGTTAAATTGATGTTAGACTGTATCTACTTCTCTTTGCACTCCTCCTTTATTTATCCCTTCAACTATCCTTTGGACCAAAAACACCAAAATGGCTCCACTAAGCCTACATGAATGACCACAAGGTTTAGACCAAAAGTACTCCTTTATACAATAGTAGCAAGATCACCAAATTAGTATCGAGTGTTATACCAGCCAAGTACCACACCAACCCATGGTATACTGGAGGCTATCCCACGCATAATCTCGTGGAGGCTATCCCACACATAAGCTCGTGGAGGCTATCCCAATGTGTTAGCCCATGATACTGTAAAGATTTCATGCATAAACCTGTAGAGGTTATCTCATGCATAACCTCGTGGAGGCTATCCCCATGTGTCAACCTATTGTGCTATAAAGATTTCACGCTTAAACCCATGGAGGCTATCCGATGATGAGCTTAGTCCAAACCATACCTTGTTTGTTTAATTTACATATGGCTCTTGTCAAATCAGTTACCATTATATAACGATTTTTTTTCAAATTCAAAGTATCTTTGTTCACATAATTATGTTCTCAATAGCTAATATGTATGATAACCATACGAATATATTTGTACTGAAAGTTATTTACAACATACCATCATAGGCTAAACCAAATTTATCTATGCAAATCTCATGAAGTAAATCCAGCAATACAAACCAATGAACATATATATATATATAATGACCGAGTATAGAGATTCTTACCTCTACCGAATACTGACTAAACACAATGATTATTGACCCACTTCACGGTCTACGAGCTAGGGTGCAGAATACCCTAATCAGAACTGTCTTGCATATATGACTCCTCCTCTACAGAATTAAATTCGATTATCAAAATAAAATTAAACAGTGGACTGTAACTTAGACCACCTATCGACGTCCACTAGGGTCCATTACCTGATCCTCCAAGTCCTAGTTACCACCTACCCATGTCAAATAGAGAGAGACACCAATATAGAGAAAAAGAGGAAGAAGGAAGAGAGAGAAATAGAGAGGAGAGAGAAAGAGAGGGAAGAAGAGAGAGAAACTCTCTCTTCTCTCTTCACGAATGGGGAAGCTCGACTTCCCTCTTCTTCCCTCTTCTAGATCGCTCCTTCTCTCTCCTCTCTCTTCACGAATGGGGAAGCTCGACTTCTCCTTCTCCTTTCTCTTTCCCCGCAAGTCCAATAGGGTGGCAGCCATGGTGGCCTGGCCCCTACTCGACGACAGTCATGGGGGCCGCAGCCCTGGCTAAACTAGCGGCCGGCAGCAGTAAAACTTAAAAGAAGAAGCCAAAATAGGGCACCCCTATTTCACATCAAATCTCGACGATTTGCTAGTATAAAAATAAGGTAAATCATTACTAAAAGACCGGAAGAAATAAGGAAAGAGAGAAGTCGAAAATCATACCTCGGTCTAGCGAAGTTCCGATAACGTTTCTGGCGAGGAATCGAGGAAGGAAACTCAGGAATAAAACTCGGAATCGATGGCTATTCTTAACAATTCTGGTGGTGGAAATCAAAGGAGGGGGAGGGAATCCTTAAATAGACAAAAATCCTTATTTGTGTTGCCTTGAAACTTTGGATTTTCCGGCGTGAACGGACCGAGATCGAGGCGGAAGAAGACTCCCAGCCGGAGTCTTCCTCCTCATTCCCTCATGCGCCGCGCACGTGAGGCGTTGTGGGCCTAGCTACTTCGGGCTGGCGGACAAGCCAATGGACCACCATCACAGTTATAATTGAAAAATTTCAACAAGCAAGAGATATCATGAGAATTACAAATTTGGGTTGGGGGGGGGGGGGTTAGAAATTAATTTGTAATTCTAGAATTTAAGAGTCGTATAATTCTAATATTTAATATTTTGGAAAGCCAGTGACATCTTAAGTAAACAAAGAGTTATGTAGAGATCAAAATGTCACTTTTGCATTCATAAGTGGTAGCCTAGGAGTCGCTTTTTATATCTATAAAAAGGTGGGCTAGAGTCTCAGCATGGACAAGCCATTGGGAGCCTCTTGTTCCACTCTAGTATGCATGAATAAAAATCCTCCGTGCTTCTCACTAAAAAATTCTCCTTATTTTATTTTTGTACCAAACAGAAACAGCAGGCACCATCTCGCTCCAGCGCTTGGCAACTCAAAACAGTCTCCAGGCAACGGATTTTCATTCAATGAGTTGAGAGCTACACTTCAAGGATGTGGTTTCGCCCCGTGCATGGTGCGTGGCTCCCTGAAGTTACCTACGGGACCCAGACCTCTAATTCGACTTCGTTTGGAACCCGCATCATTTATCCTTTTGAACTAACTCTAAATATGATAAACTAAAATGGGGGAGTACCGTTCTCCTTCATTCCTTTCGGGAAAAAAAAATGTTAATAACGGCTTTGAGTAGCCGTTATCATGGGATAGCTCTGGCTTCAGGAAACTCTCTCAACAGAGGATACGTTTGTTTCGGAATAACAAATACGTGCCGCATCCACATACGCAATGGAGTCATTACATGTCATTTGGCCAGCTCAAAAAGAGTGGCCCTCGTTCAAAAGGTGAGGATAGATATGGTGATGACCACCCCTAATTAGAGAGACTCGAAGAGTGGCTCAGAAGTTGGGTGGCTTTCAGGTAGTACATGTATTTTGGGAGGCGAACAGGACAGCAGACTGAGTCGCCTCCTTCGGAAAGTTTCTTTGGACATCTATAGGAGAGATTCTTTTCTCTTTGTACTTTTTATTTTCTCGTGATGTGATAGAATGTACTTACTTTAGAGCTATATAATTTGTCATTTTAAAAAAAAAAAAAGAAAAGAAGAAGAAGAAGAGAGAGAGTGGCCTTGCGTGCACATGTTCTTTGATGGGCTGCTTAGATGGGTAGAAAGGACATGGTGATGGTTTCCGAACTCGTATATCCATTCTAACTTCCCATGTACGAGGGCTCGGTCAAAGAGCCAAGAATGTATTGAACCAGGCTGTTCCCAGACGTGGCACCAAGCAAGTGCTTTGAGGACGTTACGCTGCTGCCGGCTCTCCATTCCCCCACTTTTTCCTCCTCCCCTCAAAGCCATTCCCTAAGAATATTCACCCAACCATCTTCCCACTACTCCCTTTCCTTAATTCCCTCCCCTTCTTCCTTCCTTTCCCTCTCTCTCTCTCTCTTCCTCATTTCCCAGGGATTGGCCAATCCCTCGTCAGAAAGAAACCATGGTAACTCTCTCCCTCTCATGAATTTGATGGCTTCATATTAATTAAAACTTTTGGTCTTAATTCATTAGTCACATAAGGTTAGCAATATTTCTAAATTTGCTTCTCCAATACCCAACATGTTGCCATAATCATTAATTCTTAGAAGATACAATCTTGACTATGAAGCATTGGCAAAGTAGTATCCAGGTAACAAACCTCAGACAGTTGAAATAAAACTTGTTGCTTAATTATTTTTTTTTAATTTCTAATTTTGATCCAATTGCTTTGATGATACTTATTGCTATAAAAAAGTTTTTCTGAAAGGAAAAAGGATATTTATTATTATTCAAATGAAATTACAAGCTTTATATATATTCTTTTGGGGGTGATAATTGATCGTTTTCATATATTTTGCAAAGGCAAATTCTGCATCTGGAATGGCAGTGAATGATGAGTGTAAGCTCAAGTTTTTGGAGCTGAAGACAAAGAGGAACTTCCGTTTCATCATCTTCAAGATTGACGAGAAGATACAGCAGGTCTCTGTGGAGAAGCTTGGCCAGCCTGATGAAAGCTATGATGATTTCACCGCAAGCTTGCCTGCTGATGAGTGCCGCTATGCGGTGTTTGATTTTGATTTTGTCACTGATGAGAATTGCCAGAAGAGCAAGATCTTCTTCATTTCTTGGTAACGGATGCACCAACCAACATTTTGAAATCCATACATGAATTATTATGATGCTCATCTATTAGCCTTCTATGGAAAATCGATACTCTTTCTTGATTATTATTATTTTTTTTTTTTTGATGTAAAATCGGTACTCATCGATTACCCATATCCATGGTTTTCTTCATTCTTCTTTCATAGAAGCAATTGAAGCTGCTTTAGTTGTCTCACTAGTGATATGAATAATACACGATCCAAATACTGCATTTATAGAAAATCCTTAAAAATCATCAGTGGGAAAAGGATTTCTTCTTGTCAGACCTTAAATCACTTTAAGAACGAGCCAAACCTTTGTGATGTCAGAAAGTATTTTATAGGGCTCCTTTATTCAGTCAACATGTCATGCCAAAATAAGAGATTCTTGGTTGCTAATGGGATATCTGAACTATGAAAACAAGTGGTGATCAAAAATTGAAGGTTTTTGGAATTTGCTTCTTGGAGAAGATCTGTTATGGCATTTTCATCATAATTTTAATATTTGTGTGGACTTCAAGGTATTGATTCATAAAGCTAGCTAATCGTTCATTTCTTTGAAGAAGAAGCAGTAGTGCGGTGGCAAGGTGAAACTCTTGATCAAGTGTAGTATAAGAGCATTCACGGGCTGGGGATGTTTCTGAAAGACAAGGAAGATGAGATCTCTTTTTGGTAGAAGATGAAGAAGAAAGTAATCGACCATCTTTCTCCCTTAAATTTCTGTTGAGACTTGCTCCTAAAGTTGCAATCTCTTTGATGAGGACAGAAAGCTACAAGCAATTGACCATATGACATATGAATGTAAATAAGCATCTAGTTTCATTGGAAGCCAAAGGTTCTTGTCACTATATATAAGATTGTTGAGGTTCAAATCAGAGATTAATTTAAGTGGGTAACTGAAAATAATAGGAGAACTAATCACCTGGTTCTTTAGTTCACTGCCATTTTATGTTTAGTCCTTACACACTTAGCATTTACAAATAAGCCAAATGACTGAGGCAGGACATCAGTCACACTAAATTTTGTTCAAAGGGATGACTACCTTTCCTCCTAACCAATTCCTCTGATGGAATGTGAGAAAGCAAGCAAGTCTATACCTTTTCTGATGTAGCAAGCGCAATTTTTCCTCAATCACTTATATGTTTGTAAGATTGCTCATAACTTGGTTGACCTGTATTAGCCAACCACACAAGGAAGAATATTTAATAATCGAGGAAGCAAATTTGGGTGAAACATGGGGAAACGCTAGAGTATTATAGGTATGAAGTTCATAGGAAACTGCAATTGCTTTCACAAGTTGATCCTTTTATTATTTCTTTCTTGTAATTGTAAGTGTTCCCAGCACCGTCATTTGTTGATCATGATTTTGTTGGACTGGATAGCATCATTCTCCCAATTTAACTCTTGATTCAGAACTTGAAAGATGTATGTTTATTTTGAAGAGAATTTGTTCTTGGCAAGCAGTTCTGTTCATGCTCTTCTTATCAGGGAAGAAAAGGTCTTCTCAAAAGCAAAAAGAAGAAAATCTCACCAATAAGTGATAAGAGTAGACTTTAGTAAACTAAACATGTTAATATTCTATCTACGATGTAATGCCGTTATCTGAATTTACAAAAGTAATCTACAATAAAAAGTTAATTTGATGCCAATTATTTCATCTAGATATACTGTAACAAATGCAAAATAATCTGCAAGGAGTGTCCGCAGAATACAACCATGATATGTGAATGATGCATACAAAGAAACTAATCTGTAAAATCTCCTGCCCAATATGTGGGCAAAATTTTACTGTTTTCTTTGTTCGCAGGTCTCCTGATACATCGAGGGTAAGGAGTAAGATGCTATATGCTAGCTCCAAGGACAGATTCAAGAGAGAACTTGATGGCATCCAAGTTGAACTACAAGCAACGGATCCAAGTGAGATGAGCCTCGATATTGTCAAAGGGCGAGCTTTCTGAAGAGCTGATTGTTTACCCTCTTTAGCTCTGGGCCAGAAGTTTCACTAAAATGAGTTACCGGTCTTTATATTCGATGATCTTTACGTGATTAATTCTTCAAACCATGCCAAAAATGTTATAATGTGTATTCCATTTTCTCATTTAAGTTTCTAAGAATTTCAAATGTGACTTGATTGTGACTAAAGGCATTATTTAATGTAAAATAGATATTCAGATTAAGCAATTGTTGTTTTCTTCTTTCATGAGTATACTATGCTTTATCAGTTTGAGCTTTGTGTTTTCCTTTGCCGAGAATCATTTGTAAAGAATAATAAATTTGAGCAATAACAATTTAGTCAGCTATTTTTCATATTTTCTTCTGTACTGAGCTTGGAGTTGGACAATGCCGCTATTAGTTTATCATATAACCATAGGCATACAGTTAAACCTCAGAACCCATGCCACCCATGAGATAATTATTACAAATTATTTTCCATGAGTAATTCAATACGAGCACAAAGAATAAGATCATGATTGCTTTTTGGCTTGATAGGATGTTAGACATGTTGACTTTCATTCCCTCGAACAGGTGCCATCAGGATTGCCTGTCGCTTCCAATGCCAACAACAAAAAGGACGGAAGACTAAACAAGTCAACAACCATATCTGACCCACATTACTGAAGAACGAATATACAGTATCTCCCCCAAACCTCCTCTTGAATACGGTTTATAGACAATAAAAATTCTCTAACTTTTTTGGTCATTAAAACCTCAGAAAATAGGTATTACACTCTAAACCTAGAGCATAATAAATGTCGCATACTTATAGAGTGAACCATACAAACAAGCAAGGCTACTGATCAAATTATAATAATTTCAAAAAAAAAAATTCTTTAATTCTCAAAAATTAATTTAATCAAGATCCAATCAAATCATTCTCATAAACAAATATCCCAAAAAAACAAGAGTCATATTGTTCTAACAAATTATAGAAAACTAAATGACACTAAACTAAATCAAAGTAACGGGTCCAAATAATCATGAATATCGTCAGAAGATCTAGCGCACTCCCACATATCCCAAGCAATTCATGACTCAAGATCTGAAAAATAGAAAAAAAAAAGATTAATAAGCTATACCGGCCTAATAAGTAATAAAACACTTTAAAGTGGAGTCTAAGCATGCAAGTATATGGTGAATCAAATCTAATTTATAACATATAATTGACCGGACATATTAAACTTCAGAGAATAATATTCTTTTTACTGTTTAAGAGTTTCAAAAACTAATACTAAACCCATCATCAGACTATGGCTCTGTAACCCAATGGCATGTATCGATATAATAGATACAAGGTGCACAAGTGCCTAGATAACAAATAGCACTATTTTAATTGGTGGCTTGATGCCAAAACTAGTTTCTCGGATTACAAGTCGACATGACTAATGTATAATCTCTATTGACGGGGTCAGATCATAGCCATGCTGAGAATATGTGTATAAAAAATAAATTTCATAAATAACCTAGTCAAATTTTCCAAAATCTATCTTACAAAAATATCAAAATACATAATATATTTTCAAATAATTATGACAGTAATAATAGCATAGTTGATCTGCTAAGTCAAATATAAAATAGAAATCATAACCAAATTTAATAAACTAATTAATTTTTTTTAAAGTTATTAGAAAACACACTTCGAAGATGTTAAGTTACTTATCTTTTCTCGCTTCAAATTTCTACTTCAATCCAGTAGATCAGATACACTTGTTCAAGATCATTGAAATTTAATAAATTTTATAGTCAATGTCTTAGAAGCCCAACAGATAAGAAACTTTGGAGAACCTAAACAGGTCAAGAAACCTAATTTGGCAGTTATATCAAAAAAAAAGAAAAACTATAACAAACACATATATTTAGAAATTAATTCATACATAATTAGTCCTAATGAATAAAAAAAATATGACAGATTTTATATATAGTCATTTACTTATACATTAACCTATTTTAATGTATAACATGGGGTTGGTTAGACCATAATGAATTCACCAAACTATATAAAAATAATTACAAAACTTACAACATATATCAAAAGCCTCATGCAACGACTACTCTACCTTGACAATTATTTGCAATTTCAAAGGACTACACTCCAGGGATCATGTAATTCCATTTTCTAAACGAAATAGTAATGACATAACTTATTCAAGAAATGGAACTATTGTTTCTTGTGATGCAGGTCTCATGATACATCAAAGGTGAGTAAGATGGTATATGCCAGTTCAAAGGATAGATTCAGAAGAGAGCTTGATGGCATACAAGGGGAGTTGCAAACAACCAATCCAAGTGAGATGAGCATGGACATTGTAAAAGGGCGAGCTATATAAAGAAGGAACATGCCTTTTACTCTATTCTAAACACTCAGCCTTCTTTTCACCCAAGCGGTCATGGTGGCATTTATCTCTTAAAAATGGACTACGTTGAACTTTACCCTTGATGACCCTGTGTGAGTAGAGCATCAACATCAACATCAACATCAACAATGTTATAATATCCATTTCTTTTACTTATAAATAATTTTAAAGATCATAAATCTTGTTGCCCTTAAATGATTATTTCTAAATATGCAAGAAAAATTTAAAACATTTATTAGTTTCTCTATGTTGACCCTAAAGGGTTGATTTTGATGATACAAAATAAATGAGTAAAAAAATAACTAATCTATTGCTTTAAGTTTAATTGATTGATTTCAGAAAACAAAAAAAGAAAGCCATCGGTTACTCCCAAATGAAGATTATCTATCTGAAGCTCCACATCAAGAAGCATAACTCTAAAAAGACCATAAAAATAATCCTTAGAAGCTCACATATGACTCTAAGAAGGATAACTCTAAATATGACTTTCCTTCGTTTCATCCTAAGGTACCTCAAGAGTCGACCCTAAGCTTGCAACGAGTAAACCCTGGCACACTGTCACTGACTAATATGCCTTCATGGGCCAACTCTAGAATAGACTTGGAAGATAGACAGAAAGTCATAAAATTTAACATACTCATGAGCAGACCCATGAAGTACACAAGCTGACTCTAATCAAATAAAAGTCGAGCCTAGAAAATAATGAGTCGACCCCTAAATGGCTATAGAAGAAAGATAGAGAGTAATAAAAGTTAGTTTGTTGAAGAGTCAACCCCTAAAAAATAATGAGTCGACTCCAGAACTGAGAAAGCTGACTCCATAATATATATAGAAGAAAGACAGAGAGTAGTAAAAGCAAAAGCAAGCTCGAACTGACTCTTGAAGATCATGAGTCGACTCCCAAAAATTACAAGACGACTCCTAAAGATCATAAGTTGACCCTTGAAGATGTCGAGTCGACGCCTCTACATCTAACAACAGAAATGACTAGTTTTGTTATGAGTCAAAATGGTTGTTTTTCATCTCATAATGGCTCTTTTACCTATCTAACAGCTAGGAGTATGTTCTAACATCTTCCAAAGGGTATAAATGTATGAGAACACTAAAGGATAATGAGAGCTCAAGTAGTACAAAGAAAAATTCAGTAGAGTAAGAAAAAAAAGAAAAAGAAGAGAGATTCAAACAGAAAATCATTTAAGACTATTCATAATGAGCTGAACGATCACATCTTCTAAGTGAAGGTGCTCAGTCGGTGACAATGTGCTGGGGCCAACTTGTTGCAAGCTCGGGGTCAACTCTTGAAGTAGCTCAGGAGAAAATTTTAGTACTTGTCTGTGAGCTTTTAAGAAATGTTCTTATGGTCTTTTGGAGTTTGGCTTCTGATGTAGAGCTTCAGATGGAATCTTCTCTTGAAAGTAGCTGAAGATTTTCTTCTTTATTTTCTAAAATTTTTCACTTAAACTCAAAGCAAATAGATTAGTCAACTTTTGACTCAACTATTTTGCATTATCAAAATTAACTTTTTAGGTTCAACAATGGCACATCTGTGCATTGTGAATCTACCTTTAGCTACGAGACTTGTCAAACAAGCTTTCTGGCATGCCCATATCCAACCTTCTTGTGGGAAGATAGGGAGCATGAGAATCATTCATGGACAATGTTGCATAGCTTGAGGTAGAAGAAAATATATGCAAAATTAAAAATATGAATTCTAGCTAGAAAGTATCTCCTTCCATAGTTATATGATTTCTAAAGGTGGGATCTCTATAGATTGAAAGAATATGGAGGTAATTATAGATTACAACCCACCAACTAATGCATCTGAGGTTTGTGGCTTTCTCAGGCTGGCTAGAAATTACTAGAGGTTTGTTGAAGGATCTTCTTACATCGAAGTGCCTCTAACCTGCTCGGTTTATAAAGAAATTAAATTTGAGTGGATAAAAGAATGTGAAAAAATCTTTTAGGAGCCAAAAAAACTTCTTGTATTGTCCCCTATTGTCACACTAGTTGAGGCTTCACCCTTTATAGTAGTGCTATAAAGAAAAGTCAGCTACATGTCCTAATGTAGAAAGCAAGATGATGTTTTAAGCCTCCAAGTAGCTCAAGCCATGAAGTAGAACTACACTCTCTATAACTTGTAGTTGGCAATGATGTTTTTTGCCTTTAAAATTTGGAGATGCTAACCATATGAAACCTAAGAGGTTTTGAAGATCACAGGTTTCTGAAGTATATCTTCACTTAGAAAGAACTGAATTTGAGGTAGAGGAGGTGGTTGGGGCTACTAAAGGATTATGATCTAATTATCGATTATCACCAGGGAAAAGTAAATATAATGGTAGATGCTTTGAATAGAAAATCCATGGGTGACTTAACAGCTTTGATCTCTTTATAGAAGCATCTTCTAGAAGATTTAAAGAAGTTAAGAATTGAACTGTGGCTGCATTTTTCTGATGCCCAACTTGCTACCTTTAGTATACATCCTTCCTTGATTGAGAAGATCATGGCATCTAAGGAAGACAATCTAGAATTATAGAAGATTGGAGAAGGGGCACAATCTAGCACTTAGTTAAAATTTAGAATATATGAAGATTGTTTTCTAAAAGTTGGTAACATGTAATATATCCTTAAGAATCTAAAGCTGAAGAAAGTGATTTTAGAGAAGGCCTATAACATTCTTTATACCATGCCCCATGGAGGTATAGAGACTTAGGAAAAATTTTGGTGGAATGATGTGAAAAGGGAAATTACCTAGTTTATTGCATAGCGTTTGGTTTGTTAACAAGGAAAAAATGAGAATTAAAGGGCCACAACAACCGCCTCCTGCCCTAGAATGGAAATGAGAGCATGTAACTATGAACTTCATAACATGGCTACCTAATATTCTTAGTAGAAATTGGTGTTGTTTGGGTGACTGACTAATAAAGTCAGTACATTTATATTGATGAGATCATATTTTCTCGGTGCTTATTTTCTCTCGAAAGGATAGCAAACCTGTATATTGATGAGATCATAACACACCATGGTACTCTAAGACATCTATTGTATTTGATAAGCATATAAAATTACTCTCTCAAATTTGGAGAAATTTGCATCAAGCCATGAAAATGAAATTAGAGTACAACATAACCTTTCACCCTCAAACTGATAGGTAGTCATGGAGAATAATCTAGATTGTATAACATATGTTGAGGCCCCATATTTAGGATTTTAGCAGTTGTTGGGATGAGCACTTACCCTTAGTGGAATTTGCTTATATCAACAACTACTAGGCTAGCATCTAAATGGCTCCTTTTGAATCCGTGTATATGGGGTGATGTAGATCTTAAATATCGTACGACGATATTGGTGAAAGAATTATTGGGTTCAAAGATTGTGTAGCAGATAGTGAAAAAAATTCAGCTTATCAAGAGAGACTCCTTATGGCTCAAAGCAAATAGAAGAGCTGTGTGGATCATAGAAGGAGAAATCTTGAACTTTAGGTGAGAGAGAATGTGTTTCTTAAGGTGTCACCTACCAAGAGTGTAATGAGATTTGGAGTTCAGGATAAGCGGAACTCCAAATATGTGTGCCATTTTGAGATCTTAAAATCATAGAGGTAGCCATCGCCTAACTCTACTATCTACTTTTGTTAAAGTTAATATTGCATTTTATATCTCTATGTTCAAAAAAATGTGACATATCGTAGCTAGATGGTGTAATTCAAGTCTTCATAGCTCAAAAAAGATTTCTCTTATAAGGAGCAACCTATGAGAATTATGGATTGGAGGGAGCAGGTTTTGAGGTGATATACTATTTCATATGTTAAGGTTTAGTGGAGCAACTGTTTAGAGTACAAGGCAATTAAGGAGCATAAAGAGGAGATTAAGAAGAAGTACCCTAATCTTTTTGAAAACTTATGTATATCAAATTTTGAACATAGAATTTCTTCAACATGGTAGGATGAAACACCTAACTTCTCCTCCTCCTCCAAGTCCTCCACCTCTCCTTATTTTCTTGTATATCCTTCTTTTTGTTTCATTTCCTTCTTCTTCTTCCCAACTGAGCATCAAGTTCCTTCTTCTCTTCCCTTTTTCTTCTCCTTCCTTCTCTTCCTTCACTTCTTTCGTTCTCTCCTTTTCTTCCCTTCCTCTTCTTCTTCTTCCTCTTTCCTTCTTCTCTACCAAGTCAAGCCTCTTTCCTTATTCTTCTCCATTTTTTATACTTCTTTGTTATTTTTTCCACTTTTATTCCTTTTTCTCTTCTTCTTCTTTCCCCTTCTTTCCTCAACACTAGCCAACCAATAAGGCCACGTGAACCGCCTATGATTCTCCCCTCCTCGTTTCCTTTTTCACCCTTCTCCTTACATGCTAGTTCGCTCTATCTTTCTTTTTCTCTCCCTATGTGGATGTAGTATCCTCATAATCTCGTGCACCTTTCTTCTTTTCTTTATCTCACTATGTGCCCTCTCTGTGCTTTTGGTATGCCTCTTCTCCCTTTTCTTTCTCCCTTCTATGCATTTCTCCTTGTTTTCTTTTTTATTTTCTCCCTGGTGTGCACGACTTTTATCTCTTCCCCTCTCCCCCGACACAATATCTCGAATGCATGCCCCGCCTCTCTTTCTTTCTTTCCTTTCTCTTGCTACACTGCATGCCTCCCTTTCTCTTTCAATTTTCCTCAATGCATGCCTCCCTTTCTCTTTCAATTTTCCTTCTACATGACAGCATCTCCCTCTCTCACTCTTCGTCATTCTCTCCCTGCTAGACTCCTCCAACTCTCTCCCTTCCGGTTTATTCCTTCTTCTCCATGCTATCTCTCTCTTTCTCCTTTTCTTCATGTATGAGCATCATCGAGCACCATCTTACAATGCCATTGTATGAAGTACTCTTTCTCTATCTTCTCCCTCTCTCATTCACCAAGACATCTCTTTTTAATTTGCATACATGTTCTTTCCATTCACCCTTCAAGATAAAGAGGCTAGAGCCCATGATCTCCTTGCAACATCCATCTTTGAGGGTCAATTCGTGCACCTGAGATAATCACAAAACACCTTTTTGGCATAGATTAGTTTATTAATGTTTAGATTAGAGATTATTGCATGTTAAGAATAGATTAATTGATTAGTGATCCATATATTTTAGCTTAATGGATCATGTGCCAGCATTGGAAAAATAATATCTAGAGGTAGAGCTTCCAATTTCCATATTTAGGGTCAACTTTTCCAATCTAGAAGGATCCTAGGGTGGAGAACCCTGAGGGATCTTGTAACACCATAGGACCTTTTATATGCCTAAAAGTGAGAAAAATGTTAGAATGTATAATTATGCTTTAGGATTATCAAAGGAAGCCTAAGTGATTGATATAATTATTTTATATTGGAAAGAGTCTTTTGCTGAACAAATTTATGAATTTTGTTGCTCTTGATCTATAAATGCCTCTACTGCCCTAATGTTTCATCATGCATTTCATGCAAAATTATTAGAAACTTTATTTTTAATTTTTTATCTAGATTCAATGAAACCAGCATGATTACATCCCTAGTTTAAAATATGTATTTGTAAAATATAACAATTCTTAAAAATTGAAATTTAAGAAATTATTTATAAAATTAAAGAAAATAAGTATTATGCTTTGATTTACCTTACATCATTTTTAAAAAGTTGATCAAGCATGGAAAAATTTATTGAGCATGCTAATAGATTTTTCATGATGTAAATGTGTTAAAAAGAGACATGTTATATTGGTGTATCATGTTGAATCATGAAATTTTGCAATATTATGTTATTTTCATGTTGATACATCTGAAGAGCTTATGAGTATTTGAAAAATCTTGTATTTGAAAAATCTTGTATTTGTCACTAAAAAGATAGTTTGGAATTGATATGAAAAATTCTTGGTTAATCTCTAGTCTGACTATGACTGAGGCTTGGACACTAGGAGAGATTACTAGCAATCATGTTTTTTAGAAACTAGTTTCATTTAGACCTCCACACAAGATTAAATGTGATTTTGATCCTTGTCGCATGACTAATCATGGCAGTAGTCATAAGGAGTAGGAAAGGGTTGTATATGTAAATATTTCTTTGATAGTTTTATAAAGTTATTCTTTTCTCAATGGTTATATCAAACCAAGTTATTTTACTCTTACTTTGAAAGGTTAATTACTTCAATGTTTGAAATATTTATAAGCCAAGTATGAAATTCTTATCTTGGTTACAAATTATTTCCTTTATGAATCCATAGTGATATCTGCATATATCTAAGTAAAATTTTATTATATAATTGTTCCAATTAGTGGAGTTAGAGGTATCTTATTGCATTGTCATCCATTATTTATTTTACTTCATTTTCAGATCCTGAGTAGACTAGATTATAGGCTATGTTCTAGAGAGCTTAGGGTTCAGTTTTGGTTCCTTACTCGAACATATATATAAATTGGGAAAAAACCTATATATGATTAATTGGTGATCTAAAGACCATGTTTTTGGTTGATCTTAACTTGATATTTATGAATTATGAAACATTACTATTTAAATTCTTAAGTTTTTAGATGTTTCAATATTGTTTCCTGTTATAACTGTAATAACTCTTTTTGGAAGGTAGGCCTTGCAGGTCATGGGGCTAAGCCCCATGTAATGTGCAGCCTTTTGTCATAATACTTGGCTTACATCATTGTATTGCAGAGTGACAATAAATTTATCATGATGAGTTTATTTCTAAAGTGAATTTTTTCTACAATATCTATTATAAGTTTCTAATGGTATGCATAACATTTTGTTTATCCTTGCATAAAGAACTTTTAGATGAACGATTTTAAATTAATTGTCAAAAGAAATTTTCAGAAACGATGGATCTATTCCAAATTAACTACAGACTATTGCTTCTACCTATCTTACCAGAGCTTAGTCTACAAACATTTTAAAAGGATTACATTAGCTCTCAATTATATTATATTATATTTTATTATATTCTAATATGATAGTACTATATTATTATCATTATTATATCATAATAATTATATTTTAATAATATTATATTATTATATTTCTATAATGTTATAGTAATATGTTACTATGTTATACCATGTTAAAAAATTGACAATACTATGCCATGTATTTTATTGTCAGTTTTCGTACCAATTTTTTATTTTAATTTAGATATCAAATTGATGTTAAAATTTTATAATATTTTAAAAATATAATTACCAATCAGTAAATAGTTTTTTTTTTTGGTTAAAAATCTCTAGCAGCTCTATTGATAAAAGATTTATTATCTACGGCAACCGGGTAAATCAATTTAGCTGCGGAAGAGGTTGGAAGCAAACCAAATCAAGCCGGTTCATAGTCTATTCCCTCCCCATCCCAGTTTACCACCCTCCCCTTCCTCCTACCTTCTCTCCCCCTCCTCTCTCTGTTCCCGTCGCCATGCTTCTCCTCTTGTAATCCAGGTAAGATCTCAGTCTTTCTATTCCTTCTTCATCTCTCCCTCCGTTTTCCGCCCTCTCATTTCTTCCAATCCTTCTCAGATCTCATCCCGCACTCTCCTCTCCCTCTCCCTCCCCATTTCCCCTCTTTTTTCTCGGTCAGATCTATAAACGTTTAGTCCAACATCGGTTTCTTTTCTACCACTCGCTCTCGTCATCTTCTCTGACCCCATCGCCCTCTTTGTTTTATTTTATTTACATGTTCGGATGAACTCTTTGATCCAGAAAGAAACAATGGAAGAGGATCCGCAAGAACCCGCCGAAGCCTCCCCGGAAGCCTCCTCGTCGCAGACTCCGGCATCCAGCGGGCCCCATCCCCCGGCCGGCAGCTCCCCCGCGGGCCCCACTCCCGACGACGACCTCTTTGAGCCCGTCTCCCTGGGAGATCCCGACCGCCCCGCCCCCGATCCATCCGCCTCCGACCGTGCCCACGCCGTCGAGTCCGTCTGCTCCTCCACCTCCGACAACCTGAACCGATCCTCCGGCGCCGACGCCGTCTCCAATTCCTCCCCCGCTGCTGCGGCCGCGGCCGCCGCCGCCACGGCCGCGGAGCTCCACGACTCTCTCTCCGCCGACATGCAAAATTCTCCGCCCTACAGCCCCTCCGGCCCGGCGCTCAGGCCGTCGCCCTCCTCGGGCAGCTTTGACTCCTACACGTCCCCCGCTGGCTCGCCACAGAAGCCGAGTGCAAAGCCGGCCATGCCAAACATTCCCCTGGAGCTCGTGCATTTGGTTGACTCCGCCATAATGGGGAAGGCGGAGAGCATCGAGAAGCTCAAATCAATGGTGTCGGATGGCGGCGGCGGCGATATCGGGGACGTGTTGAAATCCGTGGTTGATGCGCTGCTTGTTACCATGGGAGGTGTGGAAGGGCTTGATGAGACTGAAGGCGGTGCGCCTGCAAATCCTCCGAGCGTGATGTCCAGTTCGAGAGCTGCGGTAGTTGCTGCTGAGCTCATCCCTTGGTTCCCCTGGGAAGGAGACTCGGAGACCCACATGTCTCCGAGAACAAGAATGGTTAAAGGTTTGCTTTTAATTTTGCAAGCTTGCACCAGAAATCGCGCGATGTGCTCAGCTGCGGGATTGCTTGGAGTCTTGCTGCAATCAGCAGAGCAAATATTTGTCGATTCCATTGATCGGGTATCCTGGGATGGGACACCATTGTGCCAAAGCATTCAGGTTTTAGCAGGGCATTCGTTGAGTGTGATCGATCTTCACCGCTGGCTTGGAGTGGTCAAGAAGGCATTCAGAACTGACTGGGCAGTGCCGCTGATGCTGGCACTGGAGAAGGCCATGCGGAGCAAGGAGGCGCGTGGCCCGGCCCACTCATTTGAATTTGATGGTGAGAGCTCTGGCTTGCTTGGTCCAGGGGAGAGCCGGTGGCCTTTCTCCAACGGATATGGATTTGCCACATGGATATACATTGAGTCGTTCGCTGATACTCTCAACACAGCGACTGCTGCTGCTGCCATTGCTGCTGCAGCAGCTGCATGGTCAGGGAAGACATCTGCTATGTCGGCAGCAGCTGCAGCAAGCGCGCTTGCAGGGGAGGGTACCACTCACATGCCGAGGCTTTTTAGCTTTCTGTCCTCCGATAACCATGGTTTGGAGGCCTACTTTCATGGCCAGTTCTTGGTAGTGGAGGTTAGTGGTGGGAAGGGTAAAAAGGCTTCTTTACATTTCACGTATGCATTCAAGCCGCAAACTTGGTATTTTGTTGGGTTAGAACATACTTGCAAGCAGGGTTTGCTTGGAAAGGTGGAGAGTGAATTGAGATTGTATGTAAATGGCAACTTGCATGAGAGCCGCACTTTTGAGTTCCCACGGATCTCGAAGCCATTGGCTTTTTGCTGCATAGGGACAAATCCACCACCCACGATTGCTGGTCTCCAGCGGCGTCGGAGGCAGTGCCCCCTGTTTGCAGAGATGGGGCCTGTTTATATCTTTAAGGAACCCATTGGGCCAGAGAGGATGGGTCGACTGGCTTCAAGGGGAGGAGATGCACTGCCTTGTTTTGGAAATGGTGCAGGTTTACCCTGGTTGGGAATGAATGAACATGTGAGGAGTCTGGCAGAAGAGAGCTCGAAGTTGGATGCTGAGATTGGAGGAAGCTTGCATCTTCTCTACCACCCCAGCTTGCTGAGTGGGCGTTTCTGTCCAGATGCATCTCCTTCTGGTGCAGCAGGTTGGTTAGTTTGTCATTTTTTTAATCTTATGCACTTTCTTGAACACTGAGGAACAATGAAATTTTGGTGGATTTGTTGACAGAAAGGCAATAATACAAGTTTAAATAAAAAAATCATGGCAAGATTTGTAGTGTTTATAAACATTTCCTAGATCATACTGTATGGAAACTCAACTTAAGGTAGTAATTTACCCCTGAAGCTAAATGGTCCACATTTACGTAGTAATTTACACAAAAAGATGCTTTATGATATTTCTTTGGGCACTGTTCCATTTCCATAATGCACAAATGGTTCAGTTGTTAAGTTGGGGCCAAAATGCTAACTTTGCCCTTGTGGTTCATAATAAAACGTGGGTTGAAGCCATTTTGGGGAGGTTTTGGGGGATAAAAGCATTTCCCATATTTCCTTCCCAATGAATAGAACTGTGGATCATTTTCCCTTTGATAACTGTTTTATGCTTTAAAACTTGAACACCATCTCAATGACCTGTTCATAGAATGTCTATTTTATCCTTGCATAGTGTACCTTTTTGCATTGACAAATCTGCTTAGTCAGGCTTAAGAAGGGCAGGAGAAAACATTGCTGAAAGTAAACATTACAGAATGAAGAAGACTGCCCCTAGGATAACCATTTGCATTTTGACCTAGTTTTAGAGCTCCATATATTAAGATTCCTGAACACCTCTGGGATACAATTGGGGTAACTTAACTTACAAATAACTAGTTTAGAAATTTCTAACACTAGCATTACTCAGAGAATGGGGTCGTGAAGATACTTGGACCTTCACTACTATTCATAAACCAAGTCCTTAGCCAACTGACGTTGAGCTCTTTGATGATTGTTCCTTACCAAACAAAATGTGACTTTTCACTGACCTTCCTCCTTTTCAACTTTTACCAATCATGAACATTTATAGTAATAAAGATAATTTAAAAAACTGCTTATTGAACTTATTATAGTTGACGAACACTCAACTTAAGTCTGTTGTGCTTCAACTTGCTATTATGTTTCACACAACTGACAATTTCTTATTTGTTATTGCATGTTAAATGAAAAATGCAATGTGATGTAGGACTTTATCTACAACAGAAGTTATGCACCCTAAAATCAAACGAATCTAAATCATTAAAATAGTGGTTGGTCTAGAATCTAGTTTTACTCCCTCTTATCTTTTTTGACAAGTATACGATCTCTCTACGCAACTGAATCTCAAATGTCTTCAAATCTGATTGCTGAACTGTTGTAGAGGGGATAATTTCAGCAGCTTCATTCCAGATTTAGCTTCAGATCTGTTAAAACAGCAATACCCTGCTTTGACATTGCAGAGTTTTGTCACAGCTGAGGGCAGAATTCATATATAAAGAGAAGAGAAGAGAAGAGAGAGAAAGAGAGGGATAATAAGAAACTTTGAGAAAGCTTGGAGAAGGGCAAGGGAATAAGAGAAATGGATGAAAATATAAGGGAAGGGGAGGCCTGCATCCCTTCAATTTTCATGTACTAATGTCTCATAAAAACCATGAAAAATAGCCAGCTCTACTCCCCCTTTCAAGAGCCTTGGTTGGATGTAGTTTCTGAACACTGTTTAAAGGAAAGTAATAAAATTGTAGGCTTGCCAACTATTGCTCTATGTCTGGTAATAGAACAGGGTGGCTTTGTTTGACCAACACTCCACTTTTTGATCTGCCCATGGAACGTACGAATTTCCTGGAGGGTGAGACAGAATGGGTGGGCATGAGCAGTCTGGTATCCGAGCCGGTTGGTTTGGTCAGACAATGACTATTGCATGTATTAGATTAATATTAGCCACCTATCCTGGAATAGACTGGGATGGAATAGAAAGAATGTGAAGCACAAAACTGCACAGCCACATAAGTTTTCTAATTGAGCCCTTTTTGGGACCTGTAATCGATTTGTAACTTTCTCACATTGGACACTTATGGCTTCCTTAAAAGTTTCCTCATTGTCAGATTTAATAGAAGTTCCAAATATTTATAAGAGGGCTTGCATCTCAAGCAAAGGGCAGGTCAAAACCATTTTTGACCACAGCGATCAGGGAACCAGCAACTACCTGATTGAACTGGTCCTTTGCACCAAGAATGACTAAATGGTCATCTTGAGGTCCAGAGGGTGGGGGGTTGGAGGAATCCTTGTTCTCCATTAAAAGAATCAGCGAAGAACTATTCAATTAGTCTGGAATTAGACGAGAGTTTAATGATTTATGCATGAAATAATCTTGAGTAATTCAAGAAGCCATAAGCCTTTACTCCATTACAAATAAGTGATGTGATATATTTTTATTAGTGGTGCTGCATTTGATATCACTTATGTTCTTGCATCTCTTATGCTTCTTTTTTATATGATAAATACATAAATATTTTGATAATTTTGTATGTTGTTTATTTTTTTCCTCAGGTTTAGTTTTCAAGTTTTTTTTCCAAACTTTCTTGTATTTTTCTTTTTTAAAATTTTCCAGATTCTGAATATTCATCACTATCCAAGTTGTTCCCGAATGCTGAACTTGTTACTATGATAATTGTTGCTCAAATGTGCAAAATATTTTTTTTCTTGTACCTCAAATGTGTTCATAATGATAGTAAATAGCATAGGAGATGCAAGAAAATTGTTGATTGTTTAATATTTGATATACCTCAAATTTCGAACAGGTCAGGCTTGTTCATGTTGGCCTATTGGCGAGAAGAATTTATGACTGTGTCTTGAGATTATAGTTATTGATGAGTTGCACTGTTCTTCTTTTTCCCACCATCTGAACCGTAAAATATCATCTGTGTGGAAATATAGGCGTTCTGAATCATACATACAATCCAACTTGATTTGATTGGTGCCTTCGTATTATAATGCATCATCTGGACTTCACCTTTTTAGCTTCAGGATGAAACATTCAGCTTCCCTGTCTTGGGTAATTAAATCAAATACATGTTGTTCTTAAATTGTTTCCATGATTCTTGAGGATTCCACATTATGGCTTACATGTTCTTAGGGTGCTTGCTGGTCAGATAATAGTTTATGCCTTTCTTGAACTTTTCAGGTATTCACCGGAGACCTGCTGAGGTCCTTGGGCAAGTTCATGTTGCTTCCCGAGTACGCCCAGCAGAATCTTTATGGGCCTTAGCATCTGGGGGACCATTGGCTTTACTTCCACTGACAGTCAGCAATGTGCAGATGGATAGCCTGGAACCTGTAATTGGTGATTTTCCGCTTGCAACAACTTCACTCTCCGCCCCTATTTTCAGAATTATCTCCATTGCAATTCAACATCCTGGAAATAATGAGGAGTTATGTCGAGCACGAGCACCTGAGCTTTTGTCAAGAATTTTACATTATCTTCTTCAAACTCTATCAGCACTGGAACTTGGAAAACAAAATGGATTGAGTGACGAGGAAATTGTTGCTGCAATTGTGTCCCTATGTCAATCTCAGAAAAATAATCATGAACTTAAAGTGCAGCTTTTTAGTACTTTGCTGTTAGATTTGAAGACGTGGAGTTTGTGCAATTATGGTTTACAGAAGAAGCTTCTGTCTTCACTTGCAGACATGGTGTTTACAGAATTATCGGCCATGCGGGATGCCAATGCCCTGCAAATGCTTCTTGATGGCTGCAGAAGGTGCTATTGGGTTATTCGTGAAAAAGATTCTGTTGATACTTTTTCACTTCATGGTGCCCCGAGACCTATGGGTGAAGTGAATGCCCTGGTTGATGAGCTCTTAGTGGTCATTGAGCTTTTAGTAGGAGCAGCATCATCTTCATTTGCCGCTGATGATGTCCGTTGCTTGATAGGTTTCATTCTTGACTGTCCACAACCTAACCAGGTAGATTCATAAATTGTCATCAAATCATTTATTATTCTAGTAAAATGTCATGATGCCTATGGCCTGGTCAATTCAAATAATTCTTCTCCTTGAAATTTTAGATTAGTTGTTATATCATTGCTTATATTGCTCTTTTATTTTTTTTAATAATTGTCTTAGTAGTTAATTGCATTTGTCTGCACTTTCTTTAAGCTTTTGTATCATTGATTGAGGAAGCTTATGTGCAGCTTTCTTGCATGGCTTCTTGAGATTGACTTTCCCAAAACACCTTGAGGCTTATGGTTGAGGCTTTACATGGTGAAATATATCATATAAATTAGCTTGCTTGAACCATATGTGTAGCATTATGAGTGCGCCTTAATTTTTTTCACCTAATATTCTTTGCATTACATTATATGTGGATTTAAGTTTTAAAACTAGGCCGAAACTTTTTATTTTATCAGTTCCAACCGAAACCTAACATCCTTTAACTTTCTTATATTCACACATTTTTCTTAAATTTTTGATTTTTTATTATTTTAAACTTTTTATTTTTTGATCATTGCATAATTCATACAATATAATTTGTAGACCTGATGTTTGAATTTCTTGTGATTGAGTCTACATGCTTAGTGAATATTAGTCAGTTTCACTCTAATCATTGTGCAGTTTTTAATTCTAATTTCTTTAGTAATATGCTTTGCACTAGAGTTCTACAAGTTATTTGGTTAAGAACGTTACTTAGTTATGTTTTTTTTTCAGGTTGCAAGAGTGTTACACCTAATCTATAGACTGGTTGTGCAGCCCAATACGTCTAGGGCTCACACATTTGCACAGTCATTTATATCTTGTGGTGGGATAGAAGCACTTCTTGTTCTTTTGCAGCGAGAAGCCAGAGCTGGTAATCATAATATTTTGGATAATTCTAGTGTATCTCACGCTGACAATGCATCCTGGGCATCTGGGAATGTGTCTAGGTTGGAAACTACTGGTGATGAACCAAAAAGCCAGGAGGATGAACTAGAATCTCCTGACCAGAAGGAATCTTGTTCCCATGAAGAGGGCACAAAATCTGGGTCATCAAGTACTCATAATGGTTTTTTTAAGGTTTCCTTGGGCATGAATATTGAAAGAATGGAATCTGCTTCTGATAACCAACTTTTAAAGAATTTGGGTGGCATTAGTTTCTCAATAAGTGCTGACAGTGCTAGGAACAATGTGTATAATATTGACAATGGTGATGGAATTATAGTGGGGATAATCACCCTATTGGGTGCTCTTGTCGCATCAGGTCATCTCAAGTTTAACTCAAATGCTGCTTCTTCAAGTTTGCCTAGTAACATTCTGAGTATTGCGGGCCCTGAAGAAGGGAGTACCATGTTTGAAGACAAAGTTGCTTTGTTACTTTTTGCATTACAAAAAGCACTGCAAGCAGCTCCACAAAGGCTTATGACTACCAACATGTATATGGCTTTATTGGCAGCAACAGTATGTACAGTTTGCACTAATTTGTCAATATCTTCTATTATGATTCCTTCCAGTATAGATTTAAATAGCTAAGCTATTTTGAAATGTCAATCATACACTACTTTATTGAGGATTTGGCATGAATAGTCTCACCTATGTGTATCATTTCTCAAAATGTTGAGACTCATACATGAGTGAAGTTAGCTGTTTTAAGTTAGCTGTTTTCATAGATTTTTTTCCTGCCACACTTTTCCACCTTATCAGGCTTTTCTTTTTTATTCATGACAATGAACTATTCGCTACTTGCTGGAAATGTTAAATTCTGAAATTTTTATGTATTCATTTCCTTGCTATTACTTTGTATTCAGATAATTAAAGTCCATCAGGTCATCTTGCATGATTTTCTAGTACTTTTCTATTTGGTTGTCCGACACCATTTGGTGCTTTTTCATCATGTTACTGTTATTACTCATAAAAACTCTTACATGGAGTTCAAGAAGCAATTTTTTTTTTGAGAAAAATGTTTGTCCACAGAAAAATATGTCCTGTACATGAAAATGTTGTTTAATACAAAGACGATATACTTGTCCAGTTGTCCCAGTACAGGTAAAAGATACTTCGGTAATATAGACATGAACAATCATGTCAGAGTTGTTGATAGACTTAGTCATGACTGCTATTGCAGAGCAGGTAAGTTGACCCATCTACACCTAAACATTTTAGTACAAATATAAGTATGTTAACTAGATTCTGAAAAGTGGCCCTCCATGGTTTTCTCACATGGTCTAGTTCTGAAATATGGACTAATTGAATCTGGAACCATTGTGCAGGCAGATATTTCAAAATTTTCTTAATGTTGCTAAAGCTGACTTATATTGCTGTCTTATAGTAAAGAGGTAAACCGTATAAAATAAAAATCTCTATAAAAGGTACTGCAGGAAGGATTTTGAAACTAGAAATTGATTTTAAAACACTTCATTGGTAAGACTATCTCTGTAATTAAAAATATACTGAAAGACGGTCTGGCTAAGCATAGGTTCTGTTAGATGGCTGAAGCTGGTTTGGCACTGCATAAGTTGCAAATATGAAAAGGAGAGAGTTTTAGGGCTATGCTGTTTTGCCCCTTTTTATTTTTTCACTAGAAATGCCTATACAGTGTGGCTGCAGCAATTCTCAGTTTGTTGGAGCAACTGATTTCTCAATACTATTAAAGGATGATAAGTGCACCTGATTTTCTATTTTGATTTGAGTTAAATCTCATTGGCCAGATATTTGGAAGTTAGAACATGTTATCTCTCACAGGAGAAGGAAAAATCTCCACAAATTTCATTAAATGTGGACTTCCATCCACTATGCATGGTTCCCTTGCTCTTTCTAGTATCACTTTTATGTGGTAATGATTTGGAAATTGCAGAGAATGTGGTGGTTATGGTGTTGTATTTTTATTTTTTATTTTTATGAAACCAGCAGCATTTAAGTGAACCCGAGCTAGTCCTACATCAGTTAACTATAAAAAGGCATTTACTTTTTTCAAAAAAATGCAGTTGGGTATTTTAAATTGATTTGCACAAAAAATACCTAGATAATATTTTGAATTCATATCTTAGTTTGGTTATGTTGATCCTAAACCTTAACATGTTCTTGCAGCATTCATACCCTTACTGAATCATTGGCGTGTGTAAATGCTAAACCACATTGTCTATCTTTTGATTCAGACAAATGTTTTGTCAACTGATGATGGCCTGAACCTGTATGATTCTGGTCACTGCTTTGAGCATCTCCAACTTTTGTTGGTCCTTCTCTGTTCGCTTCCCTATGCATCCAGGGCATTCCAGGTTCGAGCTATACAGGTAATATGCTAGGACCTCTTTTTGTAACTTCTGTATGGTTATTTCTTACAAGTACTTTATTTTGACCTCATGCCTATGTCGTGCATATCACACAACTGTATGTTTCTTTTTTCTAGTAATAGTTCTTTTATGAATGTCTTGTGGTACTATAGAAGCCATCCACTATGAGATTATCAATGTCGAGTCTTTGCTGATATCACTAGCCAGGCTTTTAGATTATTGATCTCGTTCATTCTGTGAAGCTTTTGTCTAATTTTGTTCTTGTTGACATGATAGTTCTATCATTGCATAAGGCTTTCTAATGATGTCATTGTTTATATATGATCATCATTTCTGTAAAAAAAAAAGGGAAATACAAAGGGGAGTAAATTTTTCTATAGACCCCTAATCATCTATTAGGATTGCATTCTCACTGAATCATCAAACTTCTACACGAGTATGCGGTAGCCTAGTCTGGTCTATTTTCTGTACATATAATGCAAAAAGTAAATATTCAAGTTGAATTGCTTATCATTTTTGTAATCCTGGTAGCATACTGAGGCAATAGCTGTTGCCATGTATAAACATGCATTAGTTGTCGACTTATGCTGCCATCTCTGCTCGTGCTTTATCCCTTCAAAAGCGCCATGACAAAATTAAATAAGATAATAGCCATGTTGTAATAATTATTAGACCTGTTGCCAATAATTTTATTGCACTTTTATATACATATGCTGCATTACTTTTCTTAAGATGCCCATAAATGTTTGGCTCATCAAGACAGTGCATAGGTGGTTTCACTTTTTAACAACTCTATTAACTTGCTGATATGTTGTTTAATAAGAAATTTTCCTTTATATGATTTCAGGATCTTCTGTTTTTGGCTTGCAGTCATCCAGAAAATAGAAGTAGTCTTACTTGCATGGCAGAATGGCCCGAGTGGATATTGGAGGTTCTAATATCTAATTATGAGGTAAAATGTTCTGTTATGGCATTGCATTCTGTATAATTACACACAAATGTTTTCATATATGTATTTTTGTTAAGAAAAGTGGCAACTCTATGCATGCTAGTATGCATTACCTTTTTGGTATGGTTGTATGCAAAGTTTTAAAAATTGGTACCGAGCTTGGTACTGGTTTTTGGTTGGACTAGTATGATACTGGGCCGTCCCATACAGACATGGTACAAGGCTTCGTACTAGTAGCATACCTGGATGGCCAGAAATCAATTTTCTATTTTTCTTTGCATCATTTTTTTGTTCTATGCATAGTTATATTTAACTAGACATTGTTTTCTATTTTTTTTACAAAAAAGACTCAATTATCAATCAGTTAACAATATTTATGAGTGATGAATAGCAAATATAATACAGTATTGAAGAATTATATTAACTCACTTTAATAGTCTAATGCCATGTAGAATGTTGATTCCTTTCATATATATCTGGGTCTTGCGATTAGTTCGGACCTGGAATGTTTACCTATTTGGATATTGTCCCCTCCCATGGGGTCATAAGATGTTGGCTAATCACCTGGCTATGACTCCTGATGTTGCAGGTGTGTGTATATCTGATACTACTTGATCTGAGATACTGCGGCCCGACATCCTCAATCACCTTCTTCATCAAACCCAAGATGTAGTTAGAATCATGAATCCAATTAGATGCAACAATCGAGGTGTGAGAGAAAGTTAGCTTGTCACAGTATGTTAGGAAGTTGGTGATGCTTCTCATAGTTGGCTCGGACCTTCCATCACATCAGTGTCATGCCCTATAACAAATACTGCTACTTATATTTTTTCTAACCCTTTACCTCTGCCTTCAATTATGGTCCATGTATCTCATATGAAATGGGAGACTCAGTACTTAGACCCTACTCCTACACTTCGGTGATCATGTTTCAGATGAAATTGTTTGCTGCAGCCATGCTAGTATTTGACTATAATGGAACCACTAGGCTATGGTGGCCCCTACTATATGCTTCTTGTTCTTCTTGATGTAGCTGGGCTGCTTAGCTATTTGGATTGGTAGGCTATCGGATGGATGCCATAATTTGTGGGACCTTACTTGGTATTCTTTGCTTTCCCTTTTTGAAACATTCCGAATGGGGATTTGACCCCCTTGCCACCTCCTTTATGCACCGGGTCCTATGTAGCTCAAGGCTGTCCCTGGCTGTGTGCCCTCCCTTGGATGCACCAGAACCACCATCCCTCTCATAATGCAAATACCAAAACTATCCATGATGCCTTCTGGCCTCCTCATACTCCCACTGTTTAGAGGCCCGGACGACCTGTATCTCAACTACCTCCATATTGCCTGGATCAGATTGCTTAGTCCCATTGGCTTCATCATCCCTGCCATGGTGATCAACAACCTCCATGGCCTGTGGTCGTGTTGAACCAACTCATATTTGCCCACCTATTTTGCTTTCTTTAAACTTTGAAGATGGTCCCTCATTGCCCAATTCACCTGCCTAGACACTTTGGTACACTTCTGCACATCACTATAGCCATTCACCGGGTGCTGCTTCAACCTTTTATTGTCCATTATCACAATAATTGCGTACCTAGTGATGTCTTTTTGTGTCCATCCTTCCATGGTGTCACCCAAGATTTATCGAACCGGTACTGGAGGGCGTTCCGGCTGGTGATTGGTTCGGCATGATATGGGTCCATATGGTGCCGTTTTGGGATGTACCGAAATAGGGCGAGCTGGAGATAGAAGGGAAGAGGGAGAGGGAGAATAGGAGAGAAGAAGAGAGAGAGGGAGAGGTAGGGAGGAAAGGAGGGAGGAAGGGGAGGGCCGAGGGAAACCCTAATCCTAACGTGAGTGAGTGAGAGAGAGGGGGAGGGAGGAAGGGGAGGGCTGAGGGAAACCTAACTCTAACCTGAGAGAGAGGGAGGGAGGGAGGGAGGGAGGAGGGTGCCTACTAGTGGTGCCAAGGGGAGGGCGAGCAGCGTCTCGAGTGCTCTGAGCGGTCGCAAGCCTCGAAGGAGAGTGCTACAATCATGAGTGGCAGGGGAGGGGGGATTCTCTTGAAATTGCAAGCTGAGGGGGGACTGAGCTGGGAGGGGGGCCTTAATTGAGTTGGGTGAGGGGATTGAGCCAGGAGAGGAATTTTTTATTGAGCTAGGGTTTTTTTTTAATTGAACTCGGGGGTTGGTGGAGGGTTTGGATTCCGTTCTGAATCGGCAGAGGAACCATCCTCGTTTTCCATCGGTTTAGCTAGGTAAGTCCCGAACTAAGCAGTTCGAGACGTTACGGCCAACCATAGTGCCACCTAATATCGAGTTCTTTCTAGCCCTTCTTACTAGAAGCCATCTGCCAACTCCCTACACATCATCCACTTAAATCAATAATCAGACTTTTTTGATGCATATTTAGATTGCTAGAATTTTATCCTATTATTTATTGATAATCAATATCTTTTTTATTTAAAAAGTAATTTGAAGATTATGATATTTTTATCAATGAACAAAATGTAATTATTATTTTAGAATTGTTCTTAGTAATTATCAAATGCATGTTCTTCATTTTTAACAATTAAATAATTTTTATAACTATTTAGTAATTTTCCGTAAAAATTTTGTTGAAAATTATAAAATTATATGTTAATCAACAAAATACAAGATGACAATTTTAGAACTCATCTTTTTAATTATGAATGCATATTCCATAATTGTTACATTTAGCTAACATTTTTTAATTATTTATTTATTTTTCATTAAAAATAGTCCAAAAATCAGGAAAAATCCATTGCTATCGACATGCATGAAATTAAAATTTTAAGATTACATTTATACTTTAGGGCATCTTCTATTACATTTTAGATTTTAAGGAACTTGGTCATTTTAAATTATTTTCTTGATTTAGAAATTAGTTAAATGATTAAAACATATTTTCAAGAAGATATTCCAGCCATAAATATTTCAGCATGTGCATGCTATGAATGCAAGAATGTTACAGTTTTTGGACTAAATTGCAATATATTTCATTTTTATTAATATTTTAATGTGGGAATACATATTTTCTAATAATAACATATTGTTTGGAAAATTAAAAATACCATGTTGTTGGCTGCTGCCCAACCAGCAACATATCCAAAATTCAAATTGAAAAAAAATTGACATGGGTTTTTCTTTCTTTCAATTTTTGCCAACTTTGGGCCAAAAAAGGGGAGTTTGGAGGGCCTCACAAGAATGGAATGCCCTCCCCTGTTGCGGCGCTGGCAACCCCTCAGTAAGAGGAAAAACGCTCTCCTTCTCTCTTTCTTTCTCTCCTCTTCCTCTATCTTGTTTTCTCTCTCTCTCTCTACCCTCCTCTCTCTCACTCTTTCTCAAACATGATGAGGTTAGAAGGGCCTTACGAGGTGCCTAAAGGCATCTCTAAACCCAGCTGGCCTCCCCTTTTCCTTTAAAAAAGGATTCACGAGGTGTCCCGGTCAGGATAGCCTTTTACCAATAATATTGATTTTGGTAAAATCGATGCCAAACTGGTTTGGAAGGTATGACTGAACCGGATGGTTTGGAAGCCAGTACCAACCCGTTCCAGCGGCCCACCTGGGTTGGTTTTCAGCGACCTAGCCCTGGCCTGGTGCCTGAATTCTAGTGGAATGGTATGGTAATGCTGTACCATCCTGTTCCATTGATTTTTAGGACCATGGTTTTCTGTCTGATGTGGTTGAGGTTGCCTTTTGTTTTATTGGTTGTTTTAATATATCTCTTTCTTTTACAGGTGGGTTCAAGCAAAGATTCAACTTGTGTAAGCATTACTGAGATAGAGGACCTCATACACAACTTTCTCGTAATCATATTAGAGCATTCAATGCGGCAAAAAGATGGATGGAAGGTAAGCTTCTTTTATCTGTTGTTGCTAATTAGTTTCATTGCTCATTTCCCTATACTATCCCTAATTTTGTTGATGAATATTCCTTACTTTAGTGTTATGGTACTTACAGAGTAAGATCTGAAGGGTTAAGGTTGCAAGAACAATTCCACAAGGTTTATGACGTATTATGGAATGTAGTCAAAGTGATGACTTGGGCATACATTTTAGTGGCTATGTTTGTTCTTTTGAATTTGTTTTATAACCTAATGGAGGGGCTGATTAAGGAAAGCCTATAGAATTATAGCATTTCGATGAAGTAGAGTCCATCCTATTAAAAATAAGGAACAGAAGAAGTATAATTGTCAGAAAACAAATTAAAGCAAATTCGCCTTGCATTGTATTACTTGGGTTTTCTCATGGATTGAAATAGAAAACAAGCTTATGATTTTGTTACAACTTAGAAACTCACAATTGATGCAATTTGTATATTTGTCTGGACAGTAACTACAAGCAAATTTGAATTATTCTCACTAGCACCATGTACATGGGAAAGGTACGGACTGCTGTGATTACTCTAGGAGGCTGCATGAATATGGACCCAGGGTGGGGATTCTTTTGGGATATGCATGATCTTACTTTCTTGCTATTGTTAAAATGGTGCGTGTCTTGCAAGGAATAATATTATTAAAACAAGGCCTGATGTAAAGGCCTTAGAGGATGGATACACATGGCGGACTCCGGTTATAATATAGAATATGAATTCTTCTCTAACCATTTGAAGCTGCTCAAAAAGGGGTGGGTTTCATTTTCATTTAGCCGTTGTTATAAGTAAGGTAAGTTTTTCTAAAAGGTGGGAGTATCTGGTGAATTCCCACCCACTTTTCCTATGCAGTATTGTGAATGAAATTCATTTACAACTCTCACTTTTTTATGTCTAAGCAGCATTCACCTCTTCATATACAATAGTTGTGTTTGGCAAATTTTGGTCGCGCTTACAGTCTCCCCCTGTGTTTAGCACACTAAGTACTTGATCTTTTATGAGCTTGAGCCTTTGGATTTAAGAATTTTCAAATTCCGGAATGATTGGATATGGAGTCATTAGGACTCACAATTTAGATAAATCTATAATATTGGGGCTTATGTGTTATTCAGCTACATTGGGCCTAGAATTTGTGGCACAAAATTTTGACAATATTGTTTTCAGGAGAGAAGCTAAATGCATATATCATCCAAGGTTTGCTTGTCCTTGTCCAATTTAATGAACCACTTCTCACCACATACCACATTTGTTAGAAAGAACTATATAATTTAGAATTTGTGATTATGATCTAGTTAACTCTAATCTCCATGTTATTTCCTTTTTGAAGCCTAAGTTGGCCTGATATCTGGACTTTGAGGTGATGAGGCAATTGAAGGTTGCAAAAGGGGAAATTTATGTGCATTTTAGTCATGCACAGAAAGCATTATAAGCAATGATCAGGACCATAGGTTATGCTCTTCGTTCTGATAACAAATCAGAGTTTGAGTTTGAAAGGAAAAAGATTGGATCAGCAATCGGGATATGATGTAGAAATGTTATTGAAGTTTGTTATACTACCAAATATAGATATATTTGGTTATTATGGGCATGTTTGTTGTTGCTTCTACTTTTCAGATAGTTCTTACATAAGAAACCTGGTCTAGGTTTTCTAGTTTCTTCTAAAAGCACTTTTTAAACTTTTTCTTCTAGTAAAAGTACTTTTCAGATATTGTTGCCAACTCGTATTTTTTCTAGTAAGCAAATTTTTGCTTCGGAAGTTGTAAAGTTCTGTTTTTTCTAAGTAACACCAAGATACCCTATGCCAAGGTTGCAATGCCTTACAGAAGTATGTTAATGAGCTTACAATTTAAAATGAGGTTCCCTTGTGGAATTTGAGACAAAGTTCTATATAGATTATCCATAAGATTTTGATTGGAATGAAAGATGCATTTGATATTTACATGTTTATTGCAGGTCCGTTGCTGATGTTTTGTCAACCTGATAGGTCAACATTGGTCTAGCTATGCATAGATATTCTTTTCTACAGAATATTTTTTTACTGAGTATCAGTGTGATAGTGTTATAATATATTTAATTGTTTATAAAACTACACATACTACAGCCTACAAGTAGCATAAGTTAATTAGGTTAGTAGTTTTATAAATAATTAAATATATTGTAACACTATCATAAGGATACTCGGTAACAACTTATGCTACTTGTAAACTACTAAATTTGTAATATATTATGTGGCTGGACACTACATTTTTCCTAAAAAAGATACAACTTTGGGTTTTTATTTAAAGATATTTAGAAACTTGACTCAAAGTGGAGAAAGAACCAAATTCATCACATCTTTGAACCAAGATGGGGCATAGGAATTCTTAAAGTATAATGAACCAAAAAACTAAAGAATAGGTTATTGTTTCTGACACAGTGAGCTTGTCCTTTTAATATAGGTAACCTGTGATGTATGTGTAATAGATGAAGTGGAGTAGTTCTAGCTCCTGCCTCGAGATTAATGGTCAGACCAGTGGTTCAACAGGAAATATATTTAAAACATGTTCCCGTAATTTGTTAATTGATGAAATTCTATTTGTTTGGAAATTTAGATCTCTTCAAAAAATTTCATGAAGAACTGAATAAGTGAAACTTCAGTAGTTAAACTGAAGATTCCATTATGGGTACTAAAATAGCAAATGTGGCTGTACCTTTCACCATTCTCTTGATAAGCTTTCTACAAACTAATTGCATATTCTTGATTGTACAAGTGTATCTATATATTAAAATATATTGTAAGATATTTATGTATAAATATCTAATAATCTTCACTCTAGATGCCCTACCTAGCTGTCTAGACTTTCTGCGTAGCCTTCAAGAGTATCATGATCTAGTAGGGGTGCAATCAAGCCGAGCCGAGTTGAGTAGCTCAACTCGATTCAAAATACTCGGGCTCAAAACTCGACTCGAGATCAATCGAGCCTCATTATCCAAGTTTGAACCCGACTCGATAAAAAAAAAGAAGCAATGTTCGAGATCAACTCGACTTGAGACAAATATCAACGAGCCATATCGAGCTCGAATTGGCGTCTTGGTCATAAATAAAAAAGTATGGTTAAAACAAAATATAGCATAATATTATATTTTAATATTAAATTAATAAAATACATTATAAATAAAATAAAATATTATTAAAATATATATAGTCGACTAGTTTTGGGAGCTTTCGAGCCAACTATTTTGCTTCTTGAGCTTGACTCGAAAAACTGCTCGAGCTACTCGAGCTCGGTAATAGTCGAATCGAGTTCAGCTTGGACCTGAATCGAGCTCGAGTAGCTCGCCAGTTGCTCGACTCATTTTCACCCCTACCACCTAGGACCACTTAGCTTTTTATACACTGTAGTATGCTGTTCATTGATATCAATTTACCATCCAGCAATTTTCTTACTGTTGCTTAGCATAAATCATGGATTATCATATTCATCTCATCTTTTCATTTATAGGATGTAGAAGCAACGATTCATTGTGCAGAATGGCTGTCAATGGTTGGGGGATCTAGTACAGGGGACCAACGAATCAGGTACCTATGTGAAGCAGTCATTTAAGAATCATATCATAAATGTTATTATCTCATACTAAATGTTAACATTGCTGTTTGTTCTGCCAAACTATCTCCAATCTTGTGGAGAGGACAAATTGTTAATGTATCTTTTTAACTGATGAAACCTTTCTTTTACTATACTGCTAATTATTAATATTCTAATTTTATCGCTCACTAATTTTATTAGTGGCAAAGATCATTAGAAGAAAAATGCAATTTCTGGTTAAAAATAAAAATGAAGATTTGTCTGAATTGTTGTACTTATCTTTTGAAAGACTAATGATGATGGGCTTTTACCTTGAAGCATATTGCTTCTGACAGACTATAACTTATATCCTTTTAGATTCGGTTTATGGACCTATGCTATGTAAAAATTATTTTACATCACCTTTATTAACTCGGTTCTTATATTTGAAGACGTGAAGAGGCATTACCTATCTTCAAAAGAAGACTGTTGGGCGACTTGCTAGACTTGCTGCTAGGGAGCTTCAAGTTCAAGTAAATTCCAATTTCCAAATGTTTAATTTGCTATGTTATGCACTTAACTTTTAGTTAAACTCTTGTATTTCTTTTTTTTCTAAATTCTACTATTGTATAATTCTTTTTCTTTAAATTCTTCATATTGTCACACCTGCAACTATTCTCAAATAGTATACTCTAAAAGAATCATATTGGATATTTTATCTTACTGGTGTCATTGATATTAAGTAATTTTGCATGATAAGGCTGTTATGTTTGTGGCAATATATCACTGAATCTAGAATGAAAAACATTTGTCTAGATGATATAATGATTTTCAGTTCAACTATCACCACAGATCTTGTGGTTACCAGATGTAATCATAAAACCCTAGGATCACACAACTTGCATGATGTTCTAGAACATTTTTTAGTCTATGAACAAATTGACTGGGGTCTAGTTTATTAGCAAATTATCTAAATAATGATATTACTTATGATTGCATCATGCATGCTCACAGAGGGTGTGGTAGCCACCGCATGCTCACAGGGGGTTGGCCTTATAAGCGTTCAAGGCATTCCACTTTTCAATGAATCAATATAACCTATAGACATCATGTAATTCATATACAGGTAATAGTGATTATCAGGACCACTAAACTATTAGAACAAAATAGCATATCCAGACATGCACTCCACTGCAAATCATAAACACGGGTCTCCTAAAATTTACAGCTCAAACTTCTAACATTTAAGTTTAGATATAACTCTAAACCACATTTTAGTATATATGAATGATCAAAACCAAGCATGCTAACTAGCAAGATGGCTTTACCTCTATTTACGCATCCCCAATTCTTGGTCCAGTAAGGTATAACCCCAGCAAATTGTCATCCCATTGGTAATAACCAAGTTAAAAGTGCAAGTGCTTGGTATTGCACTTAATCTTCTATACATGTGTTGTATAAAAATGTATATGAAGGGTGCTAAAGCAAATAATGCCTTCGTTCTGCCATTGGTCTCTGTCTTGTTTCTCTAATCTCTAGTTGAGTATTTTTCCTTTTTGTGCCTTTGCTGCAGGATATAGAATTGCCAACCATATATAGTGTCAATGCTTAAATTTTATCATGTTTCACAAGTTGAACCTAGTTTGCTGTTATTTGACAAATAGAGGTGCTGCAAGAGTATCTTCATCTAGCTCTTGTTTCGCTGCAGACTCAAGTTATTGCAGCAGCAGCTGCTGGTGTAGCAGCTGAGGGGTTGTCACCACAAGAGGCTAAAGCACAAGCCGAAAATGCTGCTCATCTTTCAGTTGCTTTAGCTGAGAATGCAATTGTAATTCTAATGCTTGTAGAAGATCACCTGCGGTTACAAGGGCAGCTATTTTGCACTTCCAAGTCAGTTGATGGCAATGGATCTCCTGCTGCAGTGACATCATCCACTGTTAGTCGCTCAAATTCTCTAGGTAGAACTGGCAGTGAATCTATGGATACCATTGGATCCAGGAGGACATCATTGTCCCAGTGATACTGGTGGCCTTTCCCTTGATGTACGAATACTGATATCTCTGTAATTATTCTATTATTCACTGTGTGATAGTTGTTTTTATGGACTTTGCTTCTGATTAAGTGCCGGTTCATTTGTTGCTTCTGCTTTTATACTAGTATAATGAATTTATCTTGCTTTTTTCATTTAAGATGCCAATTGTTGCTTCGGGTAATGGGATGCTGGTATCAAATCACCCAGGAGCTGCTAAACACTGGATATGATTATGATTCTCAGTGAATTTCTGGTTATATCTACAGTTTTTAGAATTTTGTTGATAAATGTAAGAGGCTGCCTGTTAATTTTTTGCTTTTTTTTAACTTCTTTTTTCTTTAAAGCTCTGATGGAGTATTCCATTTGGTGACAAGATATCAATAATCTTTCCCTACGTGATTATATATCAGTATGTCTTAGTTTTTCAGTATTCAATATATCAAAATTCTGTTTGAGTGGTGTAATTGTTCATTTTATGGTACCACACTAATTATTTTTGACAGAATATATGGGTTTTCCTTGGACACTCAACTTATGTTTGCATGAATTTTAATTTTTTTTTGTTACGTTAGAATTAGCTAACATTTCAAGCATACCAATGCCCACCAATTTGACACTTAATATGAGAAACAGTCTTTACATATCCATCTTTATAGCCATCAGCATGTATTTAGGTGTTCTTTGATGAAATGATTTTTCAAGAACGAAATTTTATATATCATATCTTGGTTGATTTGGGATGTCGATACCAACATGTTGATGCATATATTTACATACACACATAAACATATTCAATTCTAATTAAATGACTTTATTTCTTGCTGAATCTGTTTTTCCATATCATCCTGTTCCTCTCTAATTATGTATACTGTGCTCCAAATCAGGTCCTTGCATCTATGGCTGATGCAAACGGCCAGATTTCTGCAGCAGTTATGGAGCGCCTTACTGCAGCAGCTGCTGCAGAGCCTTATGAATCTGTTCGGTGTGCATTTGTATCGTATGGGAGCTGTGTCTTGGATCTAGTTGAGGGTTGGAAGTATAGGAGCAAATTGTGGTATGGTGTTGGCCTTCTCCCAAAATCAACAGTCTTTGGTGGTGGGGGAAGTGGTTGGGAATCTTGGAGATCTGCTCTGGAGAAGGATTCAAATGGGAACTGGATTGAGCTTCCATTAGTGAAGAAATCAGTTGCCATGCTGCAGGCACTTCTGTTAGATGAATCTGGAATTGGGTGGTGGTCTTGGTATTGGAGGTGGTTCTGGCACTGGGATGGGAGGAATGATAGCACTTCTACCAGCTGTTGGACAGTGATCAGCCATTTTATGCATGCTTCGGATGGTACTTTTTGTCAATGAGGGAGGATGACAATGGTGAAGATGACATTTCATGAGTATAAGCATAAAAGATGGCATATCAGAAGGGGTTGAATTATCAATCTGGGAACACCAAGCCATTAGATAGTAATAATCGCTTGTCAACAAGGAAACCTCGCTCAGCACTGCTTTGGAGGGTAGCATTCTACTAAACCTATCTTGTCCATTACACTCATAATTGGTGCAACTTTGGATCTACATTTAATTGATACCGTATCTCTTCTACTAGATCAGTGTGTTGTTTCCTTTCCTCCGTTTGTAATAATATGCGATGCTATGTACTTCCAATGGCCATATTTAGGTCCTTTCTTTATCCCAGTGAATGAGGCCTATGTTTGTCCTCGAAGAGTCATGTTTCTCAATCCGTTCTCATTCATTATATTTCTATAATGAACCACTGAAGTTTCTCATGGTTTACTATTTTTCTTAAATTACTCATTCAAGTTTTGTTGCAAATCCAACTCTGCATCTTGTCCATTACACTCATAATTGGTGCAACTTTGGATCTACATTTAATTGATACCGTATTTCTTCTACTAGATCAGTGTGTTGTTTCCTTTCCTCCGTTTGTAATAATATGCGATGCTATGTACTTCCAATGGCCATATTTAGGTCCTTTCTTTATCCCAGTGAATGAGGCCTATGTTTGTCCTCGAAGAGTCACGTTTCTCAATCCATTCTCATTCATTATATTTCCATAATGAACCACTGAAGCTTCTCATGGTTTACTATTTTTCTTAAATTACTCATTCAAGTTTTGTTGCAAATCCAACTCTGCATTTTGTCCTTGCACGGTGCATAGATTTAACACCTCATTAGTGCATAACTTGATATTTGTGGCATAAGAATAATATTTAGACTTTGATGTATTTTTAATCAATATAAGATATTGCTTCAATTTACGAAAATAGCATATTTTGTCTTTTGTATCTCTTTCTCATGCTACAGTTCTGCTTCAACTTTTTGAATTCTCGGACTGCATTTGGTTGTGCAATAAGTTAACTTGGAGTAAATGGGTTATCTCACCCCTCACTCACTTTACTCTAGAATAAAATTCTCCATCTTTTTGGGTGGAATAATTTTCTCTCGGATAGGTGAAAAAAGTACTTTTACCAACTTTGAAATCTCCACTTTTCCCTTGGAATAAATTGGTTTTCTAGTGTAAATGGGTTAAAGGAGCCTATGTTCCATTTAGTCCTTTAACCCCTGACCATATACATCCTAGGACCTAAATGCCCTATGTCCATTTTTATCATAAGTAATGAACTATGTCAATGTGATTCTGCACATGAGATCAAGGTTTGCCGAACCAGGCCGTACCACCTGGTTCAGGCAGAACCGAACCGACCCGGTCCCAGAACCAGACCGGAACTAGTCCGGGTCGGTTCGCTATAGTAAAACGGTGGGCGAAACCTCAATGATACCATTTGTCACCTAACAGGCTGGTTGGTTCAGGCTGGTTCGCTATAGTAATCATCTACCCGCACAAGGTGAAGATCTGATCTTCTAATGTTTTTAAAAAAGTTTTTAATCCTTATCTATCTACGAACGGGTTCATGAAACAACGTTCATGAGATGAACGTCGATCCCGCTTATGTCGATTCCGCTGCCATCTGAAATTTTTGAATTTTCGGTAATTTTTTAGCCGAAACTGGCCAGAACCGGACGGTCCCATTCGGTTTGACTCAGACTCGGTTCGGAGGCCGGAACCTCAATGATACCGGCCGGAATCGGTAATTTTTTAGCCGAAACTGGTTGAAACTAAATGGTTCCATCCGGTTTGGCTCGGACTCGGTGCAAACTGACAGGAACTGGACGGTTCCATAGGGATGTAGCCCCCTATGGCAATTATTGCCATAATGCGGGCGTTGTGGCGTGGCGTCGGCTTTTTGGTTCCACACGGCTGTAGCCCCCTATGGCAATTATTGCCATAATGTGGGCGTTGTGGCGTGGCGTCGGCTTTAAAAACCGAACGCCACTGAAGGGGAAGACCCAAGAAGGCCTTCCTAACGGTCAGCTCAAACCTCTCTTTCCAAAAAAATTCACAAGTAACACTGCTTCAGGCTATAAGAAGGAAGAGCCAAGGCTAAATAAGGCATGCTTCCTTTTTTCTATCTTCTTTCTTCTTTTTTTTAAGGGACTTTGAAAAAATAGCTCAAAAATTGCAAAATAAAAGAAGATTATGCTAAATTTTTCGATTTGGGCTTGATTTTTTATATGTTGTAGATCCGTGGATGATGTATATGCTGACATAAAAATTTTTAATTTTTGGATTATATATAATTTTTAAAAATTAAAAATATATTTTCGAATTTAAAAAGAATATTTTTTTAAAATAAAAATATAAAATTAGAAATATATTTAGATGCATGCAAGCAACTCTATATAAAAATTTGGTGTCCATTCGTTGAAGTTTTGATGTGATCGTGAGCACAGTAGCTTATACCTAAATTTGGAAAAAATAAAAAATAAATAACCTTTATGTATATCTGAGGGTCTAGAAAAATATATGTAACATCCATTATGGGATTCTATATGGGTTTGAACTGAAAATAATTTTTTAAAATATTATTATTTAAAAATTAATTTTAATTTAAAACTAATTTAAAATATATAATTAATACCAAAAATTACAAAAAATTAGTAGCACGTATTAGATAATTTAGAAGTAATTTCTGAGGAAGAAATCATATATTTCTAAATTTATGATATATAAACATTTTTTTAAACTAGAACTTATTAAAAATATATAAATAAATAAGAAAAATAAGAAAAATTAGGGTTATCTATTAGATAAATCAGATGTATTTTTTGAGGTAAAAAAATATTGTTCTCGTATTAATATTTTGCTAATTTTAAATAATTGATAAACTAGCGTACTTGATCAACTCGGTGTAGAAATGGAGTCATCAAGAAAAAAGAACCCAAAGCGTGATATTGGTTGGGAGCATGGGCAAATGCTCTCGAGCCAGCACCAGTGGCAATGCAACTGGTGCAACACAGTTCAGGAAAGAAGGGATAACCAAGTTGAAGCAGCACTTAGGGGCAACCAGGTTAAAGCTATGTAATTAATTGTATCTTGATTTGAGAATTTTTTATGTTCATCTTATGATTTGTATCATTTTAAAGTAATAAGATGTATCATCTAGCTTAAATCGGAATCATAGAAACATCAAAAAAATGAAAAAAATAAAAAAAAATTAAATTAGACTTATTCATAGTAAAAGTACGAAAAGAGAGAACTCCAAAAAAAAAAATTAGGGTATGCCGGTTCGTGAACCAGCACGCGCAACCGGTTCGGTTCGGTTCTGTTCGGTCTGAACTGGTACTTAACCGTATCAGGTGCCGACTAGTACGGCACCCAATACTGGTTCAACGAACCTTGCATGAGATAGAGACATCCATTCAGGTTAGATTTTGGATGTAAGCTTCTATAGTTGTGTTTTTTTATTTTTATAATTATATTTATAGGGTTGTGATTCTTGTGAACTTCATCAGCATACATACATGAGAAAATTGTCTCACATAATTAGAAAAAAAATTATAGAATAGTTATTGTGATTATTGATATAATTCTATTTTTATCATGTGTATATGTATGTATCATGGTTGACAGAACCGTCCCAAACTGTCTAGTTTGGGGCGTACCGAGCTATACGGTGCTAGACGGGGATGGTTTTGCCAACAAAAATGAGAAATCAGTGATGGAGAGGGAGAAGGATAAGGAAAGAGAGGAAAGGAGAGGGAGAGTGAGAGGGAGAGGGAGAGGAAGGAAGAGAGAGGGAGGTGGAGGCTGGCCGGCGAAGGGACGGGGAGCCGTGCGGATGAGGCAGAGGCGGGGCTCTGCCTCCAAGAAAGCCTCCAATTTTCTTGGATCTCAGAGGGGCCACCTTTTTATTTTCACAATTTTTAAGTAAAGTCGGCAAACTCCTTAAAAAAAGTTTAGTGCAGTCGGCAAGGGGTTTGCTAACTTCACTTAAAAATAGCGAAAATAAAAAGGGGCCCCTTCGGAACCCTATTTTGAATGAAATAGGAGAATAGGAGGTGGAGCCCTCGCCCCTCCGCACGGCTCGCCGGCCCTCCGTCGGCCTCCACCACCCTCCTCTTTCCCTCCCTCTCTACCCGTTCTCTCTCCTTTTCTCTCTCATTCTTCCTCTCCCCCGCCCCCTCTACTGTGTCAGTATGGGTTTAGCACGGAATGGCATGGGACCGTACCGACCCGTACCCTCGGACAACCGGTTTGGGCTCCAGTTCCAACAGTCCTTAGTATGTATGTTGGTGTAAAGATACAAAATGATTTTTTGACATGGAGGGCACATTATTTCTTGGGTGTATCTCTCCTATTGGTCCATCATTACCTGTTGGGACATTTTTAATCTTATACACTTTCTAGCATTACAATTGTAGAGTCAAGCTTTTTTTTCCTTAAAAAATACTTATTTGAAATATCCCTATATAAATTAAGTGAACTCCATAAAACTACATATGGACACTTTTCTACTAAATTAATGACATATTTTAAAATATGAATATAATATCTTCATAGAAATTCTAATTTATAGATAGATGGAAAAGTTGAAGACTTGAAGAATTGTTAGTTAATTTAATTTACACATGTTAAAGGGCTTCTAGCTGTCACAAGTCATTACTTGTCAAATTAGTTGTATAAATTAATATATGATTATCGAAAGGTGCAGTGTCTTTTTGAACTTGCTGATGCTCAAATTTTAAGTCCCTCATGTTTGTTTACATGCTGCCTATAGTGGCATTGAATATACTAGTTTTAAATAAGTTAGTTGGTTGCTGATCTCTATCGAAGAATTCCCGTTTAAATTTTGCCAGTTAATTCATACAAAAACGTCCTGTACTTATAGTCGACCCTTTGAGTTGGCCTGTGGTATCAGGGTTTCAGCAGCCTTCTCAGATTTGACACAGCTTCAGCAGTTGCTGTCACATTTGTATTAAACAGGGACAACTATCAGATTACATCTCGTGAAGCTCATATTGTTTATTTGCTTGTGTTTGGTTTGAACTTTGTAACTATATGTTTAAACATTCTCTTGTGTGGCTATTTCATATGATTATTGCCTTCTATTTGGCTCTCAATTATGTTGCCCAGTTGGTAGTATCACACTTCAGAGTCAGACATGTGGTACTTTGCATGGTTCATGTCTTGCCATGCTTTAGCTGGCATTTTACACGGTTCATGTTGTGCCATGCTGATAGTTGATGTGCAATGTAACAAGATATGCATATGTTAAAGACCATAACTGGCTTGCTAAGACAAATACCTTGTTTGTCTTTTCTAGTGCATATTTTCATTAATCCTAGTGTATAGATATATTTTAACAAATAAGTACAGTTTTTTGCTAATCTAACATTATAAATCATCTTGGATATCTATGTTGTATGTTATGTGTTGCATGGTTTGAAGTAAAATATGATAAACTAACATTAAATAATTGTATTTAGACGTTAACAAGCCTAGAATTAATGATAGCAACTATAGGGAAAAAATTTTATTGACAAAAATAGTTAGACGTGATCTAAGTGATGTCTGTGGATAAATAATATAGTTTGAGGCTTTGAGCCAAGGTCCGCAGTCTCGATACTGGGTACCATATCGGTATCTTATTGGTTCAATATGGTACGGTACGGGATACTTGTGCCGAAATAGCTCTCTTACCCATTTTCTCAATTGTCATCTTGGTACGCACCTTGGCATGCCTCGGTACAGGTCAGTACGCCTCGGTACGAGATGATATAGCTTGGTATGGGCAGTACGGGGTTTGTACCGACTTGATTGTGTGTTTCGTACCGGTTTTCTTTCGGTGCGGTATGGTATGCTTTGTACCGAGTGATACGGAACGGTACAACAGACCTTGGTTTGAGCTCTTTTCCGAAAAAGGATGTCAATTCTTTGTCTTGAATCTAGTCATGAATGCACCATTTTCTTGGGATACACAAACAAGATCAGATGACTCTTTTCAGAGAAGATCAAACAATTGCATCCGACTTTTGGTCTAATACGTAGCAATAAGAGTTGGGACGTATGGCACACAATATTGTGCCCCTAAATTGTACCCTTCTCCATCAAGGACTTTGTATAGTAAGATACAACATGATACAGACCGACTAATTTTTGTTTCTCCAAATTAGTCGACTTTGATTCAAGGATTGAACCGAGCTGGTTTCAGGCTGGCATGCAACCGGCATGTGGTACTGACAATGTTGGTGCCAAGTAGTAGAATGGAGCTGGTATTGTACCAGTGTTGCATGCCAGTAAGGCACTGGCAGGGTGCATACCCTATTTCCATGCCATGCGACCAGCACTTATTTTTCTTATATCTCTCCGTACACGCTTGATATATTTGGGACAAATTCTGTTGTCTATAGTATCATGTCTGGCAGCTAAATCCTTTAGCTGTATTCATGCGTTCATGATTTTTGTTTGTATGGAGATCCAACAAGCCTACTCTTTTGGAGTGGTCACCGTCTAGCAACTTGTTAAAGTATTCTCCATTTTTCCTTACTAAAATGAGGCTAAGCTGTCCTGATGTATGGTGCATTAATATGGCTTATACTCTAAACATCTTTTAGTTTTGCCATCTTATAGATACCTTTCCTCATTAAGTTTCAGCTAAAGGGGGCTTTTTGGTAAGAGAGGAAATCACAGTGGGTGTAATCTGTCAATTTCTCATGTGTATGCCCATATTTATTTATTGATTTATCCAAAGCTAGTTGAAATTTATTACGGTATATATCAATCTTTCTGTGGGACAATGGTAATTGGTATGTAACAATGTTGGAGTTGGTTGACAAGATGAGCGAGAGAAAGAAATTGGACTATTATACTGTAGCACCTCAGGTGCTCGGTGCTTTTGTTCTCTTAACTTTGAGGAAGGGATGCTCAAAAGAACTAGGGAAATTAGGAAATCAAGTCTTAGCAGTCTAGTTGATGATCGTTGAAACCTCAAAACTAAGTGCATCAAGGATTTAGGTCCCATGCAGTGGGATGCTACCATCGGTACTGTATCATTTTGATAGGGAACCAGGACACTTGTGGGACACTAGTCAGCTGTTTCGAAATAAATAAAGAGAAGTGAGAAGTGGGGAGCCACACTCTCTTTCGCGTTGGCTTGGTCACAGGGGGCAGTGTGGGCAGAGATTGAAAAGAGAGGGAGAGATGGGGAGATGGAGAGAGGAAGAAGAGGATAAACGAGGGGAGGGAGGGCAGATCTGGCCTACCCTCATAGTGATCTAGTCTCCTTGATGCGAGAAACCTCCTGAAAAAACATGTCAATATTCACTCAAATGCTCATTTAAGGCAAAAATTTAAAAAGAAATTGAACAAACAAATGAAAAGATGGCATCAAGGTATGGTACTGGATTTCAAACATCACGATCGGGACAAAACTGGTACATGGTCTGATACTGGTACCTAACCTTTTGTTGCATAAGGATAACTAATGCTGATGTGTAATATGTTAGAGATAATTAAAAATATTTACTGCAGCAGTTAGATAAAATAAGATGAATTTTCTGTTGCTACTGAATTATGTTTAGCAAGCATGGACTTATTTTAGAAGTTTGGTAGTGAAGCTTTTACACGACAATGATGTGGTATTGGATATTTGTCAGAGATCTAAGACTCATTTTTTGTTTTAATTTGTTTTACTGCTGATGCTGTTCTGTTGTATCAAAATTTTGTAGATCATGCTGTCTGAGGGTTGGTGTATTTAAAAAAATTAATCTAATAATATTCTTCTGATGTACAGTGTACTTGCACCAATTTTGAACATGCCAATATCTGAATCCAAGAGACAAAGGGTGCTGGTTGCATGTTCTGTCCTGTACTCTGAGGTTAGTTAAATTTGTCATTTCTTTCACTTTTTCGATCTAAGTAAGATGTATTTACTTCTCTTTCTGGGAATGATCTAGCGATATGCCTAAACATGATTACAGATTTCAATTTGCAAGCATTTCATAACCTTTCATATTTGTATTCTAATGGTTTCTCTTGTTACTTATTTCAGTCCAAGATACTACTATCTATCCAATAAATCTGTAAATTGCTCCACTTTGTTTTTGCCTAAATTTCTAAGCTGTCACTATAATTTTATTTCTTTTGGAACCATTGGGACTTGCTTTTCTCTTCTCTCTTATCAGCTTGACATTCTTATAACAGGAATGCATTATTTGGGGTGGGGGGGGGGGGGGCAGTCTTTTCTTAAAGATTAACAGAATTGAAACAGATATATGATGCAGAACTTGAGGGATAAAAATATGGTTGGATTTTCCCCCAAAAATTGTTGACGGAGAGCATTACTAAATTTTAGATCCTCTATCAGTATTATTTAGGTGAAATGAGAGATGTACAAGGTTATTATAACTTTAATGGGGAGAACAAGGGATATATGTATTAGTTGTGTAATTGGCACAGCTGGTGAACCATTAAGCATGATCACTGACGCTATTGTTTGGCTAGAAGTGTTGGATGTAGTAAAGACGAGAATGCTGTGATGTAGACATGGTAGAATGAAAAAAATGTAAGAAGTGGAATTCACTTTACGATCTAGAAATAGTTTTTATTTTTTATTTTTTTCAATTTGTATGCTGTTTTACTGTTGCTTTAGAACAGTAGTGGTGGAAATGACTATCTCTTGCTATTGTCTCTTCACCTGCACAGGTTGTACTATATACTGCATCATGTATCGGAAAAAAAGAGACTGTTTTAGACTCCATGATACAGTTGATTAACTTTAGTAATGCTTTAATGAGAACATGGATAAGGTGGAGATAACAAGAATATGGTGTACTTGTTGGATCATAGTTTGCTGTACCAGTCGGTACCGGGGGGTGTACCGAGTGTTGTATGCCGAACCGACCTCCATACCGGGTGTACCGATATAGTATTAAGATAGTACTGGTATGAGATCCAGTACCAAGATGGCGAACCTTGAGTCATTGGGTGCATAGACCAGTTGTTGGGTAGTGGCTATCTCCTTAACTATCTCCTTAACTAGTTAAGCATGAATAAATAGATACACACTTTAGTTTATGCACATCTCTTTTCTAGATATTATTTGAATAAAACCATGAACATGTTTTAATAAAATTAGATTGTGCATTTTAAATTAATTGATATATGCATTTACAACCTCATTTTGCAGCCTCAAAATGCTAATCCTAATGTATATGTATTTGTAGTTCAAAGTGAACCACCTTTTTGGCTCATATGTGGGCCTTACTTCATATCATATCCGCATATGAGGAATGTAGCATAGTCGGGGGATTGCAGCTGCATATGTGGCCACATATGCAGCTTCATGCACGACATTTTAAAACACCAATATCAACTGTTACTTCAAATATCCTCTACTTTGCTAGTATCATTTGGACTGTGGCACAGTACATGTTACGATGTATTATGTCGAGTTTTGAAATAGGGCTTAATAGTGTACGAATTTGTCAGTCTTAACCTTATCAGGGTTGGGATGATGATAAAGTTGGGTACTTGTTAAGTGTTTATGTGCCTCTTTTGATTTCAACTTGTTTACACTGCAGCTAGGTTATCACTCATCCTGGCCAAAGTATTCACAGAGAAAGAGAGAGAGAGTTGGGTTGAGGGATTGCAAATTGTGGGCTTATGGTCGAGGTTGAAAAAAGCTGTTCAATGTTAACCTCGTCGGCCAAAAACAGAGCACATAAACCAGGATCATATATGGCACAACAGAAAACATATTTAAATTGACACTGGATAAATACATGCTGATTTCAAAAAGCAATCCAAGAAGTGTAGTAAATAATTGCTGTCACGTTAAACAATCTGACAGTGAGCATAATGGTGTCTTGTAAGCTGCCAGATCACAAAAAGTGGAACATGAGTGATGATTTCATGGAAATTTTAAACAGAATTGAACTGTCAATGTAGAATATTAGAGAGCATGGTTTTATGCATCTAAAAGAGATAAGTGGAAAGGAACCAAAGACTTACTTTCGCTAAATACAATTAAGGTAAGAACAGTGCTTTGCTAACACATAAAAGATATGATGCTTTATGTTATATAAAGTTGTATTATCCAAAATTCTAGACTTGAGGCAAAGATGTTAAAACATTATGTAGATGCTTTGTTTGAGATAGCTCTGACTATAACTGGTCGCATATCTCTTTCTTCTATGGGAACCTTAGAAGATCAAGAAATGCAAAAATTTGACATTCCAAATTTACTGCCCCATACAATGTCCTTTACTGCCCCATATTATGTACCATATTGACCCATATCGATCCATACTGTCATAGGTGTATCATCCATTCCAACAAGCCATGCGCAGATATGAGCGATTTACCATGAATTAAATATTGTCGAAATGGGATGGTACTACTGTGCTACGTGAAATCGGCATGAATACAAGCACCAGGATGCTGAAACATGAGAGATAGGGGCTGACAAATCTGAGAAGGAGAAAGAGGCGGCGGAAGCAAAGAAGGAGAAAGAGGCGATGTGGCCAGAGAAGGTGGCGGGGTGCCTAGAGAAGGCAGTGATTGGAGGTTCTAGAGGAGGTGAACAGGGGGGGGGGGTTGGTGGCCTCGATTCACTTAATGGTACTTATTGGTACAAGGAAAGGCCTCTCTGCCATCGCTTCTCTGCTCCAGGCCAAGTGGGAGGAGGAGGTGGCCATGTAGGGAGATAGAATGGAGAGAGGCATAACTGGGGAATAGACAATGCATAGCTTCCGCAGCTCTTTGCTTCACAAGGAGGAGAGGAGGAATTGGGGTCCTCTCCCTCCCATTGCATACCGACCCATAGACCCAGTGAAATTTTAACCCAGTGCAATAGCTGCAGTGACCCATAGACCCGTACCACAGCTATTTTTGACCCATATCCTGTACATTTTGTCAAAAATAGCTGCAATAGATGGTCTATCCTCTTATTTTCCTAGTGTCAGTGCTTTGCAGTCACTGCAGTAGAAACTTTCCAACTAATGCTTTCATTTCCTTGGTCTGCAGTATTATTCCCATGTATGATTCATTATCATTATAATAAGATTCACTGCATCTTAAAAGGAAAAAGATTATGCTATTTATCAATCTCATGATGCAGGTATGGCATGCCATTGGCAGGGACAGAGAACCTCTTAGAAAACAGTATGTTGAGGCAATTTTACCACCATTTGTAGCCATTCTAAGACGGTGGCGACCCCTTTTGGCTGGAATTCATGAGCTTACTTCCTCGGATGGTCAAAATCCCCTCATTGTTGATGATCGTGCTTTGGCAGCAGACGCACTGCCGGTTGAGGTGAATAAATTTCAGCTTTGATTTAATTATTCCTTTTATATAGACATAACTTCAAATTGTTTCATAACTTGGAATTTTGCTGCCTAGGAACCATGATGTTTTTCCTGTTAATCTCCATGTTTTACTTTTGAAATTAATTTGCAGCAAAAACATTACCATTTTCTTGTCCCAACAAATTTCTGGATTATTTACATGAAATATAATGTAGATTCTGGTTTCTTTACTTAGGTTTTGAGAATTTTATTATAAAAGTTAAGCTAATTGACCATGATTTATTTGGATTGTAATTCAACAATAAATTGGCTTTTGAACTTCATACATTGCTTGATTGAAATTCATGTCTAAGCTTCCTTTCTGATGCATTGGCAGTTTCAGTTGATTTTAGGGAGTTAACTTGCGAGAGTAAATTTAGTTATCCTTTATTATTTAATGTTATCATTAAAACTCTCTGATTTTTTTTTAAACAAGTGATTTAATGTACTTGTAAAGACTTTCTAGAATTTGGCCTTGTCAATATTGAGACATTGAGCTTCTGTGGACATGTTTTCTCTGTGTCCATTTTTCTTTTCTACAAGCCTCAGTTAAGTCAATAATCTGCAAAAGAGCTCCTGCAACAATCATATTGGTTATTTCATCAAAACCTAAGTGTTTCATGAAAACAGTTTTTACCAACATTTTGTTTTATTTGCTGGATATCACTGCATGCAATAGATTTCCTTATGTTTTCTACCACTTATGCTTGACTTGTATGAGGGTTTTGGACATTGCTATTCATAATTGCTCCTCTGATATTCTTCTCTCTTGTCCCTTCCAACCAAGTGTTTGCTGTTAATTTATTATGGTGCTTGTGTACTAGTTTCCCAACATCCCAGCCTGTGTAGCCTGAGTATCTGGCTTGGTGCAACATTCGTTGCTAAACCTTTAGCTGTTTCCAGCTGATAGTTAATTAGCTAATTTTACGCATAAATGACTAATCTACTTGAACAGGCTAACATTTTGAGGAAGATAATGATGGGTATAATATTATTTAAGGGTTGCTACATCAGTTGATGAATTTATGTGATAGTCTTTTTGGATCATATATTTCTTAATCTATTTACGTTGATGGACTAAGGGAGTACCAAAAACTTACACTGGTATTAGACAATATGAGAACATTTATGATATGGTTTTGGGATATATTTCAGGGCACTATTTTCCATAATCTGGTATTCATGTGCTTCAACTAGTTGTAAAAGCATTTCCAGTCCTACTAAAAACATTAATTAGACCTAAAGATAGGTTTAAGTGTTTAACTACATATTTTCATCCAAGCATGATTTATATTTTACAATGGATTATTTAGTTTAGATGATCTATTTCCAAATTAAATAGTTTTGGAGTTTGTTATCATTTATCTTATGATGCAATAGCTGATAATAATTAGAAAAATCATTGTACAAAGATTTGATTTGAAACATCATTTACTGCACTCTGCATATGTAGATGATTCTGAACAATTTTAGACTGTTACCTGCTAATTGCGTGTACCTCATTTTGACCGCTTCAATAATTTGTTCTAAGGTCTACTTGGTATATGTTCATACATGTAATGCATGCGGCACACCTATTAGTTATGCTTGGAATGATAATGATGACCTGTTACTTGTCATCTACTATACTTATTATTGAATATACAAAATTTACAGATCTGGAGGTCTGTAACCCTACATTTAATGATCTACAGTTTGATATGATGCTTCGCAGTTTATTCATGCCAACGTTTTATACTTGTGACATACTCTAGAGTTTCTTATTGTGTAATAAATTTGTTCTTTGGGTACCATAATATGCCAAATATCTTGTTCAAATGTACCAAAAGAGTATCTGAACTTTACTGTTGATGTACCTGGCATGGTTTCAGTTTATTTCCTGGTAATTACAAGTTTATTGTCTAACTTCATACAATATCATTTCCAATTTTATATCATTAATAATTCGTATAAAATATACTCAAAACTTGGTTCTGGCACTAGTTGTTGCACCTTTGCTCTCTGCATAGTCTTGTCATTTGTTTTCTGAGCTTGTATACTCTTATATAGTGAATTGGATTTTCCTGATGCCATTTTTCTAAAAAGCAGCTTCAAGTTATTTTCGTCGCCATTTTTATGAAATATTGATATTGCTCTAAATTTTTTTTCTCTCTCCGAATATTTCTTTTATGTCTTGGTAATACATCATCGATGGCCGAACTCAGGTCCTTGATTGGTTAACAAGGTAAAAATTGCTTTGTAAAGCTAACACCATATTCTATGGTCAGGTTTGTCTTCTTCTATTGTATTCCCTGCGTAAACTTGATATTTGTTTTCTGTGCTTGTATACTCTTAAATTGGATTTTCCTGATGCCACTTTTCTAAGTGCACCTTCAAGTTGTTCTCATTTTCATTTTTATGAAATATTGATATTGCTCTATATTTTTTCCATTCTCTCTGATTATGTCTTCTATGTCTTTGTAATCCATCATTGATGACCAAACTGAGGCTCTTGGTGGGAAAATATGGTAAAATTTCTTGATTAATAATTTGCTAACGTCATTTTAGGCCGCTCTTTCGATGATATCCCCTGGCTGGGCTGCTGCTTTTGCATCACCTCCTGCTGCAATGGCATTAGCAATGATTGCTGCAGGTGCTGGTGGTGGAGAAGCTGTGACATCTGCAAGAAATATCCCACTTAAGCGTGACACATCATTGCTTGAGCGCAGAACAGCTAGACTGCATACATTTTCAAGCTTCCAGAAGCCTCCTGATACACCTAACAAATCTTCACCAGTACCAAAGGACAAAGCGGCTGCAAAGGCTGCTGCATTGGCTGCTTCTCGTGATCTTGAACGTAATGCCAAGATTGGCTCTGGTAGAGGTCTTAGTGCTGTAGCAATGGCAACATCAGCACAAAGGAGGAGTGCAAGTGATTTTGAGCGTGCAAAGAGATGGAACATATCTGAAGCCATGGGTGCTGCCTGGACAGAATGCCTCCAGTCAGTTGATTCAAAAACAATATCAGGGAGGGATTTCTTTTCTGCATTGTCCTATAAATATGTTGCAGTCCTTGTCACAAGCTTTGCTTCAGCAAGAAACATGCAGCGCATGGAGGTGCGTTTGGCATGCTACTTCTTCCTCTTGTCATGTTTCTAAATAGTGATATAGCATATTATAACATTCAGACTTGCAGATGGATAGGCATGCACAAGTTGATGTATTAGATAGATATCGTGTATCCACTGGGACTCGTGCATGGAGGAAGCTTCTTCATTGCCTAATAGAGACGAATGGGCTTTTTGGACCTTTCGGAGATTTCCTGTCTAATCCTGAGCGTGTATGTCTAGTGTTATTTCTTAAATTATTGTGGTTCCTGTATTTTCTTTTCTCATCTGTATCATATTTTTTTTAAACAATATTAAATTTAGAAAATCTATGAATGTTTTAATATGCAGGTTTTTTTGAAATTAGATCTTACAGAAAGTTCTTCAAGGATGAGAAGATTTTTGAAGAGGAATTACCGGGGATCTGACCATTTGGGTGCAGCTGCTGATTATGAAGATCGATTGCATGTTAAATATGGTGAAGAATTAGATGTATGTAGTGCTGATCCTGATGCTTCGTTGACCACCAACCTTTCTTCTACAGCTTCCATTATAATATCAGAGGCAACGTCAATGGAGGAAAGGAATGAAGACGATGAGCAGATGGAAAATGAGAGCACTGAGAATAGTATGGACAACCAGAGGCTTTCTTCAGCTGCAGATCAATCTTCAAAGGCATCATTAGATTCTAGAATTTCTGGAGCTTCTGGTGAACAAAATTTGGTTCAATCCACATCAGTGGTTGCTCCTGGGTATGTGCCTAGTGAAACTGATGAAAGAATTATTTTTGAACTAACTTCATTGATGGTGCGGCCTTTGAAGGTTGTACGTGGAACCTTCCAAGTAAGTGTATATGTGACATTTATGCTTATGCTTAAGCTTTATGCTTTGATATGCAGTGGTCCAAGCTTTTGGACATCTATCCTGCTCATTTTAATACTCATATGAATTGAATGTGCTGGTATGCACTAATCTAGTCTTCTTGTCAAACATTTCCTTGCAGTTTTGAGTTTTCATCTGAATTGGAAGTCTTCGAGTTTGAATTCTTTAGAGTTTTCTGAGCTCACAAGATATTATGTCACAAGGTTTTGCAACAATCATATAACTAACACATTGTGGTTTTGGTTTCAGTGGGAATGAATGTCTAAGTGTACCTAACAAGCTACATCCATTGTTCGTGCTATTTCTATGTGGTTTGATTTGAAATGATATTTTGATGGAAACTTTTATATCTTCAATATTTGAAATTTTATTTTTTTTGAGGTTTACTGTTCCAGCCTGCTTAGACTCTCAATTGGTGGATATTTGGAACCTCCTGCTGTTGTGGGGATTGGCTGGGATTAAAAGGGAGCAGAAAGGATTAAAGAAATTGGGAAGGTCTACGGACTCGAATCCCTAGATCTCATGGTTACCAAATTATATTTGTCATGCAATTTAGTATTCTGAGGGTCTAAAGATTGTAGAATTGCTAAACTTTTGATCTTCTAGACGTATTGCTTCTGCCACCATCTCCTATTTGCTTCACACTTAAAATTTATCTTCAGACATACGATTGGATATCCAAGTTGTTACCCAGTACTAGGTATTGAACCAGTACCTTATTGGTGTAGTATGATACACCTAGTATGGTATATCTAGTACGATATGGTACAGTACGTCAGATATGGTACAATATAGCTCCAATATTGTCACAGGGTCGAGAGACCTTTTTCTTGTACTTAACTATGGTATTACTCAGAATTCGTTGAACTGGTACTAGGATCCATACTAGTAGGTAGTCGATTTAGTACCGAACTGACACGGTATGCGGAGGCATGCTGGTTCTGAATTGGCATGCCAATTTGTTTTTTCAATATTTTTTAAGTTTGAATTATTGGTAATCAATTTTTTTAATTTTTTCAATAATTTAAGTATAATTTGATGTCTCTTGATGTTTTTTGATATTTCTATGATCCTGATAGATCCTAAATGATGCCTCTTGATGTCTTAGAATGATATAAAATATAAAATAATTATTGAAAAGTTGCATGCTAGAAGAAGCAACTTGAAATATTCTAAAATTAATTAATCAGATACAAAACATAAAATGATACAATCAATTACATATATTTAAAGTACTACATACATATTGATATCTAAAACCTCGTCGAATGACGATGCATTTTAAAGATATTCGGACTATTAGCATAATAAAGAGGCACATCAACCCATCTCTCTAGCCAAGTGACATTGTAGCCCTGAATGCTCATTCCATAAGAAATGCGCTCTGGGTTATAACCAGTCTCAGATCTCTCATTGAAGCTCTGACTCTAAGAAATATCATTTGGCCGATAATACGATTGTGGAGGGGCCTATTTGAATTTGTTGGTAGCCAAATATGACCCATAAAATAATTTGGATAGCGTAGGACAAAAGCCACCGGAAGATGATGCCTTATGCGTACCATATCCATATTTGTATCTGTATGGGTCATAAGTTGTCTGTGGTTGCGGGTAATAGGATTCACACTCTCCATCGGGGCTGCAACTGTTTTTTTTTTCTTTTTTGCTACGCTGAGCAATTGTTTGCTTTTTCTTTGTGCCGCTCTCTATCTGGCTACGTTGGAAGGATGGATGTTGCTAAGATCTGTGATTTCAGTATCGAATACTGTATCGGTACCTTATCGGTTCAGTACAGTACGGTACGGTACACCTCTGTTCCAAAATATCTCTAGCCAATTTTCTTAATTTTATCTCGGTATGCCTCGGTACAGACCGGCAGCACCAGTATGCACCTCGAGACGCCTCGGCATAGGTCCGTACACCTTGGTACAGGGCGGTACGCCTCGATATCGGTGATATAGAGCTTGTACCAATAGGTAGGTATGTTTCGTACTGGTTTTCTTTTGGTACGGTACGCTCCGTATAGGGCAGTACGGGGTGGTACGGCAGACCATGGATGTTGCCCTCCTAATCGAGTGGATCGGGTAGTGTGGTGGCCTTGTTTAAGCAACTCTTGATCATATCTTTAGGAAGATGTCTTGGACAATGAGTCATATGATAATCGGCACCCCAGCGACCCCCGTGGCCGTGGCTGATCATCTGTAAGGATGCATGAAATGTTGCGATCTGCCCATTGCCCTGTATGCACCCTAGTCTCACTGGTTACGAAATTGGCATGTCGTGGAGCCGATCCTGACTCATCAAACTTTGACTCTTGTTGTTAGCCCACAAGCCATCGAATCATTAGATCATCCTTATCGTCAACAAAAGTGTTGTGAATCGGATCTATGTGCTTTAGCTTCACTTCCTTCTGAATATACTTCAATCTCAACCTCAGATTGTAGTGAATATATACAAGATTATTGAGGTGCTTCTATGATAGACAGTTCCTCTGTTTGTTGTGGATCGTCGAAAGCAGTGCGCCTTTGGCCTGAGGGGGGAGTGTTTGAAAAAATCGTAAAGGAAGGCTTGGCCTTCCCACTAGTTAAAAAGAAAGGGGGGAAGGGAGAACTAGTTCGGACCGGTTTGAACCGGTGCAAACCGCCATGTTCGCACTCAAAACCGTCCGGCTCGGATTGGTTATGAGTGATTTGGGGCCGGTTCCATATTCCACCACCGAACCAACCGGTCCTATGCCGGTTCGGTTTGGTACGTCCCGAACCGACCAGTTCGACAGTCCCTGGTACCACTCAAATTGGGCAATATGGATTAATACAACATGAAACCGAGTGGAAGTGGTTGGTTCCAGTTGGTACGAGCTAGTTTGGCCTCTGTATCGTTATTGAACTTATTGGTGCAGTGCGCTATGCATGGTACGGGACGTTAGGGGTCAATATGATGAACCTTGGTTTTTGTCATTGTTTGCAAAATGGAAATAGACCCGTCATGTTCTTTCATTTGTCTCATGTTTATCCAACCCACCAACCCCACCAACCCTTCTTTCCCAGCCAAATACAGTCAAGTAGACGGGACCTAAAATAACGCTAGGGTTGTCAGTTTCTCTAGTCTCTTTAACCGCATTTCTAATGTTACAAACTTTTTTGTTTAGGAAATATGTTATAATTTTAAAAATCTCTACTCTGTATATTGCTTATTATTGTATTATCAAAATGCTCTACAATAGAAATTCCATTGAATTATCTTGTTCTTTCTTGAATCATTTAGTTCATTTTGCAGCATCTAATAATTTTTGTATTCATAAAATTTTAATCTAATTTACTTTGCCACTTTCCAGATAACAACAAAGAGAATTAATTTCATAATCGATGAGCGCACCAAGGATACTTCAATGGAAGAGTCTGTGACTGCTTGTTGTAAAGAGCAGGACAAGGATCGAAGCTGGTTGATATCATCCCTTCATCAAATGTTCAGTAGAAGGTAAATGTGGTTTTACTATTATTTTTATTGCAATTATAGTCTGTCCCCATAAGTCTTTTTGTCATGTAGATTAATATGTGTTCTAAAGCAAGAAAAAAGAAACAAGAGGTTTGGTACAGACTGTCTTTCCTGCCACCCATAATTTGCAGTTTTGTCAAAACTCCAAATCCACAACAGAAAGGTTTCAGTTTTGAATGGTCTGAGTTTCCACTGAAACTAACTTATAAGCTCAATTATAATAATTATGTCTTTTTCCTTTTCTTTTTTTTGTTATTGTTGATGGAAAGAAGAATTTATTTCTTGATCTTGTGGGAAGAAAGACACCCCCAATTTAAACCCTAACATTTCTCGCCAGGGAAAGGGCCCAATTACAACCACCATGACTAGCCCATGGCCAGCCTTAAAGGGGCTTATGCTATAGTGTCCCCTAGCTACATGGGCTCTGGACTAGGTCCTCTGATACCGTTTCTAACGACCTAGGATCTCATCTAAAAAGGGCTAGTCAGATGCTACTAATTGGGATGGTTGGCCTTGCTTAACTACCCAAGGCCTCCTTAATGGACATTAAATGCGAGACTGAACACATGCTTGCACAGGTCCTCACATTCTCCCTGTTTAATACCTAGCATCCTCACCAAGGGAAAGGTCTAATCACAAACAATGTGACTGGCTCATGGTGAGCTCTAATAGGGTTGTTGCTACAATGTGTTGGCTTCAATACCATTTATTATGACCCAAGACCTCAACAAAAAATGGCCAGCAAGAAATTACTAAATTAGATCCTTGGCCCTGCTTTGGGTACTTAAGTAGTGCCAAGTACCCTAATTAATAACTTTTTGGCTAGCCTTTTCGGATGAGGTCCGGGTCTTTACAATTATGTCTGGGTTGATTAAACTTTTATACATTGTTCCAATCAAACAATCACTATGCTTATGCCAAGAGGGCAACTTTGACCATCATATTTTCATCATTGGGTATGATAAAATGGAAAAATTGCAGCTCAAGAAACAAGCTGCTTGTATACGATATATGTACTGAAATATACTTGCACAGAATACCTTGAATGCAATTGTTACAGATATTTACAGGCAGACTTCTACCAATTAATGTATGTGCTAATAATGGTTTTGCTTCTTATATATGGTCTTATAGGTACTTGTAACAAAGAAAATTGTTATTTTGGTGCTTGTTATTCTGGTGATTTTTGCTGGAGAATATGTAATGTATAGTGCATTTTTCATCTATATATGATTGACAGATGTATTTAACCATAAATGCATTTGTATATGAGTAAAGTTGCTTCTTTGATTGATTTAATACTCTGCAGCCCCATTAACTTTTAAAGTATTTAATGGTTAACATGGTCTCTGTCATTCTGTGACATGTCCTTTGCAGATATCTTTTAAGAAGGAGTGCTTTGGAGTTGTTTATGGTTGACCGGTCAAATTTTTTCTTTGACTTTGGGGTAAAAATTATGTGATCTATAGGTTTTTTCTCTTCTCATATTTCATGATCACATGACATGCTTGCTGCAACTGGCCATCATATTGCATAACTATGTTGAACCTTTTTTGCAATTCAATCCAGAGTATCGAAGGACGCAAGAATGCCTACCGTGCTATTGTTCAAGCTCGGCCTCCTCATCTAAATAATATATATCTGGCTACACAGGTCCTTTTGTTCGCATTACGATGAATAACTTATCATTGTTGTGGTCTAGTTCATATCAATCATCATTGCAACTTTTTAATTGTTTGCAGAGACCTGAACAAATTCTCAAAAGAACTCAGCTCATGGAACGTTGGGCAAGGTGGGAGGTAAAAGATAAGACTGTATTCTTTTTGATTCCATAGTTGTTACGTTTTAGGGATTTAATGTTAATAATGAAGTACAATCACATTACTACAGATTAGCAATTTTGAGTATTTAATGGAACTCAACACTCTGGCTGGGCGTAGTTACAATGACATCACCCAGGTCAGTTTGCTGGATGGCTTCTTTTAGTTATTTTTTGATTAATTTCCTCGTAAGTCAGTTCCTGAATAACCTTTTATTCTTTGTAGTATCCTGTTTTCCCATGGATCCTGGCAGATTATTGTTCAAAGGCATTGGATCTTGCAGATCCTGCTTCATACAGAGATCTTTCGAAGGTAGACTTCGTTTTTTTTTCAAGGTCATGCTTGTACCTACTATCTATAATTCAATTCTATGCTTGACCAGACTAAATATAATCATGCAGCCAATTGGTGCATTGAATCCTGAAAGGCTAAAGAAGTTCCAAGAGAGGTACTCCAGCTTTGATGATCCAGTTATCCCCAAGTTCCATTATGGTTCGCATTATTCTAGTGCGGGAACGGTAATTATTTTCTTTCTAATTTAACCTACGTGACCATCTTGGCTATCATGAAGCTGCAAGAGTTGGCACATGAATCTGTGCATCCATAACCTATGTCCATTTCCTCCTTTTGTTTATGCCTTCATGCCTTCATGCCTTCATTTGCTCTGCCTAATTTTCTCAATATGAGTTCTCATTTCCTCATACTGTAGCATGGATATCATAGAACTTGTTGCTTTGATTTCATCGGGTAGGATCTACATTGTCACAAAAAATGTCAGAGAATTATACATGATAAAATATTAGAACTCCAGAGCTAACCAGTTGTATGTACCGGCTTTAATAAATTGTGTAGCAGATTGATGCACTGTAGAGATTGATGAATTTGAACTGTGACTAAGCCTTAGATCATTCAAATTTTTCCTGTCATGTGCTTGACTATCTGGTATCATTCATGTCCTTTAGGCACTACAGTTTAACCTTAAAGGCATTGACCATTGAGCTTCTCTACCGTTGGTGCTTCTTATAAAGTTAGTGTTTCTTATCATTTATGTAGGGTATGCAAGGTTTAGAAGAGAGCCTAGACTAGACCTCTTCACTGTCAGTCACGAGATTATCTCCTCTGCTGTAATCCTCACTCCTGATCAAGGTCCGCCGAACCGGTACTGGAACCTATACCAGTCGACGCGCGGTATGGTTCGGTACTGGTTCTGTACCGTACCGAACCAGTACGGATAGGGCGTGCCGATTTATAGACCAGCATGCCTAATATTTTTTTGAGTTTGCAAGAATATTTAATTGGTAATCACTTTTTTTTGACCTTTTGCAATGAATGTAAGTCTAATTTGATTTTTTTTTTTTGATGTTTTTGAGGGTTTTTTTAAATGTATTTTGATATTTCTATAATCTCGATTTAACCTAGATGATGTATCTTATGCTTTAAAATGATACAAATCATAAAATGAATAACATAAAATATTCTCAAATCAAGTAGTGATGTAAAAATTAAAAAATAATATAATTAATTATATATATTTAAAGTCTAATATACATACTGATATATAAAGTCGGGTTGAGTGGCGATGCCTCGTAGATATCCGGATCATCAGTATAGTCAGGAGGCACATCAGCCCATCCCTCTAATCAAGCGGCGTTATAGTCTTGTATGCCTTAAGGAACGCGCGCCAGGTTATAAGCACTCTCGGATCTTTCGCTGAAGCTTTGACTTTGAGAGGTGTTCTCTAGCTGATAATACAGTTGTGAGGGGGCCATCCAAATATCTCGGCAGTAAAATTCGATCCGTAAGATGCTCCTAGCTGCATAGGATAGTAGCCACTAGAAGATGCCTCAGATGCACCATAACTATATTCGTATCCGTATAGGTCATAGGCTGCCTGTGGCTACGGATAATAGGATCTAGTATACAACTTAGAATCTGATACGTCTATGGATTTTAATCCACATGCGAGGTCATCTGCAGCTGCATCGTGTCCTGAATGACCTCGACGAGTCTGTTTTTTATATACAATCGTATTCTCGCGGGCTCTATCAGATCGTGCACCGTAATTCCTATTCTGTATAGTATGCATAAGCTGAAACTCACTGGTGAATCGAAGACCACCCTATGGCTGTCTCATAAATAGTGGTCTCCTGTCATCCACTCCTCTGGCCGGTAGATTTATGACCACCAGAATTGTCATCGCTGCTACTTTGGATCTCTGAATCTGAGTATACTGACTCCTCAACACTCTCCATTGGGACTGCAGGTGCCTTTTGTTTTTTTTGATGTGTTGGGCATTTGCCTTCTTACCCTTCGTGATTCTCTCTGCCTAGCTATGCTGAAAGGATATATGTCGCCCTCTTGATCAAGTCGACCGGATAGTATAGTGGCCTCGTCTAAGCATCTCTCGATAATATCTTTGAGAGTGTCTCGGACAAGGAGTCATATGGTGACTGGCTCCTCTGTGGTTGTGACTGATCAGCTGGAAGAACGCGTGGAATATTGCGCTCAACTTATTGCCCTGTATGACCTTAGCCTTGCTGGCTACGAAACTGGTCGGTTGTGGAGGTGATCCTTGCTTATTAAGCTCTGGCTCTGGCTCTGGCTCTAGCTCCTGCACTGGCCCACAAGTCATCCGATCATAGGATCATCTCATCATCAACGAAAGTACTATAGATTGGATCTGTATACTTAAACTCTATTTCCTCCTGAATGCACTTCAGTCTCAACCTCAGAGTGAACATATACATAGTCGTTGAGGTGCTTCTGTGTCAAAACAGATCCTCTTCTTGCTGTGCATGGGGGTTAAGGTGGACAAGTTGCGCTCACAGCCACTTGAGGATATCGTCTAAGAGAGAATCCGGATAGCTAGCCGCTTTAGATTTTCCGCGGACAGCGTAAAATGAATCCACCATTCAGCTGCAAAAATATTGAAGAAAATTACATATAAGAAGTACCATATTAGTAACCATTTAATGCCAAATAAATGTCCTCCTGATATGCTACATACCTGGATTCATACTTTTCTTACTTACGACAATTGCCGAGACTCCAAAGCTGTCGATGCCCTCTCTAAATATTTTAGTTTGTGAAAAAAATCGTATTGTACTATATTAACAATAGAAGATACCAGTAACTTATACTTGTCACTTAAGTTAATCCGAATATATATTTTAATCTGAAAAAATATTTTTAATTTTGAAAAATTATATATAATCCAAAAATTAAAAATTTTTATGTTCCTGTGTAGATCGTCTATAGATCTACAACATATAAAAAAATCAAGCCCAAATCGAAAAGTTTGGCATGATTTCTCCTTATTTTCAATTTTTGAGCTATTTTTTTAAGTCTTCAAAAAAATGAGGGAATGAGGTAGGAGAGAGAAAGCACACCTTATTTAGCCTTGGATCTTCCTTCTGATAGTCTGAATCGATGTTATTTTTGAAGTATTTGGGAAGGAGAGGTGGTGGAGCTGCTTTCAAATACTATTGGGAAGGCCTTCTCGGGCCTTCTCAATGGCCGCCTGATGCTTTAAAAGCATCAGGTGGCAATCATTCAAGGAACGGTGTCAACCCGGTTCGAAATTGGGTTGACTCGGTGCGAACTAGCGGGTTTGCACCGAGTCTGCACCGAACTGACTGGTTCCGGCCGGTTTGGATACTTACTGACTGGTTTCCGGCCGGTTTGGTAGAGGTTCTAGCCGGTACGGGGCCGGAACCAAAAATATTAGTCGAACCAATCCGGTTTCGCATTGGGTCGGCTCGTCCTTGCTCAAACCGGGTGATTCGGGTCTGTTCGGTAGACATTGCTCCTGATGGTATTTTCCCCTTTCTGCTTGAGTGCTCAAAATAGGAGTTGTTGGCAAGGAAATCTAGAGGAGTAAGCATTGTCGTTGAAGAGAAGAGTTATTTGTATCCCTCTCAAATCGTCCCTATATATGCAAATACATATACATGCATTATATATATGTATTTATGTATGTTTATATGCATATGTGCCTTATGTATATGTATACGTGTGTGCATGTGTGTGATATATAACTGTTGCTGGAAATTGGACCCGGGGGTGACCGCGGACCGAGGGGGAGGAGCTTCGATTGGTGGTGCGGCGGCGGACGACTGTCTTCGGCGGACCTGCAAGAAGCTTGTGGCCGGGGGTTCCGGCGTAGGCCCTCCGATGCTTAAGTCAGAGAGGGTTTTAATGGAGAGAAGAAAAGCAAAGGCATGGATGTGTTTTTAGGCCAGGACGGAAGAGCCGCCCCCTTGCCTAGAGCTCCCCCTCTTATTATAGGAGGGAGGGGCGGTTACCTGTGATCGGGCGTGATCGTGCGAATTGATGAGTTACCATAAATGATCCGAGATTCCGGGCTAGCTGGCGATTCGTCGAAATCGTGAGTATTCAAATGTTGACAGCCGTTAAGGCGAAGATCGTGGGATTTGATCCCAGAGATGGCGTGCTTAATTTTTGGTGTAGAGGGGGAAGTCAATTTCTTCCTTTGACTGGATCTTTTTTGGTCATGAGGCTGACCGGGCTCAATTCTGTCGAGATCGAAGTCGTGAGCTCTGTGGCTGTCGGTGCCGAGATCGGGTGCTCTAATGTCGGGCGCTCTGAGGTCGGGCGCTCTGTGGTCGGGACTGCCGAGAGCATGTTCGCCATTGTTACCTTCGCCGCCGAGTGCCGGCAGTTTGTCCGCATGCTTGGAGTGATCTATTTTTGCCCCAACACTACCCTCCGACTTTCGAGTTCGAGATATTTCAGAGCTCGGGCGAAGGAAGTAATTCATCTTTATCATGCGGATGAGATCAGGTGGATTTGAATTGTTTTGTCGTTTCGAACGGAGGGGGAAAGGGTGCTTTTGGGCGTCTTTAATGAGAACATAAGGTGGCGGCTTTTTGCTTTTCGAGGCGGTTTCGAGCCGTGGGCTCATGATGAGGCTCCAGTATTCGACGAGACGCCGCTTCGATTCTACTTTTAATTGGTTTCTGGGGTCGGGCACATGGCGCGATCTGGACGGGAGGCACGGTTCGCCTTCGTTGATCTGAGCCATTAGGAGGGTCTATATAAATCCTAGCCTGGCCCTAAAAGTTTTCATTTGGCCGTAATAGTCCTTGTCTCCTTCCTTTTTTGCCTTCTTCTCTCGGTCCTTATTCAGCTTCCTCTGGCGGCGTTCTGAGCTGTTTTCTGGTGATCGCCTTAATCCCTCGCTTCCGGCCGTCGGCATTTTCGGTGAAACCTACAGTAGGTCTCTTACTCACATTTGCTCGGAGGGCTATCATTTTTCTTTTTCTTCTCCTCCTTTATTTTCTTCTATTTGGTGAGCACGGCAATGTCGGGTGGTGCTTCATCTTCCGGCAGGGACCTTTCTCGTCAGAGGGAGGTCGCATCGGAGATGGGCCATTGCCCAGACGGAGTCGGGTCGAACTTGGCCGAGGAGGAGTTGGATTTGATTCGAGCCCGGTTTTTTCCTCAGCGCGGGTTCCGCCTTGAGCCTGCGAGGTCGGAAGACCGGATGACGAGACCTCCGGGTCGGATCGGAGTGTACATAGAAACACTCTGGGTCGGCCTGCGGTTCCCTCTGCACGGGTTTGTGAACGAGCTCTTGGCGGCGTACCAGCTCGTCCTGGTGCAGCTCACTCCGATCTGGTGAAGGACCATCATCGGCTTTTTGTCACTTTGCCTGGGGCACGAGATTTCAACCTCGGTAAATGTTTTCCGCCCGTGTTTTATGTTGAAATCCAACCCCGCAGACGGAGAATGGCTTTACCTCGCCCTTCGGGGTGGTAAGCCGTTTTTCTGAGGTGCTACTTCCTCCATTCGTGGGTGGAAGGAAAAATTTTTCTTCCTCTCCTTCGAGCACACGTGGGAGTTCGACCCATCATGGGGGCTACCCCAGCTCAAGGCCATCAACAAGCCCCTCAAGCTTTCGGTGAGCGAGCAGAAGATTCTCGACGCTCTTCACAGCATCGAGGGGAACATTCTTCTGAACGACCTCCTGAGCGAGGAGGCTCTGGTGAACGTTGGCCTGAGCTCGGTGCGCCCTATGGGTAAGGGTGGTCGTATTGCTCCCCTTCTGTTCCGTTGCTTTAATATTTCTTTCCCTCTTTATTTCCTCAGGACTTTGCTTGGCTTTAGCTCTTTTCTTTTTTCCAGAAGTTTCGAGGATGGTGTCAGCAACAACGCTCTCCTTGCCCGGTACAACAAGAGGGTGGCAGAAGCTGGCGGAGCTCGTCCAGTCCCAAGGAAGAAGCCTAGGACTACCTCGACTTCTGCTCCCATCGAAGATCTTGAGGTTGAAATCCCTCAGCTTGTTCGAAAGAGCAGCCGAAAGGGGGCTGGGGAGTCTGGGCCGGAGGAGGCTTGAGCGCGCTACCTTTGTCGAGCGCACAGTTTCTGCTGAGGCCGCGGAGGAGCATGGGGGCACGTGCTTGCCCGACCTCGGGCCCTTCTAGGGCCCGCACGGTCATTCGTCTGTGGGCGCTCAGGACCCGAGGCGGGGAGCGGTCTAGGGGTCTCGAACTCTTCTCGGACTCCTTTGCCGGGTCCTCCGGGGCCCGATGTTCCGAGCTCCTCGGGGGTTGAAGATCGCTCCGAGAGAAAGCTCTTTTGCCCTGAGTGGGCAATCTTCGAGGATGACTCCGCACTTCATAATAGCGAGGTCACTTGCCAAGTCATCCACTGCGCCCTTCTTCCGGCTGACCGCACCGAGCTACATGCCATCGGAGTCAGCGACTTTGTTGATCAGACCTACTGTTCGGCTATCAGGGTAAGTTCCTTCCTGCTCTTTCATTTTCATGCCCCGTCGGATTTCCAATCTTGGTTGACCTTTGCTTGTTTTTGTTATAGCACCTCCATGATATAGATATGTTTGTCTCTGCGGTGGCTGACTACTAGGCTCGAGCTCGGAGAAGCTAGAGAGGGGAGGAGGTCGCGATGAAGAAGCTCGCTGAGGGCGAGGCCAGGTGGAAAGAATCCATCATGAAGGTGGAAGCTCTCGAAGACCGAGCTCAAGCTTATGGCTGAGCGTTTTCAGGAGGTGGCGGCTTCGCACACCCTCGTTAGGTCAACTCTTCGTGCGGCTGAGGCCCGCTTGGCTGATGCTCAGTTCGAGCTCTCGGGCCTTAGGCACAAAGAGGGAGTCCTCCAGCTGAGAATCGAGCAGCTCGCGGTTCGAGAGAAGAGGACGACAGAGCAAGCCCGGAATGCGGTGCAGATCTTTCGTGAATCAGCCGAGTTTCGAAACTTGATAGAGGAGGCAGTTGACGCGCTTATCCGCAGCTTCGAAGACTGCCGATCCCAAGTGTGGAAACTTTGCCCAAAGCTCGACCTCAGCGGTCTAGGACCCCGCCTAGGGGTCGCTGAGGACGACGATGCACGTGGGAGCCCTGAGGATGACAGCACGCTTGACAGCGAGCCCGAGAGTCCTGAGGCCGAGACCGAGCATGCCGTCGCCGAGGCCGGGGTCGGGGTAGCTGAGCAAGTTGCTCGTGAGGTCCTTCTGGAGGAGTGACTCTTGAGTCTGCTCCTGAGTTCGCACATGAAGCTGCTCCCGAGGCCGCGCCTGAGGCCGCTTCTGAGGTCGCACCTGAGGTCGCTCCCGAGATCGCATCGGAGGCCGCTTCCGAAGTCACACCTGAGGTTGCTCCCGAAGTCGGCTCTGCATCAGAGGCAGCCTGATTCCCCTTTTCTTTTTCTCACACTTGTATTTTGCCAGTGAGGTTGGCTGCTGAAAGCATTGTACGGGCCAACCTCAGTTTTTGTACTTAGCCTTAAAGGCTTTTTCATTAATGAAGGCAATGTGTTTTTCAATTTTGTTGTGCTTCTGAACTTGTTTTTGCTTTACTTCGAGGGTCGCCGTGTAGCATTGCTTGGCTATTATCTGGTCCCCTCGAACTTCGCCAACTCCTCATTCGGTATGGAACCACACGAGCAGATGGTAAGTCGAGACTACGGCTCGGAGGGCATGGAGTCCTGATCGGCCGAGGATAGCGTTGTAGACTGAAGGCAGGCGGACCACTAGGAAGTCTGTCTTCACGATGCTTTCTCGGGGAGCGAGCCCGACCGTAATGGGTAAGTTAATTACACCTTCATCCGAGACTGAATCTACGGTGAATACGACCAGCGGAGCATTCATACTTCGGAGCTGGCCCTCTGTCATTCCCATTTTTTGGAAAGCATCATAATACGAAATGTTTGCCGAGCTTCCATTATCAACTAAAATGCGTTTTATATCAAATTTATTTATGACCATAGAAACGACCACAACGTCATCATGAGGAGTTTCAACTCCTTTTATGTTCTCGTCTGAGAACGAGATGGCTTCAAAGGTGCGCTGACGCTTCAGAGGAGCTTTCCTCTCAGTCAGTTCTTCAGCTGAGCTTCCTTCGGTCGGGCCCCTCCCTATGGTATTGATGGTGCCAGCGATAGGCCTGTTGTCGTTTTGACCCTCAGGTGGCGCAGTACTCTCTGCTGGTCTTCCTTCGTCACGCCGGTTTTGTATGAACCGGTTCAGCATCCCACGGCGTATGAGTGCTTCGATCTCGTCTCGGAGTCGGAAGCACTCCTCGGTGTCGTGACCGTGGTCTCAGTGGAAGCGACAATACTTCCTAAAACGTTGCCGAGCTTCTGAGTCCCGCATCGGTAGCGGCGGTTGGAGATAGCCTTGGCCTTCTATTTCCATGAGAATCTCGAACCGAGTAGCAGTGAGGGGGGTATAATTTCCGTACCCTCTTGGGGGTGTTCTCTGCCGAGGCGGTGATCACGGCCGGGGCCGCGGTCTCGGGCGAGGGGGACTCCTCAGCCGAGGTATGTTTTTCTCGCGGCGGGGTGACCGGCTCCTCGGTCGACCGTGTTCTTCGTGACGTCTCTTCTGCCCCTTTGTGGGTTTTTCAGTGGCATCGCGCCGAGAAGCCATGGCTTCCTCGGCTTTCGCATACTTTCGAGCTCGGGCTAGCATCTCCGTGAAGTCGGCGGAAATATTCTTCTCGAGGGAGAACAGGAACCTGTAGGACCGGGCTTCTGTTTTCAGTGCAGACATGGCGATCAACTGATCGAGCTCGCGGATCTCCCAGGTTGCAGCGGTGAAGCGGTCGATGTAGTCCTTGAGGGATTCTCCTTCCTTTTGCTTGATGTCGAGGAGAGAATCTGACATTCGTCGCTAGCGTCGGCTGGCGGCAAACTGTCTACCCAGCTGCTCGAAGGATGACACGGTGCTCGGCTTTAGGCCGTAGAACCAAAGCCGAGCCGTTCCTCGGAGAGTTGCGGGAAAAGCCTTGCAGAGCATGGCCTACGAGGAACCCTGTAGCGCCATGAGGGCTCGGTAACTCTCCAAGTGGTCCAGGGGGTCGGTGGTCCCGCGTAGGGCTCTATCTGAGGCATCTTAAACGTCGGTGGGACCAGCTCGTCCTAGATCTGGTGGAAAAAAGGTGACTTAGTGGTGAACTCAAGGTCGCCCTCACGCCTTGCCCTCTGGTCTTGGAGGACCTTTTTATCGAGTTCTCTGCCTTGGAAATCGCTACGGTGGTCTGCTCCGGTATTGACCGACCCAGGGTCGATTCGGCTTCGGAAGGCTGTGGCCTTTTGTCCTGGTTCTTCCCTGGTGGTTCTCTCTGGGGGGACGATCGGGTCGAACCCTGGTGATAGCGCTGTTCTCCATTGTTGACCCTTGAAGAGTCATGGGAATTTCGGCCCTGGGACATAGGTCCATCTGGAAGAAGCACCGATTGGACATGAACCCGCAGAGGGGGCACCGGAGGGCCCTCCACGCGTTGCAGGCCTTGGACTGCTGCTGCTAGGGTCTGGACTTGCTGCACCAGCGTGTTGAATTGCTCTGGCTAGATCTGAGGAACTTGATCTGCCGGAGGCCCTGGTGGCGGGTTATGGATCGAATGGCCAGGACTCGGCGCACGATGCCGGGAGGCATTAGAGGCTCCTCTGCTCCTCAATCTCACGATCACGACTTGTGCCCTTCCTCTAGCGTCGACTGTTGCTGGAAATTGGACCTGGGGGTGACCGCGGACCGAGGGGGAGGAGCTCCGGTTGGTGGTGCGGCGGCGGACGGCTGTCTCCGGCGGACCTGCAAGAAGCCTGTGGCCGGGGGTTCCGGCGCAGGCCCTCCGATGCTTAAGTCAGAGAGGATTTTAATAGAGAGAAGAAAAGCAAAGGCATGGATGTGTTTTCAGGCCGGGGCGGAAGAGCCGTCCCCTTGCCTAGAGCTCCCCCTCTTTTTGTAGGAGGGAGGGGCGGTTACCTGTGATCGGGTGTGATCGTGCGAATTGATGAGTTACCATAAACGACCCGAGATTTTGGGCTAGCTGGCGATTCGTCGAGATCGTGAGTATTCAAATGTTGACAGCCGTTAAGGCAGAGATTGCGGAATTTGATCCTGAAGATGGAGGGCTTGATTTTCGGTGTAGAGGGGGAGGTCTGCTTCTTCCTTTGACTGGGTCTTTCTTGGTCATGAGGCTGATCGGGTTCAATTCTGTCGAGATTGAAGTCGTGAGCTCTGTGGCTGTCGGTGCCGAGACCGGGTGCTCTGAGGTCGGGCGCTCTGTGGTCGGGACTGCCGAGAGCATATTCGCCGTTGTTACTGCCGAGAGCATGTTCGCCGTTGTTACCTTCGCCGCCGAGTGTCGGCAGTTTGTCCGCATGCTTGGAGTGATCCATTTTCCCCCCAACACTAACCATTTTCTCTCCACTCTTATTGTTGATGCTTGTGGGGCTCACCTATTTAGATGCTGGTTAGAATGTGATCTCTTCCAGAAAGGATAATTATTCCAAAGCTGTGAGAGTAAACTCTAGATCAAGTTGCTGAGAGCTGGAAATGATTAATCCAGTCTGGTGCTTCTTCTAAGGTTAATGTAGAACAGTAAAAGTTATTTTTGATGATTGTTAAACATTGCAGATATTAGATAGTAAATAGGCATGCTTTTGGGCCTTTGTTGATCAGTCCATGATATTCATACTGATAAACAGTGAACCTCCTTTTGCTATGACTGTAAACTTCTTTTCAAATCTCTCTGGTTCTTTAGAAGTTTTAAGATTTTGCAGAGTAATTAAAACCTGCAAGAATAAAATATATTTTCTGTAAGTATATTAACAACTTTTGTTATAACAAACTTGACTTTGATCATGTTGCCATATTGTCTTGGAAAAACATGGTACTTGTAAAATTTTTTGAATGTCAAACAACTTAATATGAAATAAGTAGAAGGTACTCTATATTTTTTATTGGATAATTCTCATAAAAAACAAGAGAAATTACAAACTCTCTTGAATCTCCTAAGATATTTATTTGCCAATGAGAACCTGGGCACAATTATTTGTCCTACATTTATGAACCTGCTGCTAATGTAGGATATTTTATTTTTTGACACTTGAATAGTGGCTGCATTGAAAATTAAAGCAAGAGTGTTTCCTTCAATCTTGCAATTGTTCTATCTTCTTGTACCTTTTCTCCTCTTATTTCTATTTTCTTTGATTTTCTATTCATTTTTCGGATTGTTTATGTACTTTGAGGGGAATAAATCAGATAGCAGATTATAGATGTGATATTCTAGGTTGTCTGCATGTTGCGGTTTGAAGGAAGCTATCTTGATCATGGTATGTCAAACCGGCCCGTACCGGCCGGTACGGGCCGGTACGAACCAGTCCGGCCAGCTACCGGTACGCTAGAGCCATGAAACCGATACGGGCCAGTTCTGTGCCGGAGACGAAGAAGACGAAGAGAAGGAGAGAGAGAGTGGGGAAGAGGGGGATGGAGGAGACCTGTGGCCGCCATCGGAGAGCCGCGGAGGGGCGGCGGTTGCTGACTTCACTTAAAAACCCCAACTTAAAAACCCGTGGTCGTGTCCCTTGTTTCTTTCGAAACAGGGGACGCGGCTGCGGCCTTGGCCTCCGCCGCGCCCCCGCGGGTTTCCACGCCCCCCGGCCTCCGCTGCCCCTCCAGGGCTCTCCGATGGCGGCCACAGGTCTCCTTCCTCCCTTTCTTGCCCACGCTCTCTCTCGTTCTCTTCTTCTTCCCCAGCTCCGGCGGGAAAGAGCTGGTCGGTTCGTACCGCCCGATTTCGGTACGAATCGGAGCCGTACCGGTTCAATTGGCGACCGTTCGCCTACCGGATCCGGTATGGCGGACCTTGATCTTGATTGTTATTGAGAGAGACCTTTTGAAGCTTTAGAAAGAATTTCATGATTATGAAAGAAACAATGTGGAGGTGTTTTCTAGGAGTATGCCAAGCTAGTTTTTACTTGCATCAGTTAGGCAGTAGAACATTTACTTGTTTGCATCATTGATTAACTCTAGAAAGTCATTAGATGCTCATCTTTTTTTTTGTACAAATTATTGCTTTAATGCTTCCAATTACCACTATGATTGAAGTGGATGTTTCCAATTAGTGGTTGACGAAATTGCCCTCTTGTATTTTATATGGAATTCCTGAGTAATTCTGTGCTTTGACAACCAATCATTTAACATGGTTTGGGAAGGGATAGTACATTGTTAAATTTGTTTCCTTCTGTCATTCTGTTCTGATGCAGGTCTTGTACTACCTCGTTAGCGTGGAACCATTTACTACTCTTGCTATTCAACTCCAAGGCGGAAAATTTGATCATGCTGATCGTATGTTTTCCGATATTAGCAGTACTTGGAATGGTGTCCTTGAGGACATGAGTGATGTGAAAGAGTTGGTATGGATTTGCATATGCAATGCATAAAAGCAATTTCATTTCAGTTTATATTTCCTTAGTGATGTAGATAATTATAGATTTGGATGCCATCCATCATTTCTTCCTTTTGGTCATTACTGTTTCATGTGAAGCTAAATGTGGCTTTTCATATCTAAGTTCTTATTTTGTGCCTTCAGGTTCCAGAGATGTTTTACCTCCCTGAGGTACTAACTAATGTGAACTCAATTGATTTTGGGACCACACAACTTGGAGGAAAGCTGGGTATGTACATTTTGATAGCCATACAGATGCAATCTAGCTGATGCAAATCTGCAAACTGAGCATTTACCTCAAGTCATGCTTTGCAGATTCTGTCAAATTGCCTCCTTGGGCTGACAGCCCTGTTGATTTTATCCATAAGCATCAGATGGCTCTTGAGAGTGAGCATGTATCTGCTCATCTGCATGAATGGATTGACCTTATATTTGGGTATGTTAGTTATGTTCAAAACATATACTTAGCAGGTGTTCTGCTTTCTTTACTCTTGACGCTGTAACTTCAAATGTGATGGTAGGAGTTATATGTAAGGAGGCCCGGTATTTGTTCTTCTTGGCCTTCTTTTATTTATTTGTGTCTCTTTGTAGTAGAACCCACCAAGATATGTCCGTAACAACTTTGCCACTACATAGGTCTAATAGGCCAAATAGTTAGTATGGGTCACTCTGAACAGGTAAGACCATGAAAACCAACAACCCATCATGTTGATAGCCATAGTAGGCAGCCCTATTCAACCAATAATACCATCAAATGCAGGATATCTATGGGACTTTAACTAGTGTTAACCTTTCCGTACATCACCCTACATGGCACACCTGTCATAGAGCTTCAGGAATTTCAAATTCCAGCGAGTCTCAATGGGATTGAAAACCAAATCCTCCAAATGGAGAGTACCCATATCTGGGCTGAGCACCTGTTTGTAATTTTTTTATCGTATAGCTTTGATCATTGACTATTCGGATGGATAAATTGATGTTTCAGATACAAGCAGCGAGGCAAAGAAGCTGTGGCGGCAAATAATGTTTTTTTCTACATTACTTACGAAGGGACAATTGACATTGATAAAATTGCAGACCCAGTAAGCTTATTGAAGTTTATTTCTTGTTAATTTTCATAATTGGATATGATGGTTGTTTATATACCTTTTAAAACATATAAAGGTGCAACGACGTGCAACACAAGACCAGATAGCATACTTTGGACAAACTCCGTCTCAGTTATTGACTGCTCCGCACCTAAAGAAAAAACCACTTTCAGATGTATTGCACTTACAGGTACTCCATGATGCATTTCTATGATACACTTTGTTTCTCTTTTTTCTTTTCTTCTTTTATTTAATATTTTGATACAGGCTTCCCATTAACATGAGTTGTTATATAAATTCTTTTTCTTTCTTCTGTCAGTATGTTTTCCTGACAATGATAATTCGGAAAATATTTCCATGGACCTAATCTTACCCATCTATCATAGGGCCAAAAGCACATGCCAATGCCCAAAGTTGACTAAGGATGATGTGGTTTCTTGTACATTCATAAAATTGAAACTAGTAATACAAAGGGTTTAAAGCATGGTACGCTATACTAGTCCAAACGGGGCAATACGGGGCTTTCCGTACCATACCAGTTCGGTACTGGCACATGGTGCGAGAGGTATACTGATACTCGGTATGCCAAATAGATCCCACACTATACCGTACCGACGCAGTACAAGTGTGGCACCGGTATGGGGGCTGGTATTGAGATGGTGAACCTTGGTTTAAAGTATAAATGTTGTTAAATATGGTATGTTTAATGTAAAATTTAGTAGGAAAGCTGACATTTATATAATTTTTGGTATATGGCAACTGCTTGATGCTAAATAATTTAAGCATTTTTATCCAACTTACAGTATAAGTCAACATTAAGAAACATTGTCCCCCTGGTGTGTGTTTGTCTCTTAGGGCTGATTAGAATGGGAAACTCGATGTAATACCCATGTTTAAGTAACAGGTGCTAAGATTTATGTTGTTTGACCATGTCCTAAAGAAAGGTGGAAAGTGCATATGTTATTGAAGATTACAACAAATTTTGGATATTGATATAGCAGAAATAATTGTCGGCAGTATGTAAGATGATTATCAAGATAGTCACTTTATTCTCATTATGGTCCGGAGTCATCAAATATTGTTTATTCATTGCAATTCTATCATCATTGCTATAACCTTCTGAGTGGAGGAGGGCTAGTAAGTTCATTCGCATTGTTGTCTTTGCTTCATGTTAGCATCATGAGTCTTGTTTCACAGTTCTTCCAGACGATATCTTCTAGAATTTTAGACATCTTCCCCCAAGATCTAATCATGCTTGGCTTAATGAAATTGTTGCACATGAAAGTTGCTCCCACCATCAGATGTAGAGGCCTTACTTGATTGTTTTATCCTCTGCCTATCATATGTTCTAGAAGATCTCCATTCCAGTAACCATCTTCAATTTGGATTTCCTAAAGAAATTCAGATTATCCTCCAATATAAGTTTCTAATATCAAACTCTTGGATTTGTTTTTTGCCAATCATGCTGGTTTTACAAAATAGGTTACTTGTGGATCATATCATGGAGTGCTTTGAGAGGCAGGTTGGGCTTCTTTCATTGATCTGTAGTCACGTCATCACTATGACTATCCAAATTGTTGTTTTCTAACAACAGTAAAGCCCATCGATCTCTGCTCTTGAAGTCACTTAATTGTATTTCAGATGTTCATTGATAGAGTATCTTACTCCACTGCAGAAACACAAGAAGCACTGAATAAACTTTTGAAAGTCGGTTAATGTGTGATTTGTAATTCCATAGGATAACATTCTATTTTTTATAGACTTGTTTCCTTTTGAAAACAGATTTTTATGTCATCCTTTCAACAGTTAGTAATAACAGCTCAATGGTAATAGTCTGTATGCGACAAACAGTTCTTCCACTTGTTCGTATTTGCAATACAAGTCATTTGCTACCCTGAAGGTAACAATCAATTTAAATGCGCATTATAAACAGTTTGAGACATACAGACTTGTCATGGATTTCAATTTGTGAATTGTTTTCTCATTGTCTTGTAATATTATATGTGACATAGTGATTGATTTTTTCCTTTTGTACATAATGATTTTCACTTTCTCTGCTGGAATTATGTTAATTTTCTTAGGCATGGAGTATGGTGGATAAGGAGCTGATCCCTGCTTGGAGTTTCTAAGTGTTTCTGCCTTTTTTTTCAGACAATATTTCGGAATCCTAGTGAAGTTAGGCCTTATGTGGTTCCAAATCCAGAACGCTGCAATGTTCCTGCTGCTGCTATGTTAGCATCACATGATTCTGTCATAGTTGTAGATGTAAATGCACCTGCAGCAAAGGTAGCACTGCACAAATGGCAACCGAATACACCTGATGGCCAAGGAACACCTTTCCTGTTTCAACATGGGAAAGCTTCTGCAAGTTCCACAGGTGGAGCACTCATGCGCATGTTCAAAGGACCAGGGGGATCTGGGGCAGAAGACTGGCAATTCCCTCGGGCATTAGCATTTGCTGCATCTGGAATACGGAGTTCTGCTGTTGTTGCAATAACATGTGACAAAGAAATTATCACTGGTAGGTGTTTTCTATTCATCTTTTACCATTTATCCTAAATTGAATTTCAACTGGTTGAGCACCTTTTCCCATTTCTCCTAGAGAATTTTTTTTGAAGATTATCACCTGTTTTAACATTCTCTTTCATTAGCAGATATGTCAGATTATGATATTAATTTCTAGATGGAGCATGTTATTTAAATCATCCAAATTTTGATTTATACTGATCTCATTGACATCATAATTATGGACAATACAATTGTTTTATATTTTTGGATAAGTTCATACCATCAATGCTATACTTCTAACAGGTATAGTTCAGTTATGCAGCATGATGAGAATATGCATGCTTTCAAAGCTTTCTCGCTTTTCAGTTGAAAGTCTTATTTATATGTTGGAATAGCATCAATATTAAATGCATTGGTTGTTTACTAATATGGAAATGTTTAGACCACCAAAGCTAGCATGCTACATTGGTTTAGGTTGTTATTTTGAGCATTCTGAGTCAATTCACTCAAGGAAACATCTCCTTGTAATATATCAGTTGTCAATCCAAACTTCTAGTTGAAAAACATAAGACAAACTACTGACCAGTTTATTATTTTATAGATGATTTTGTTTCCTGTTCAAATATGGCTTTTCATTGTCCTGTGCGGCAGCTGCATTAGTCTATCAAAGACAGTGTCCTCTTTATCTGTCTTTCTTATATAGTGAGAGGATTGCATGTTAGGACCTTTGCTGCCTAACTGTATGTTCATCCTGCTGACTGTTTGTACTGCGTATATAGGTGGGCATGCTGATAATTCTGTCAAATTGATATCCTCTGATGGAGCCAAGACTATTGAAACTGCAGCAGGACATTGTGCACCTGTTACTTGTCTATCTCTCTCTCCGGACAGTAAATATCTGGTTACAGGTTCACGTGACACGACAGTAATACTTTGGAGAATCCATCGGATATCCCCTTTGCACATGAATAGTGTTTCAGAATCTTCCTCGACTACACCTGCAACTCCAACAAGTCCTAATGCAGGTGTTAGTAGCTCAAACAGTATCCCAGAAACTAGGAGGCGCCGGATTGAAGGGCCTATGCATGTATTAAGAGGTCATCTTGGGGTAGTAACATGCTGTTCTGTTAGTTCCGACCTAGGCATTATTGCTTCCTGCTCAAACACATCTGGTGTTCTTCTGCATTCATTGAGGAGAGGTCGGTTGATGCGAATGCTAGATATTAGAGGAGTCCATGCAGTCTGCCTCTCATCTCAAGGAGTTGTATTAATTTGGGACAAGTTGGGGAAAAAACTTTCCACCTTTACAGTCAATGGGATCCCCATTGCTACCACAAATCTATCACCTTTCTGTGGCACAATCAGTTGCATTGAGATTTCTGTTGATGGAAAAAATGCTTTAATTGGGACCTGTTCTTGTAGAGATGATGACCCAAGAGAAGAGAGTTCTTCAAAAGATGATTCGCAATTGAATATGCCCAAATGTAGTGCAACTATTTCCCATCCAAATGAAGCCACTGCTGAGCAAAGACAATCCATTCCTGTGCCTTCAATTTGTTTCCTTAATTTGCATACTCTGAAGGTAAAGAAAATAGTTTCAAAAAGGAACTACTAAGGCTGATTTTCAAAATTTTCTCATTATCGTTGTTCTTTTTTGGAATGGTCTGAATTAACAGAATTGCCATGCAGGTATTTCACACCTTGACACTAGGAGAAGGTCAAAATATCACTGCTATAGCTCTGAACAAGGATAACACCAATCTTTTGGTTTCAACAGCAGATAAACAGCTCGTAGTCTTCACCGATCCTGCTGTAAGTGTTTCTAAAATAAATTTTGCATATTTTTTTGTCTGCCTATTAGATTTTTGTATTGGTGACTGGAATTTTAGATTTTTGCTTTGTAGTTAATTTCGACATATTAGAAATGGAAACTCTATGATAAAGTTGAATCTTATCCTCTTCTCTCAACCTTTATGATTCAATCCTCGATGTCAACCCCTAGTGTGGATGTTTTTGTGGTATGCATGCATGGACTCGTTATCCACTGTTTCTCAGGGTTGTTGATTATCGTCTTCTCATCATTGCAGTTAAGCCTGAAGGTAGTGGATCAGATGCTTCGGCTTGGTTGGGAAGGTGATGGGCTACTTCGGTGATGAGCAAGTGCAAGATGATTAGTAAAATTTTTGGAACTTTGGCCAATCTTGGCCTGCTGTGGTTCAATCACACAAGTTAGAAAAGTCACCACATGTGCAAAGAGTAGGTTGATATACTGTTTAAAATGTTGTTCGAAGCAGGGAAAGTGAGGCCTGAAGGATCAGTTGCTTGTTTTTTTCCATTTTTACCTATTTGTGTAATCTTATTCTTTTAGATATAAGAAAATCAGTTTTGTGATAATTTCCCTCTTGACTTTTATTTTCCTAGATTTTCTGGCCATTCTAACAATTCAAATGTAGTTGAAGTGTACAATTGAAATAATGCACTGTACTGGCTTTAGATTATAGCCATAATCTTGATAAACTGCTGGAGAAAGGTTTTTTTATAAATTTTCCTTGAAACAGAATCCAATCTGCCACTCCTTTCCAGGACCCTGCATGTATTCTGTACAATTTCTCAGTATCTTTGAAGTCATGTGCATTTATTAATGTATGTTATCCTGGACAACTGCCACATTAATGATGAACAAAATCTTTCTTAAATCATAAGCAAATGACATTATTATATCTGCTCGTGTATGGTTGGGACCTGCTGGTAATGCTCATGTGGTAGAGAGATTGAAAGATAGAAATAGGAGAGTTTTTGTTTGGAGACTAGCTTCTAATCTAATAAAAACATCCAGTTTTTCTGATTGAGTTGGTCCCAAGTTACCTTAAGCTGGAGTAGTACACGGCTCAATTTAAGCATGTGTTTTGTGATTTCTACATTGTATCTCTGTTGCTGTACTCATTTTGTCTCCAAGTGTACTGATAAGAACTTCCCATCTTTTTCCTTCAAAAAGAGGGGGAAAAAAAAAGAAAATGCATGTATTCTGTTTAGTCTTGTTTCACAATATTATCAAATCATGTCGAGTTTTATATATTCGTATCAAGTCCTTTTGAGGGCCAAATGCCACTAACATGAGCAAAATCAGCAAGTTCCAATTATTATATGAACTCATGTCAACTATTTTTCTACGGACTCCACAAATATTGGGAGGCGTAGTTGCTCAACCTCCTAAACGGCGGTAGGGTAACTCAAAAAGTAAACCCAAGAATAGAGGTGAGATCAAGTTGTCGGGTCTGGGTTTCAATGAATCCAGAAAACTACCCTTTGGGGTTTCTAATCTAAATTTTGTTCCATACCTGGAGCATTGGAGGATCAAGTTTGAGTTCAAATAGCAAAAATTCATCTGGTCTTCGAGGCAGGTTCAGGTATGTTAAGACCTGTGCCGTACTTTGTGTGCATTGTTCAGGTAGATAATGGATCAAGTACAAGATCTCATTAGGTACTAAAGAATATATTTAGAATAAGTAGTAAAGCTAAAACCATCCATATTTTGAGAAGTTTATCAATGAAATATCCAATTAAATATTCTAAAATTAAATCATGAACAATAAACACTTTGGATCGAAGTTCCTGTTGGGCACTAAAATGTATATTTGCTTGGTCAGTCAATCAAGCTAAAGCCTTTCATGCTTTGAGAAGTTTGCCAATGAAATATTCGGTTTAATACTTTGAAAATTAAATTATTAGCAATAAGCTTTAGATAGTTAACAATATATCAATGATTGTACTTAGTTTAAGGTTAAGAACAAGCATCTAATTGTTTTCATTCTTTCTACCCTGTTAACTATGTAGATAAGATTGATATTAAATATATATGTATATAAATAGACCTAGTAATTTATTGGGACTAGGTTTACTCTGACTCTAAAAAACTCAAACCTAGACCTGACAAGTGTTTTAAAAACCTACTGTATGCGGACAACATACATAGGCTCGTATGCGATTACTATTCATAATATTTACAAATAAATGACATATAAGATAAATATTAGATGGCCAAGAATTAGAACTTAATCAATCTAAATTAGAAATAACAAAAACTAAATATAGACATTCAGACATGTTCGCCTAATAAAATGACTATAAAGATGTTTGTGTGTGTGTATCATCCTATATATGTAAACCTTGCTTAAAGTTCAAATATGGTAATGAAATTTAAAGTAACAAATCCCCAAATTGTCTTCACCAATGAACTCAAAATATAAACTACAAAGTAAAATATAAATTGTAACAGAGCATCGTGAGAAATGCACGAAAAAGTTTAAACATTGAAGTATATACTTCATAAATAAAAGTGACAAAACATAGGTTTGCAATAAAGTTTAAGCTTTACATTACATACTTATAAACAAAAGTGATATAGTGCACGGGTGCATCTACAGCTGCATAGTAGTATGTGACTGCATGTATACATAGCCTGCTTATGTGATCGCATATATAAGGGACCACATATGGTATATATGCATGCATACATAGTAGGGGCGACCTCTCTATATACAGCTGCATAAAGTGCTTTTTAAAATAGTAGACTAGACTTAAAATTTTGCATGGTTTAACTTTGGACCTTGCCCAACCAATTTATTTATGGCTTGGAGTCAACTATCGGCTTTGCGGGTTGAAGTGACCGCTCTACCATTTAGCTAACATAGAGATTTCCTGTTGGCCCTTTTCAATTCATACAACATAATTTCACATGATGATAGTTTTGCTATTAGATTTATAAGTTTATGAATCATTTTCCTTCTGAAATTGCAGCATTTCCATACTTCTTGAGAAAGTAGTTGGATGGTAATGCCCAATAGCTGTAGTTGGGCGACTGGTTATAGCAGGCGACGAATAGAATCAAGGACGGTTGAATGCATTTGGAGTCCTAAGACGATCACATTAAGGAGGTCCTTTTTTTGTGAAAAGTAATAGAAAAATTTTAATAAGTACAAAATACTTTAAAAAATTATTTAAAAATAATTCGTCTAGCTTTTTTATATGCAAAATTATTAATCGAACTTTTGTACTCAAGATTCATTAAAATACTATTTTCAATCGATAATATAGCTAATCTATTTAATCCTTCTTGTGATATAATTGATCGCAAATAAGAGTTTATCAACTTTAATTTTGAAAAACTTCTTTCAGCCGGAGCAACTGTTACAGATTTTGTTAATAATATACTGTATGCAATGCATGCATTTGAAATATAATATATTTTTTTATAAAATTTAAAATAGCAATAGGAGTACTAGTTTCTGTTTGTAAAACTTCTTTTAAAACTTTTTAACTCTGAAAACAGATCAAGACGGTTATTTTTGGAAGTCTTTTATCAATAGGTAAAGTGGGGGTTTTATTTAGGCTGGGGCTTAGGCAGCCGCCTCAATCGCCTAAGGGTTGAGCTAGCCCTGAATAGAATTTTCATGTCAAGGTAGCAACTTTTATGAGGTTGCAAAAACTTTAGCTCCAGTTTAGATGGCATCTTGCTGGTTTTAAATAATCATCTATGCCTTCTTTTTTTTTGTGAGATTTGCAGGGAGTCTTGTCCCAAGAGTCCCACCTGTATAAGTACAGAACTGGTATGAGAATTGAATCAGGATTTTCACTTAGAGGGGAAGCTCACTTGTAGAAGGATTCACCATCAATTGTTAGCTCGGCCTAATTTTCAGGATACGCTACTCAAAATTCGAATATTTTTCCCAGATTCCAATTGATAATTACTCTAAATATCAGACAACATATGTCCATGTTGTGCCTAAAAGATTATGTCCAACAGGAGTCTAGCACATATGTATGCTATGTGCACATTCATAAAAACAGAAAGAGAAAAATTATTGCTTATTTAAATATTGATAGTCTTACTTATTAAAAAAAGATAGATGAAAATAAAGAGCCCAAGGAATCTTTATCTCACATGAGATCAAAGTAGCACAAGAAAAGTGAAAATGAAGCTAAAATTGAAGCTAAAATCAAACTATAAGCAAAAAAATATAAAGCAATAACTAAGGTCTGGCACCTTTTCTTTCTAATGGACCTTTAGTATTACATCTCTTCTCAAACCATTGCCTTGCACCGCAGGCTCTTGACTAGCCTCTTGAGAAGAATCTTAAAAGAAAAGAAAATCCTCTATTAATTACCATGATAAAAAAGAAGTAAATATAGAGGTATTTATAGGTTCCAAGGCTCCTACAATAAAAGAAACTAAAACTAAAAGGTCTCACTTTAAGGGAACAATAAGGATTAGAATATCGATTTCCTATGGATGGCAGTCGTTATGCTATTTGTTTCGTTGAATGGTGGATGGGACACAATTGATTCTTCATGGTCCCATTTCATGTTAAAGTCAGCCCCAGTTTACTTTGATAGTAGGGTGGTGTCATTGTCCGTTGGCTCTAATGGCTAGATCTTTTATCTTTAGTTGGTTCTAACGAGGGGCTTGGGTTGCTTTTTGTTGGCCGTCGACTTTGTACTTCTATTCTGGTCATTCTTTCTTCATCTATAAGGAGGCTCGGACTCCATTAGGGTGCTTGTTCAATATTCAATGTTAGTTATAGCCTCTTCTGCTTCTTGGTGCACCAATGGCTTGCATACTAGTGATAATATTAGGAAATAGTAAAGGTGGAGTCGTTCTAGAGCATGGAGTTGCATACTAAATTGTTGCCTTTTTATATGAAAGAAATGCACTCAGGGAACATCAAGAAAAGGATTAAAAATTTGTAAGAGGAAGCTAGGCATTCATGTCTAAGCTTCCTAAGTAGTGTTCTCATGTCCTTTAATTGGTTGTTCAATGCAAAAATCAAAGAATGTGAGGAGACTCTTTAGTTAGTTAGATAAAATATCTATTCTATGCCTCTTCAACCATCAATATCTTCTCTATTTTTGCACTTGTACCACCTCCAATTCCTCTTTCACCTCAACACTTCTACCCTCTTTTCTCTTCTCTATTTCTTTTCATCTCCTTCTTCCCTTTCCCCTCCCTCAATTTCGAAACTACAACTCCAAGGGTGGTGAAAATGAAATCTCAATTCCAACTAAACAAATATCTAGAAGTTTCATGAAAAATAAAAAGCTCAAGCTCAAAATATCGTAAGTAATAAAAAAATTTGAATTTAAAAAACTTAAGTCATCCAACAAGAGGAATAGCGAATAACAAACCATGGGAGAGGTCTCTCTCTCTCTCTCTCTCTCTCTCTCTATTGCATGCTCCCTCATTTAGTAGGAAGGGCCCTAAGAAGTCCAAATTTCAATCTTTCCAAGGTTCCCAAACTCAAAACCAAATTATGAATGAGAATAGGCTCTTATTTAGAAGTCTGTACTTGATAAAGTTTACTTAAAAGAAAAAAATCTGCAAAATAAGAAAATCAATAGAGTTCACTTTTAAAGAAGATTCAACAAAAGTATGAACCATATAAATTTGGTGTTTCTATCATAACAGGAGGTCGTGAGAGACATGAAGCTAGTGGCACCCTAAATTAGCAGTGCACCTTGAATACCTATGAGCATTTGTTAGTGTAAAAGATTTTTTGAAGGAGAAATGGATAAACCAGTTGCTTGGAGCATGGGAGTTGGGGCATGAGAAGATAAAAAATGCTTTTAAGGTACTTGTTATGCACAGACGATGTAATACCCTCCATCCTTAACCCTGACTCGACCCCAACTTAGTTGAGTTGACTGAGTCAACCTAGTGGTGAGACTTGTTAGCAAGTGATCGAGTGCCAACAAAGCAGCAAGATCCCATCATTAGGCTAGGAGGCTAGGGCTCTATTATGTGTAATGGGCTAGTGTGACTTTCAGAAAATTTTCGGATCAATTGCCACCACGAGTTGTCCAATAAGGGCATGCGAAAATATTCAGAACCCTCGCCGCCTTCTCCCTTCCCCCTCCTTTTCCTTTGAATCATCTCCTCCACTGCCTTAATCCATTGTCTCTCCACCTTCTCCAACCTCAATAGACCTCGATTATGATTGCTGGCCCTTCTCTTCATTTGAATTTATAATGATCAACCCCTTTCTTCCTTTCCTATTTCAAGATTGAGACTGTCTTCTTCCTCTATTTTGAAGGTAAGGCGTTAGCCCTCTTTTCGTGTTTCTACCCATACCTCCTCCATGTCGGATGCTTATGGAGTGGTCGTACTCAATAGATCTCGCTACTCGGCAGTGGTTGATCTCGAGTCAATTTGGGAAATCTTGTTTTGAGACAAGGCACCCTATTTTCCTTTTGTTTCAATTTTATCTCTCACTGAACCAGCCACCTATCTCCCTGCCACCACTTGTGCCAATGGCATGTGCATTAGGTCTCGCCCTTTGCAAGGTTGAGCAAGCCCCCTTCCCTATGACCCTATTTCATGGCAAGACTCCTATCTGAGGATATGGAACACCTACCTTTTTCCGATTTAGAGAAATCAGACCTCTCTTCCTTTGACCTTTCTCCTTCTCTTTGTTGCAAATCAAACCACCACTGATTGTCGAACCTCATTGCTCTACTAGGAAGCTAACCATGCTTTAAATTCTTGGCCTCATTTTTTCCTATCTCAGTGATTGATTGCCTCATTTTGCTAGATCGATCTCTCATCAGCCCTTCTCTATCTCTTTCTCTACGGATGTTGAGCCACTGGACCTCACGTCTAGATTGGCGATTGACAAAGCTTAAACCATTTGAATTCTCCGTATTTTATCTTTTTTCCTTTTTGATCCAACATGTTCCCAGCTCTTTCCAAGCTACCACCCGACTTAACCATCATGTCTCTCTAATCAGTCTTTCTTTCATCGGTGAGCTCCATTCATGCCACCTCCACCGCTTGATCATTAATCTTCATCTAACCTTATATATTGAGCCATCGACGAATGTTGTCTCTACTCAGATTGAATCCCTACCCCTAACCTTGTTGGATGTAGATCTAATCAATTTCGGGCCATCGGGCGCCACTACCTAATTGGTCTTGTACTCTCTCTCTCATTTTATTTTCACTATTGCCTTTCTTTAATCAGTTTTGATTTTGTGTAGGGGTGCAATCGTTTGATTGAGGAGCGGTCTAGCAAGAGGAATTCTGCACTTGAACCTTTCAATTGAAGATAAAGATCTAATCTTCTCAATTATTTTAATTTAGATAATTAGTTTGGAAAGAACCTGCAGAGTAGAGTTAGTTTTGTTGGATTTTGATGTGAATTATTAGTTTTTCTATTTTTGATAAATTTTACTATCAAATTGATTAGATATGCTAGAGGGACATATGGACTATTAAATGTCGTGCTTAGGTTTTGTCATCAATAGAGGTAAGAATCTCCTTTACATGCTTACTTGTGTAAATGTGTAATTTTGATATATAAATACACAATTACGATATTAGAATATATATTATCGAAAAAAATGAGTTTGATTGTATATGGAAAGTGATAATAATGTTGCATGTGGTGATGTAAGCATGTTGCGCATGTATGTTATAGAAAAAAACAAGAAATTAAAATTATGATTAAAAATTAATAATATTTTGTATTTTATAATGTGAGCATATTGAAATATTTAATTAATAATTAAGACTTACATAGCTAGATTATTGGATGGAGTGCTTTGAACTGGCCGTGTTATTATCAACTGCCCTGTAACGGATTAGAAATATGGTATCATCGATTGCCCTATCATGGATAAGAAATGTGATATTGTCGATTACTCCATCATGGACGATAAATATGATTATGGTTTAGTCTAAAGCCAAAGATAATTTAATATAATTGATATGCATTCTTGAAATAAATGGATGGATATGAGCTCTAGATTAACCATGTTAATTATGGATTGCCAGTCACATGCCAAAGCATGACATTATGACTAATAGGAATACGATACTATCGATTACCTTGCCATGGGTAGAAACATAGTACTATACATTGTCCTGTCACATATGAAAAATGTGACCATGGTTAATCTAAAACCAAAAATAAAATATTAAAATATTAGATATATGTATGTAAACCTGTTTGGAGAATATGGACTTTGGGCTAATCTTGTTATTATCGATTGCCTCATTATAGACTAGAAATGTGGTATTATCAATTGCTCCATCACAGATTGGAAACATCACCAAAGTTAGCCTAAAGTCAAAAGATAATTGTTGTTGGAGATAGACTGTATTGATCAAAAAATGATGAATAAGCTATTTAAAATAGTTAATTTGATGTTACATGGAATATCATTTCTGAATAGAATGGTCATTTTGATATATGATGTATATATGTCTTTTTTGTTTTATTCGAGTCATGTTGGATTGTTGATAAGTGATTTTATGATAATTGTATATATTTTGGTGTAAATCATTTGCTATTTTATATTTTTAAATTATTTATGATCATGTGTGCATATGAAAATTCCTACTAAGCCGTAAGCTCATGTCATTGCTTTTCTCTCTCTTTTTTTTTTTTTTTTTTTTTTGAAGAACCACAGAATATTGAGCATTTAGATAAGGTAGAGAGGTGGAAGGCAAATCAATATCTCTGATACTATTGAAAAAATGTATTTGGATTGCTCTTGTTACTTAGTAAAGTTGAAACCACTTGTTCATTTGAAATTGATGGAATTATTATGAAATTTTATTATCATGTAGACTTTGCACATTTCATAGGGTCATGCTTTGTACAGCCGTATCGTGTGCCAATTTAAAGGGCGAATTTGGGATGTGCTAGATTCGGTAACTCCATGATCAACCAATCCCCGTGATGGGCAATGCATTCAGCAAGTTGTATGAAAATCCTCTTGCTGTATGATCAAAGAATTGTTAGTTGCAACAATGAGGATTTCGTAGCATTACTCTTAGGTAGCCGTGTATGGCTCTATAACTTAATCTTTGTTGCTATATTTTTTCATGGAAACCAAAAATGAAGGAGATTTTGATTGTAATCTCAACCTATAACTTTTGGTCTATACCACATTCTCAACCTGTGAAACTAGCTCATGCTGTTAAAGAACCGCTTTATTTTATTTGCTGGAATCCAGTTCTCTGAGCGACTTCACCAATTTTGCTCCCCCTCTCTCCCTTCATGGATATAGTTGACCGGACGGCGGTCACGTCAGGTTCAGGGTCTCCGTCGGTCAGGTCAGGCCGGTCAAGCTGAGTGGCCCGGTCCGAGCCATCCTGGCCCTGACCTGGCCCACTTGCGTCTCCTCCGCGGTCACTTTCTCCCCCTGGGGTGCGGAACCCCACCACGCGCTGCGTTCAAACATTCCGGTCCGGTCAGAGACCGCGGACGGCGCAACCCCCCACCCTCCCACAGCTCCTATAAATAACCCCACCGAAAAAAGATGCGTCGAACTCGTCTCCACCCCCTTTCTCGACCATCCTCCCTCCCTCTCTCTTTCTCTTAATTTTTTTTTTTAATTTTTCCAAGGTTTCTTCAGCAATCCGCAAAGCAAGCTAGGTATTGTCTCTTTCGATCCCTTCTCCAATCCCCGATCTCGAGCAAAAAAAAAAAGGTAAATTGTGGGGTCCTGATCCATTCCAACCGCTCCGATCCCCCTTTTTTGCTTCAATTTTTGTTAAAATTTTCCAATTCTTGGATCTTAAACCCCGGATCTCATCGAAATTTTAAGGAATTCGAGATGTTGGAGCAGCTGCTGATCTTCACGCGGGGCGGGCTGATCCTGTGGACCTACCGGGAGCTCGGTAACGCCCTTAAGGGCTCCCCCGTCGACGCCCTCATTCGCTCCTGCCTCCTCGAGGAGCGCTCCGCCGAGACCTCCTTCAGCTACGAAGCCCCCGCCGGGGGCGGCTCCTACACCCTCAAGTGGGCCTTCCACAACGACCTTGGCCTCGTCTTCGTCGCCGTCTACCAGCGGATCCTCCACCTCCTCTACGTCGACGACCTCCTCGCCGCCGTCCGCCGCGAGTTCTCGCAGATATACGACCCCAAGCGCACGGCGTACGATGAGTTCGATGAGATCTTCCGGCAGCTACAAAAGGAGGCCGAGGCTCGCGCCGAGGAGATGAGGAAGTCGAAGCAGTTTAATCGGGCCCCTCCCGTCGCTGGAAAGAAGCAGAGGCCGGGCCAGAGGGCTGGGTCGCAGGGAAACGGGAAGCAGAAAGGCGGTAAAGTTGGTTCTGGTAAAGATGATGCTGATGGTGAGTCGGGAAAAGGGCGTGGATTATCAAACGGGAGTTCGAACGGGCAGGAGAATGGAATCAAGGAGCCTTCTCGTGCCCCGAGTGTTCTTGTTAAGGGAAAAGAGAACGGAGCCCCCGAAGTGGGGGCTTTCGATGTAAATAAGCTACAGAAGTTACGCCCCAAAGGTGGGAAGAAGACGGATGCAGGTGGTGGTGGTGGGAAGGCTTCGAAGGCGGAGCAGAAGAAGATGGTGAAGAAAAATAGGGTTTGGGATGATTCACCTCCCGAGTCGAGGCTGGATTTTACAGATCCAGCAGATGAGAAAGGGGACAGCATCGTAGATGTTGTGGCAACAGATCAGGGGGAGAGCATGATGGACAAGGAGGAAATAGTGAGCAGTGAGAGCGAGAGCGAGGAAGATGAGGGAGTGGAGAGTGCCAAACCTGGCACCAAGAAGAAGGGATGGTTCTCATCAATGTTTCAGAGGTAAGAATTTTTTTATGTTACTCTCCATGCTACTTGGCTATGTAGGTGGTTGTGATAGGATGATTTATCGTATATAAGCTTAATAAGTCATGAATGCTTTTTGTAGGGGTGGAAATAATGAATTGGATGATATCCATCCATATCTGTTTCCATATCCAAATCTATTTGCATGTGGGTATAAATTTTAACATCTGACCGATATCTGTATATGTGTTTGTGTCCATGAGAAAAACAAATATAGATATAGATACAGAAATATTTAATCCAAATCCAGATATTAGACTATATTTGCAGTCATATTTGGTGTCATATATCTCTCATTAGTTCCTAAAAGAGAGTAAATAACAACATCAGTGCCTTTAGTTTAATTTTTCTGTATAGTGGTGGCATCTTTGATATGGTGAATTCCATCCTTGACTGTCAGCTTTTAATCCAAAGTATGCAACTTAGCAAAATTATTAGGGTCCACTAAAGAGTCTGGTGATTAAATGAGTGCAGCTGTATCTTTGTCAATTTTTCATATGACCATTTATTTGTTTTTGAGATTGAATGAAAGAAAGTTGTGGAGAGGTTTGTATACTTATTTTAAGTAACCAAAATATAATGTAGTATAATATTCTATCCAAGGTCCGCCGTACCAGTACCGGTGGCCGGACCGGTACTGCGAGCCGGATTTTGGATTTCATTTTTTTTTTTTTAAGTGTTGTCTTTGTTGGATCTTAAATTAAGTAAAGTTTGATGTTTTTTTTTTGCTTTTTTCATGATTTTTGATGTTTCTATGTTTAAATTTAGGGTTGAAACATAGATGATGCATGTTATTACTTCCTTCCATTCCAAATGATAAAATGATATATATAAAATATCTTCAAATTAAGATATAATCATTTATATACATTTAAAGCACTCGCAGATATCTAAAATCGGGATGAGTGCCGATGGCTCTCGTAAATATCCGGATCATAAGGATAGTCAGAATGAAGCAGATCAATCCAATCAGAAGGAACGCGCGCTAGGTTACAAGAACTGTTGGATCTCTCGCTTACGCTTTGGTCCTCTGATTGTATAGGGGCCCATCTGAATATGGCGGAAGCAAAATTCGATGCATCATATCCAGGCTGAGGCTGTGGATAATAGAATCCGTATCCGTATGCGAGCTCATTTGCAGCTGTATCTTGTCTTCCTGAACGATCTCGAGGAGCCCGTCTTCTATATCCAATGATATCCTCACGGAATCTATCAGATGGTCGACCGTGGTTCGTATCCTATGTAGCACCCGTAAATTAGGACTCACCGATGAAATGAAGACTACCCTCCGGCTGTGTCTCATAAGTATGATACTGTCCTCCGCTCCTTCCATGGCTAGAAGATCCATCACCACCAGAATCTTCATCGCTGCTGGTCCAAGTTTCCTCCTCGACACTCTCCATTGGGACCCTTTGCTTTTCTTTCCTGGCCCTCTCTGTCTAGCTATGTCGCCCTTCTCTGCTGAGCATCTCTTGATCAACTCTCTCGGAGGGTTTCTCGTACCAATCATGTGTGACTGGCTCCTTTATGCCTGCGACTGATCAGTTCTGGGAGTGCGTGGAATATTGCGCTCAGCTCATTGCTCTGGATCGACCCTAGCCTCGGTGGCTATGAAGCTAGCTGGTCGTGGAGGCAATCCTGGCTCATCAAGCTCAGGCTCTTGCGGCTGACCTACAAGCCAGTCGAGCAGTGGATCATCGTTATCATCGGTGAAGATCCCGTAAATCGGATCTGCATACTTGAGCTCTACTTCCTCCTGAATGCACTTTAGCCTCAACCGCAGATTATAGTGCACATAAACAAGGTCGTTGAGGCGCTTTTGTGTCAAACGGTTTCTTTGTTTGATGTGGCTGAGGGCGAAGGTGGACCAGTTGCGCTCATAGCCACTAGAGGAGACTGTCTGGGAGAGGATCCGGATAGTTATCCGCTTTAGATTTTTCGCGGACCCACCAAAATGCACCCACCATTCAGCTGCAAAAATATTTATGAAAATTACATATATGATAGTTCCATATTAGTAACCAAGTAACATCAGGTGAATGTCTTTCTGATGTGTGACGTACCTGGATTCATATTGTATTTACTGACGACAGCCACTGGTTGGCCAAAACTGTAGCTGCGCTCTCTAAATATTTTGCTCTGTGAAAAAGAAGCGTGTTCTACCATGTTAATAATTGAAGATGCCGGTATACTTACAAATGCTGGTAATTTCTAAATCATAGTTACCTCTTCCAGACATAGGGCTGCTTTTTCTAGATCGTGCTCTATCTTGTAAATCACATTACGTAAAGCATCCAGAAGTGTTTCATCCATACCAATTCCATCTATGTTGTACTGAAACTGAGGGTTTAGGTAGTATGCTGCACATATACGAGGCTATCTTAGCATAATTATATAAGTACATCCATCACTATAATTGTCAATATTCTTGCTCATCTGCTAGATGTAATTTTCTACCCATTTGCGCTCTCCACCGTCGCTCAATGATGTTGATGTATGACTAGCCATGCGCTGGATCTGCCTCCACAATCTGATCCTTTGCCTTGACTATCATGTGATATAAAAATTCCATCTGGGGGTAGATCTCGCTATATACGACCCGCAACACTTCATATAATGGTTTGATAGTTTTAACTATTGCAGTGGCCCGTTGCCAGAATGACTGTCTTGTCACCAAGTTTTCTATCTTATTCCTTTTAGTGTCGGCATAAGAATATCTACTATCATGCCACTCGGGACTGACAAACATCTGACGTAGGGCTTCTCTCTTCTCGAGAATGCTATCAAGTGCGATGAAGTTGGTAGCAAACCGTGTGACTCCTGATCTCAGAATCTCTCCCCCTGCATACTTTTTCATTAGTGAAAGGACCCAGTTATGGTTATAAATATACCTGGTGATGCGTTGGGCTGTCTCCACCGTTTGCTGCATCCTACGGATTTTTTCAATATCCATCAGCATGAGATCGATACAATGTGCAGCACATGGGGTACAGAAAATATGTGGTCGCCACTCCATCAAGATCTTCCTGGAAGCCTTGTATTGCGGCCCATTATCAGTAATGACCTGCACGACATTCTCCTCTCCTACCAGATCAATCACATCCTTCATAAGTTTCAGCATGTACGCAGTGTTGTGCACATAAGCCGAAGTATCAACCGACTTGTGGAAGATGGTCTTCGCATCACAGTATGTCAGGAAGCTGATGATGCTCCGCCAGGTCGGACCGGTCCAACCATCGCACATGATGGTTAGTCAATATATGGGCTACTTGCTCTGGTAGGAGTCAATCCAATTCTCCAGCTTCTCCTTATTGTTGTCAAGAAGCTCACCGTAGATGTCCTTCGGGCCTGAAGGAACTACATCGAGACCGGCAGCTTGTATGGCGGCAATGGCAGACCTATAGTACGTATTGTCTATCACATACGCTGGGATGTGGCTGAAGTGAAACCAAGATCCAATAGCTCGCCATATAGTTTTCTTCTTATCTTTCATCTACATTTTATCTACCCTCAGCTGCCTTGAATTTCTGCATGCGGATCTATATCATGAATTGTCGCTCCTCGTGGAATTTCTCTAGATGATTTTTTTCAGCTACCAAAACTACCCAACATAGATGCATTCCGGCCACGTTCTTTGCCGACGCCCTCCCTGACTGAAGTCGTCTTCAAGAACTCTAGATCTTGTCTAGTGCTCCCAGAACCGCTGCCCGACTCGTATGCAGAAGGCCCAAATCGAGCTCTATGCTTGGCCACCTCCTCCTGCTGCTACTGATCATTCAGGCTTGCCTGGATGGCCGCCTGAATATCTGCCTCCTCCTCATCTAGATCCTCAACCTCCTCTGGCTCCCTAGAGTGATGGAAAGGTGGCTTTGCTGCTCGGCGATCCACCTCCGCCCTTTTCTTGGAAACTCTCTCCTTCACTTCTTTGACCTTAGCAAGATTCTGCCTCATCAGCACACAAATCTTGCCTAGACAATTCGGGCACGTAGCAACCTCACCAGAATTTCCGGCTAAGTGTTGCTTCAACCTGATTACCCCTCTTCCCTTAAAGACCTTGTCGCAAAAGTTGCATTGAAACTGGTGCCAATGCTCCTCTCTTCCAAGTCTTCGCCTATAAGACCAGCCAATATCATGCTTTATAGGGTTCGTTTTTCTTGATGGCTCCATTCCTATCATAAATGTACAACATATCAAAAAATTAAGTTAATGGGGTAAATTTTGGCATGATCTTATTTTTTTAAACAATTTATAAACTATTTTTTTTAAGCTACTTATTAACAAAATTAATGAAATAACATAGGACAAAGAAACCACACCTTAAATAGTTTCCGCTGGATTTTTTGGAAAGGACCTCCTCCTGAATTTGTGGGCTATCTCTCAAATCTTCCCTTCTTCGGTTACCCCTAAGAGGCTCGCTGGATTTAAGAACTCTAGATGCTCTCGTTCGGTTTTTATAGCCGAACGAGTGAGGAAGGCCGAGGAGCAGGACGAGTGCCGGTGCCATTGCCTGCTGTCTCGGTCATCAAATTTGAAAAAAGAAGCGGCCATTGTCGGCCACTTCTTTTTTTCAAAAGAATGAGAAGTGGTTGAGGCCACTTCTTTTTTTCAAAACAAACAGAAGTGGCCTCTCGGCCACTTCTTTTACTGTGGTCGAAAGGCCACAACTTTTTTTTTTAAAAAAATAAGTGGCCCACATGGCCACTTCTTTCTTAAACCACGCGCGGTGCAAACATCGGTACGATTCCGGTACTAAGCAGTACCGGCCGGTACGGACTACGTACTGGTCGGCTCTTCTATAAAAACCATCTGGTACCGGATTCCACGTGGATCCGGTACCGGTTTAGGGCCAGACCGGTACGTACCGGCCTGTACCGGCAGACCATGATCCTGTCCATAATGCTTGGCTATCCGATTTATGACCCTGCATTTGTGAATAACTGATTGATATCTCTTTATGTTTAAAACAAATATGGTTTAGGTCCGCTACAAAGTGGAAACCAAGTTTCCCGGGGCTGTTTGCTATACAAGGAAGACTTTGAGATTCTGAAACCGCTTTCGAAAAGGTTTTGGCGCTCTGCTTAACACGGGATCTCATTTTGAAATCTCGTAGTCTGCCATGGATGGCAAATTGGCCCAAAGTGGAAATTTGGTTTCCAGTTCACGGTATAGTTAAACTGCATGCTGATTGGTGTTTGTGGCCATATTTCTACTAACCAAATAAAAATGGATATGAAAATCGATCTTAGATGGATAACATATCTGCTTCAGAATCTACTTGAAATTTCAAACTTACACCTGCTTCCTAAGTGCTTTCTTGCGCAAGGTGTTTCTAAACCATCCGCTTCTTATAACTGCTCTTGATGCTGGAAACTAAGAAATGGATATATTGCTATTCATCCATGTCCATTCCTTTCTTAGGCCTATTGCTTTGCTTCGATTAGTATAACATAGTTTTTTTTCTTATTACTTCGGTGATTGTTTTATGTTGCATATGCTTTCTTCTGATGATGAATAAAAACTATAATTATGATTTTGAAGCAAATACATTGATTTCTGGAGCATAATTACCTATACTGGTTAACTTCATTTTAGTTCCTGTTTAACATTCCGACAATTAATTTACAAGTTTAGAGAATTTATATGCTAGAGGTGAATTTACATATTTTGTATTTATTGCTTCAGTATAGTTTAAGTCTGCAATATGTGCTGATTTTGCATGTGATTTGTTGATCAGATATTTAAATTTTATCTAAGGTATATGATAAAAGGTCAGGAGTGATAAATCAGTGCTAGAACATGTGTTGCCTCCTGTCCTTTTTTCTTTCTGAGTAAAACATAGTTAGCAGCCTATAGACGATGCATCACTATAAAACACTTGTTGGATTTGATTGTAATGGATTACTAAAACTGCCCTTATATCTGCAAGTCTTCCACCCCTTACTGCTAATAATGATGCTACCAAAAAGAGAAATTGATGTTTGTATACGGTCTGAGAAAATCACACTTATATGGAGGTGACAAATGGACCTTCAGTTGGATGATCCTGATATGTAATCCTAGTTTTGCTTTTGACAACTCTTTTTAAGAAAGTGCTACTTTCTGTGCTGCAGGTAATGTAAAATTTTAATGATCTTTCATGAAACCTTTGCTCAATGGGTTGAGTATTTGGTCATGATTCCATAATTTAGACAATTGGATCTGCAAAGCAGAGTCCTCTCTTAAGCACACATTCTAGGTATACAGCCAGGGTTGTGCTTGTTGCAACCATTGGAAGGGGTTGCTTGGTTAGTAGAGTCATAATATTATCTGAAATGATGAATTTCTCTTCTGATTCATGATCCTTAGTTTCTTGCTCCTTTTGATATTAGTTGAAAAATTGATTTATGAAGCATTTACAGGAGTTGGGAGTCAAATGAAGAAACAAGATGATTTAAAGAGAATTGTAGTTTAGAAAATTTTGAAAAGATATTCAATGCTTATAAATTTGAGTATGATGAGGTACTGATGAAGTGGGTGAGAAATAAGCAAGTTGCATTTGGAGTGTAAATTCATTATATGGAGGAGATGACTGCAACCTTGGTTTCTTTTGATTTCGAAGTTTAATATTCTTTTCATGAAGTAGTAAACTTTAGGGGTTCTGTATTTGCAAAGTATTGATGTCAAGAAAGAGGCTTACAAAACTTGATGAATGTCATGTCAAAGATTATATCGTACTTTCAAGTTTCAAACTATCTTTTCTTTGTTCTGCTGAGAGCTAGGTTGGCTCACATGTGGGGACTCCTAAAAAATAATAATAAAAAAACTTCATGTTTCTATATGTTAAAATGCTGCTTCGTATATGGGAAATGATGTAGAAGTTGCTTCTTTCTTAAACTGGATATTTTAAGCAATGCTTGAATATTTGGTTTGCATTGAATAAGGTTACCTTATATGCAAGTTAGTTGTATGAGAGAATCTTTAAGATTGTGTCGCCTCAACTTCAAGTGGTGTTGGAAGTTTATTAAGTTGGAGGGCCTTTGTAGTTAAACTTTGTCTCAATATCTGCAATGATCTGGATGGGTATGTTGTTGGCTTGTATCTAGAGTTGAGATTGTTGCAACCTAGTTGCTGCTAGGCTTGTAGAATAATAACAATAACCTCTGAAATAATGAATATATTTTCTATTTATTTTTGTTTTTTAATCAACCAATGGTTCCTTTTACTTGATTTGTTAAGTTTCAACAAATATTGTTTAATTATTAAGTTTTTATGTTATATTTGTGAAATTACTGTTAAATGTTAGGTAATCAGTGTTTGATATGGTGTTGGCGTCAGTGCTCTATCCCTTTGCTTGTTACCTATTACTGTGAGGAAACTAGAAGAGGCGTGTGTTGATACACAAACCCTTTCCTATTCCCATGGTTGGCATTGCAGATCAAGGCATGACTTCATAAAAGTCTGCAAATGTGTTACTACCAGATCTTGAATTTATGTCAACCCTTTGTGTTGGTACCAAATATCTAATTAAGTTTGGGCTATAAAGCAAGTTGCTGGATACAGAAACCTATCTCACTTGTTATACAATTAAGCTCATGTAATTAGGGAGGAGTGTTTTAATTAAGAAAAAAATAATCATACATCGACACATACATGCATGATTGCATGCATGCATGCATAATGAACACTGTATTGGGGACAAATATGTTTTTGGTAAACATGTGCAATCAGATTTATATTGCAGTTAGAGATAGATGGAGAGTTTTTACTGGAATGGAAAGTTATGTCTAAGAATGTAGGTGAATTGGACCTATCATTATGTTTTAAGAAGAATGAATCCAGGTCTCCATTATTAAGCCCTCAGAATTGTAGATATGATGATCTTTGTTATGTTGTATATTTTGAAAATATAAATGATGCTGAAACAACTTACTGACATGATAAAACCTAAAAGGGGATTTGTTTCCAGAAGCAAGCTTCAATTGGTCATGATATTTGCCCATGCTAATATTAAATGGACATGGTTGTGCTTCTGGGGTGCTGTTTCTGGTTCTCCAGTATAATGAATCTCTTTTATTTTTGAGTTCATTGGCACATGAACATTGATGCCAGACTATTGCCTTTGGAGATCAAACTTAGATTGCCTTAAGGAAAATTCTAAAAAGATGCAGAATTGAAGAACATTATCGGTAACACCTGTTTTTTTGAGACTTCTGATTTATCAATAGTAGAGAATCATCTTAATGTTATAAGACTAATGTACCTGATTCATATTTTGTAAAGGAAAAGAACTCTCTATTTCTTCTTGTCATCTTTCACTCGATATTTATGAAGAGGAGGGTTCTGAGTAGCCCTACCAATTTGCCAGTTTAATTTAAAAGAAAATGTGTAGATTGAGCTACCTATGAAAAAATTATCATATGTAAATTGATAAAAAAAGGATGACCTCTCGTTACAGGATATCTCCTATTTTAGTGTAGCTAATGAGATTTACATTCTTTTGTTAACATTATTTCTGTAGCTATTTATTTAATTTAATCATGAAATATGGTGAACCATTTGTACTAACAATTATTTTTCTCCCTTGTATGTTCCTGAATTCAGCATTGCAGGTAATGCTGTTTTGGAGAAGTCGGACTTGACACCAGCATTGAAAGCTCTTAAGGATAGGTTGATGACTAAAAACGTGGTATGTGTCTGGTCATCATATATGCTCATTTACATGCCTATCCAAGTATGATGCTTGTTTTGTTTCAGTCCTTGACTCCACTTCTGGAGTTACTAAGTCATAGCATTTTGCAGGCAGAGGAAATAGCTGAGAAGCTTTGTGAATCAGTAGCAGCTAGTCTTGAAGGGAAAAAGCTGGGATCATTCACGAGAGTTTCCTCAACTGTCCAGGTTTGTTAATGACATTCCTTTTTAGTTATTCATTATTGATTGTCAACTGCATTCTGCTTTTGTGGAAACTTCCAGAACCCTATTTCCTGTTGTTAAATAACTATGCAGACGGCAATGGAGGAGGCTCTTCTTCGCATTTTAACTCCAAAACGATCCATTGACATTTTGAGAGATGTACATGCTGCTAAAGAGCAAGGGAAGCCATATGTTGTAGTTTTTGTTGGTGTTAATGGAGTTGGGAAATCTACCAATCTCGCCAAGGTTAAAATAAATATATTCTTTTTTTTACTTTTTACTTAAGTATGAAACTTGGATCAGTTTGAATAAACCCCAGCACTTATGCTATGTCTTCTCTTACATACAATGCACAGGTTGCATACTGGCTCCTCCAGCATAATATCAGTGTCATGATGGCAGCATGTGACACATTTAGGTCAGGTGCTGTTGAGCAGCTCCGTACGCATGCACGCAGACTCCAGGTATGACTTTAACACACTTTTCTCTTGTCATAATCACATCTTTTTGATGGTGTATGTAAGAAAAGTCGAGTGATTCAGATTAAACATGAAAAGGGTTATATCTTTCAGTCCAAAAAGTGTGTGCATATATTGCTGTCTTTCTGGCTCTTAGATTAACCAATAAGATTTCAGCCTACTCATGCCAAAAGATTGCAGTAGTTCCTTAAGCATGCTGTTAGTAGAGTGCTTAATTTGCTTTTTGGCATGACAACACCAAAATCACCCATCACGAGTCCATTCAATTGATTATAAAATATCTCTGACTTGCAATGGTTCCCAGTACTTAATTCAGAGGGAACTATAGATGATTACAGTTCCGGTATTTGCAATTGTCTCAAAGTGCTACATAGGTGTCCTATAAATATCTACTACTTATACTCAAGACAATAGTCAGTTGGGATGACAAATATTAAATATATTTTCCAATTTGTAAGTCTGCTGTGTGATGAGAAACATCGGTGATAATTGAAACTTCTCTGCAGATACCTATATTTGAGAAAGGTTATGAAAAAGACCCAGCAATTGTAGCAAGAGAAGCTATTCAGGATGCTAGTCGTCATAGTTCAGATGTTGTTCTTGTTGATACAGCTGGCCGGATGCAGGTATAGTTTGATTGAGGCGTCCTTTTCTTTTCCTTTTCCCTCTCTGTCCCTGTCTTCTGACTGCAAAACTATTTGTGCATTTCTGAATAACTATGTGAAATATCAGGACAATGAACCACTGATGAGGGCACTCTCCAAGCTCATCAATCTCAACAACCCAGATTTAGTTCTTTTTGTTGGAGAAGCATTGGTTGGAAATGATGCAGTCGATCAACTATCAAAGTTTAATCAGGTACTGAAATTCTTGTGGTTAACTGATTCTAATTTTGCTTGAAAGGGCTTGGAGTAGTGTGCAAAAATACCTATTGAAAGGGGGAAGAAAAATGTTTTGTTGTTTCACATTTACTGTTTGACAGTTATAGTAATCACTTGGTGCAAAACCTTTGTGCAGAAATTAGCAGACCTATCAACAGTTCCTAATGCTAGGTTGATTGATGGCATCCTGCTTACCAAGTTTGATACAATCGATGATAAGGTTATAAGCTGTTAGGCATTGAAGTTTACATTAAATTATCTGTTGGTTTCTTTTCTTAGCTCACTTGTAAATTACTTGCAGGTTGGTGCAGCCCTTTCCATGGTTTACATTTCTGGAGCTCCTGTAATGTTTGTTGGCTGTGGTCAGTCCTATACGGACCTCAAGAAGCTCAACGTCAAGTCCATTGTCAAAACTCTTCTGAAGTGAATGCTGTTCCGCATACTCTCACATGACTGGCTGTTGTTTCTTTGCAAACTTAAATCCCCCATGACCTCATCGTATTGACTTTGGAAGTGGAATCAATCTGCTTTTGTTTAAATCCATATCATCAATTTATCTTTTGGTATATGCCGTCTCTGTTTATTTTTCGCTCTTTTCGATCAGATGTGTGCCAAAACGAAATGAATCTGTTGTTGATAAATGCATAGGCATATGCTACATATAGTAAATGGCAGGGAGAGGACTATATCTGCATTATGGATAGTTTTCTTTTTTGGTACAATAAATTATAGTAGTTTACGGTAGACCAAATTAACTGTTTTCAAAAGTAGATTTAGGCCATTGAACGTCGAATGTCAAAATCAATTGTTGGTGCAATTTTTTTAATTTTCATTTTTTTTATTTTTTGTACGAGGTGCCGAAAAGAACATCTCCTTCACACATGGATAAGTCAGTGACTGGAAAACTATATATCTGTGTTTGAAACCAGTAATTTTTAGGGGTATTTGTCGGTTTTCATGATTAGATCGCTAATCACTTGGTGAGTTTGTGAGATTTTATGTTTGGTGTGTGTGGGCATGAAAACTATTTAGTCGTCATGGCTCTCTACTCTGTTGAGGTGCTAACAGCGTCCAAGTAGATGTTCTTGTTTTTTTTTGTTTTGTTTTTTTTTTTTGGTGTACCGGCATTTTACTACAAACTATGAGAACACCTAGAATAATTAAAAAGCAAAACATGCTCTAGTGCCACTGGCATTTGCTCCAAACTCCTCCATAGGATGGCTCCAGAGTAGTGTGCTGCGAATGAGGCGATTTAATCCGCCGCACTATTCATCTTATGAAAGACATGCATGGCTCGGAAGGAGTCCAACTCCCCCACAAGATGGCATATATCATGGATGTTCTATTTTTGTTGGCACGGCTGTAGCTGTGCATGAATTTGAAGGAGCACAATGAATATAAGTACATGTCAATGTAGAGCTTGCCATAAAATTGACTCCCGAGTCAGATGATGGGTTATGTTTAACTAATGGGTACATTAGGTGTTGTATTCCAAAAAGACTCGGATAGAAAGTTGAGCATCCATCTAGGGGATGTTGGTGTGACGATAGTATTCATGATATCAGTATCACCAAAGGATGGAAGGATAGTTGTTATCAAGCCTATCAAGTTGGGTCTACTCATAGTGCGCACACGAAAGCAGATACACAATGCATGGATAATGTAATACTATTCTCTGACTGTGTCTATGCTTTATATGCATTGGGCTTAGTATTGCTATTTCTTGGTATAAAAATGACTTCGAGTAATTTTAATCCTTCAAAGGAAATTTTGAGAGAAGATAAGTTGATTGATCGTGACTATGTCACTTGGAGATGTAATTTGGATTTGTTGTGGAGAACCTTAACTAGGTGTTGGCAGAGGGAGTCCTAACATATTCTGATGGTGCTAACCTCATAGATCAGTAGAAAGAAGTATCTGAGAGTTGGGACTATGCTAACAAAAAGGTAAGGATTATTATTCTGATCAGTACATCAGATATTCTGAATGTGTTGCTCATGCATCTAGAGTGATCCCATCAACTCCTCAATGGTCAATCATCGAAGATTTTGGACTCTTCGATTACCATCACCACATGCTCAGATTTAGAGGTGAGAGAAGGAAACATCATTTTGATAACATGAACATCTTCTATTTTTCTCTGTATCTTAACATTATTCATGATCACAGTAATCACGAAAATTAATCAGAGATATTTCCTTTTTCCTTCATATGAACTACCTCAAACTCACTACCGAGTGTCTACAAGTGCACTCGATTGACTGACACATCCACTTACTTGCAGATGGTGCCTACGATGTCCCTTGCTTGCTAGGTGTCGCTTCAAGAACCATCTCAAATGATGTCTCGTCCTACTATTTTCAGAGTAAGAGGAAAGCCTTCTGTCAATCTTCCTTTGATCTAAAGACTCATTTGGTTTATGAAATTTTTTTTTCCAGAAATATTCTTCTTGAAAAGTTGATGCCCACACAAGTAATGACTGAAAAACTGCTTTTTGCATATATGATTGACCATGAAAAATTAGCACATTTCAAAGTGGCTTATATTTGGTTGAGCATCTACTTTCTTAGCAAAGTTGTAACCTATTATACCGTTAACAAAGAAAAAAATCTTTATCCTATTCTATTTAAATGCCTAAGGGCACTTTTGGAAAAAAAAATTTACTCAATTCCAAGCTAATGGGAATTGGATTTTTCTCATATTCTTTATGGTTTTTTTTTGTTTCCATGAGATGTGAGAATCTTATTTTCATAGAAAAGTTACTTTTCCATCCCTCTACTTTGAAAACTTCAATTAAACATGAGGCATCTCTATTTTTCAGTTGACTCCACTTTCTATCTCTTTTTTCTAGAAACGAGTCCTAAAAATGCTATGCTGCTCTGCTATCTAGGTAGCCTCTTGCACTCATTGCTTATACTTATTCAAAAACCAAATATTTTGATTTGGATACTCTAGTTGTTATAGTTCTCCTTTGTCAATCTTGGGAGAAAAGGTTGAATAAGATTTTAGGCCATCTTTTGTACTAAGGACTTGTTTGGTTCGTAGAAAAAGAAGGAAGAAAAGTATGGTCAATAGAGAAATAAAAAAATGCCTCTTGTTTGGTTGAAGTTTTCAAAGAAGAAAGATGGAAAAGTAGCATTCCCATGAAAATAAGATTCCCATATTTCATGAAAAATAAAAATCAATAGGGGCATGGAAAAGCTACTTTCTCACCTGTTAAGAATTGGAATTTCTTTTTTTTCAAAAGTATCCTTAAGCCATCAAATCAATGGATATGGTTTTTTTCTTTATCAAGGGTATAATACGTATTTCATACAATATTCTCAAAAAAATAAATGTTCAACCAAATATAAGCCATTTTGGAATGTGTCGCTTTTCCATGATCAACCAAATATGCTCAACCAAATGAGTTTGCACCCAGTGACCGGGTTACCAAACCTTCTTCTCGCTCGACCTATATGAGGAGATTTTGAGGGTCGGGTTAAGACTTCCCATTCACCCTTTTTTCATCTAGCTGATGAGGGTCTACTGCCTCGTTCCAACCTAACTGGTTCTGAACTCTTAGCGGATCCTCGTTAGCTTTCTCTCCTTTTGCCTTCTTTGGAATATTCCTGCCTTGGTTTCGCTTTACTGAGGATGCTTCACTTTGAAAAGGCATCATCGGGATAGTAGCTGGTGGTACTTTTCTCCTTGAAAAGGTCATTAGTTGATTTGCGGTACTCCGTCTTCCATCCATGAATAGAAGGGGAGGTTCTTCTTCGTCTCCTTCGAGTAGCCATGGTGGTTTGAAACCATATGGAGGACACCTCAAAGAAATTTGAATCGGCCCCCGAGGCTTTCTAGCGATGATCAAAGGGCCTTGGCCAAACTTCTCTAGTCTCAATTCGAGATTCCTACCTTGCAGGAGTTGTTGTCCGAGGAGATACTGATCAACATTGGTCGGAGCCCAGCCGACCCTCAGGGTAAGCTTCTTCTGAATTTCTCTATCTTTTCACCTTGTCTCATTCTTTTATAGCCTTGTCCTCGGTTTTGCAGCTATCGTAGCGATGAAGACTAACAAGGTCATGATCCGCAAGAAGATGCGAAAGAGGGCGATCGGGGCATCCAGGGTCGAAGCCCCCCAAAGGAAGAAGTCAGGGGGGGGGGATTCCTCATTAGCCCCTACCGCCGAAGTTATCGCCAAGGTTACTGTCGAGGCCTCGATTCCTACCGTCGAAGCCACCACCATGGTCCCTGCCAAGCCTCGGTTTCCGAGGCCTCCCTCGAGGTGCCTGTACCTCGGGGGGAGAATGTGGAGCTCGACCCCGAGGTCGAGGTTGTATTTCCAATTAGGTTGGCCCCTTCGGAGGGGGTCGTCCTCGTACAATCTTTTGTCGCTGCCACATCTTTGTGTCGTCTCCCTCTAAGGCCCATGGGTTAGCTTGGATAAGTCCGAGCTCGTCTGCTCCAGCCGAGGAGGCCCCTTCAACTCCAGCCCATACCTTAAGGACCTACTACTCGAGGTTCTCAGTCCAAGAGTCCAATTCGGCTCTAGCGATCCTCAGGGTGGCGAAAGAGATGGTCCGAGCCATGCGGCTCCAGGCTGATAGGGAGATCATGCGTCCCCTCAGCGCCGGTGAGCTGTTCAATGGGGCCTTTGCCTTGATCATCTGGGTAAGTTTCTAACTTACAAATTTTCATTAAGTTGTTCACTTTGGAATTAACCCTTCTTCCTCTTTTCAGTAAGCCCACAAGATCGGCATATGTATGAGTCGATCACGACGCTCACGAAGTGTGGCTTGGAGCTCAGGTCAAGGTGGGAAGCTACCAAGGGGAGCAAGCCCGGTGGCTCGATGTGAGGGTGGAGGCTGTAGAGGAGCGGGGCCGACAGCTCGAGGAGAGGGCAAAGGATGCAGAAGACAATTGAGCATTTTAGAGACTGAGCGTATTGAGGTTTAGGTTTGGGAGGAAATCTCCCACTCTGTAATTTTCAATTTTTATAGTGAAGCATTTGTATCATCTCTACCCATGAATGTACATCAATAGACCGAACCACATAAATATTACTTGCTCTTGTTTTTTTTCCTTTTTTTCACTTCGTATTTCATTATTCTCTTTTCCTGCCGCAGTAGATACCACTAATGATATTGAGGAGACACCAAAACAAAATTGCTCATCTTCTTCAAGTCATGTTACTCCATCCCACCAGGTGTCTAGTTGCACCTTTAATCGTTGCATTCTTATTAGCCCTATTTAAAAATTCTATACACTTTTTTAATTTGGTTTTTATGCTGCTAAAATATGCTCTATGCTTCTCATTTATGACTTAAATAAGCTAGTAAGTAAGCCAAATACTTGAAGAAAACACTCAAATTTATTGTATGAGATAGATTTATTTATACTGGTCAAATAAGTTGATTCTTCTATAGAGGGTCAGTGAAAGAGAGAGAGAGACAGAAAGAGAGAGATGAGAAAGGATCAACCAATTGCTCGGAAATCCCGGCTGCATTTACAACACGGCAGATTGAAATAGAGAGATGTCAGTTGTTTGTCTGGATTCTGGGTTTCGTGGAAGTTTCGTTTCGGCTCCATCTCCGGGAATTTCGCCTCAAATCTCTCAACTTAGTTTTCACCTACGTTAAAATTTTTCTTTGTTGTTTTGCGACTCCAATCTATGATACTTACGTGAACATTTACATTATCGCCGCATATTCATGAATTGATACAACTCATGTTGGTTAATTATTTACTGACATCCTTATATTTTATGTAATCTAAGATATCTTTATCTTATTTCTGTAGGAAGATTTGTCTACGTACACGAAACAGATCATATAATAAACACAGCTGGGATATTCTTTGAACACATTCAACAGGGACATCTTTATAAACTCAAGGCCATAGAATGATAAATGATAAAGATTCCAATCTAGTCGATTGGGTTGTACATGTAAATGGGGAATCTTTTGTTTTGGTTCTCTCTTTCTTAATCAAAGTTTCGCAGAATAAATCTTGCAGTTTGGTGGTTACTGTGTTAAATGATTTTGGGGATCCTCAAAAGGCCATAATTGCTTCAACCCCGGACTCCACATGTTTGCATCAAGAGAAGTATTTTAGCGGCATACGATGGTGTGTTGAACTTGTTTAATGTACCTGCTAGGCCTGCAAATAATGTAATGTTGTCACTTACCACTTGTATCCTCATGATGGAAGACGGTTTTACATGCCCACTTGGTGGTGCCTGATGAACAGTAAGGTCACTGATGTTTTGAATATTTATCGGTCTGATATCGGTATAATTAAACCGAAGTTATGGTAACCTTGGTAAAGACTAAAATAAATTTTATATTAGTACTGGCCGAGATGCTGGATGGACCTCGAAAACTTTCTCGTAGGATGCTTGTTTCACTGTCGGAAATCTGAACGTAGGATGGTGTCTGCCTCGAAAATTTTGCCAATTTTGCTTTCAAGTCACAGTCCACTGGTACTTTTTTTTGTTTGAAGCCTCCTATTTCCACCAACTTGAGCGTGGGTTTTGGTCTGGCCCCGCGCGCCGACCTCATCCAATTTTAATCTGCATGGACAATAAGGTCACTGATGTGTTGAATATTTGTTCGTCCGATATCAGTATAAGCCAAAATTATGGTAACCTCGGTAAAGATTAAAACAAATTTTACCTCAGTATTGGCCAAGGTGCTGGATGGACCTCGAAAACTTCACCTTTGTAGGATGCTTAAAGATTTATTCTTTACATCGTGCAACTTATGTTTTCACTGTTTTCCTAACTCGTATCATCGTAGTATACTTGTCAGCTAGCAGTATTGTCGTAGATTCCCGGATTGAGGTTGGAGCGCAGCTTAGTGGACACTAGGGTCGACAGAAACTGAGCTGATCGAGGCGTCCAAGGTGTAGGGGAGTAGATCTTCTATAGAGATGGCCTGCAAGAAGCCTACTCGCTAGAGAGTTTTCGGAGGGGACTCTCTGATGCCTAAGTTAGGACAGAACGACTGTATGGAAAAGAAAAATTTTAGCGGAGTACTATTCTCTAAGTGAACATAACTTAATATCACATACCTGAGGACCCCTATACTGCGTTTTTGTATTGGGTAGTTCATTTTGTCATTATCTGAGTTGATGCGACGTATGTTAATAGTCTATCGTACATTTACAACGTGGGCATCATTTCGCGTGGGTGGCATATCGCACTGATCGTGCGTTAACTACAGTGCTGCCAAATCCACCGATTGTTAGAACTGTCAGTCTTTGTCGGCATGTGCCGATTGGTTCCTCGGCTTTCGTTGGATTCACTCACCTCAGTTTATATCGAGGTCAAGTTGGTCGGTCCTATCCGAGGTTAAGGTGCCCAATATTTTCTCCAGTCACTTGCTCCCTACTTTCAAGGCCGAGCTGCATTTCAGTTTGAGCGACGGAAGTCATGTCGTCATCTCGATCGAGGACAAGGCTTTTGTCAGAGTGCATTAAATGCATTGGTTAATCTTCTCGAACCGTTACCTAATCCGAGCTATCCCGAGACATTATTATTATAGAGTTATTCCAAGGAACTATTAACACAGTGATCCTGTTGAACCACTCATGTCATATCTCGAGCTAACACATAGCTAAATTTGTATGGGTAGCTGAACTGTTGCTTTGATCAGGGTCGTCTGTGCCTCTATATAAGGGTAACCCTCCCTCTAATTGAACTCTTGCTTTATTTGCAAAGCTTCCTAAGTGCTCAAGCTTCCGGGTGGTGCTTTGGTAAAGTTCCTCTTCTCCGGCACCGGCATCTTTCGTGCTCCTCCATTCTCTGGTGGGTACCTATTCTTGGCTGCTCGGCCTTCCCTTTTTTTGAATCTTCTCCTTTGTCTTTTTCTTCTTCTCCTCCACCGCCATGCGTGAAGCCGAGGTCAACACCTCGGAGGAGAGTTGGTTGTTTGACTACTCTCCTCGAGCTAGGCAATCATCACGTTTGGGTGGGGCTGAGCCTGATGTCCGATAAGGCTAGGACTATGAGGTGTCCATCCTCACCCAAGGAGAAATGGGCCTCATCAAACTCAACACTTTATACCTCATGAGTAAACCTTGGAGCAAATCGGTCCTGATGATCGGGTAACCAGTCTCCCACATTCTCGGCTTGGCCTATACA